>NW_006160023.1:271082-285009 GCF_000334495.1 Tupaia belangeri chinensis
AGGAATGCCCAGTGTTTTCAGGTCAACTTGGGATGTGAATCCCAGCTCTTCTTACATGGCTCCAGCATTGCACGGCAGCACCCTACCACCTGCCTCACTGCAGCTGGGAGGATATCTTGTTTATTCTTAATATCCTGACTTGCAGCAAATAGGAGATTGAAAATAATTTAATACATTCCAGGGAGTTAATTTGTCTTTCTTCATCTGAATTATTTCAGAGAAAGTGTGCCTAACTTAGTCATTCCAGGACTTGTTAGTTTCTTTGTTAAGATATGTTCAAATAATTTTTCTTCCATTTTACTTAAATTTGTTTGCATTTTATCTAAACCCTTACAGAATGAGAACAATTTGAACAGTAAAGCTGTTTGTAAGCTTCTCTAGAACAGCTGTTTTTTCAGCTCCAGGGTGATTGAGAAAATTAAGAAACCCTTGACCTAATGATCCATTTCTTATTAGAGCACTTTCATTAAGGATTTTTGCCTCGAGTCTTTCTTTAGCTCTTCACTATAAATCCCAAGATATTTCTCCTTCAAAACAGGACAGAATATCATCTCTTGGCTGTTGCCTAAGAGCACAGAGGGTGGAATAATGGGCCTCTACTCCACCTCCTCAACCCTAAAAGCAGTCACTTCAGACTTTAAATTTGAATTGTTGCCCTAAGAAGCTGGGGTATTTAGGTTAAAAGTTTCTCCTTTTTAACCTAAAGATAGAGTTTTGGGAATTTAATACAAGCTATGAGATTGAGTGAACACAAGAAGGCTTAACATTATCCTTTGCCAAAACCTTCAGTAAACAGCTAAAGAATTTTACTATTTTTGCAAAAAAAATATAGACAAGAATGGCAAATACATTTTGATACACAACCTTCTCTTGTTATCTTTCAAGTTGAAATATGAGCATTGTGGTTTTGCTCACTACTTAATTTCCTAGTAAAATTGTACCAAGAATGCTTTATCCAAAAAGATGATAAGTGTAACCAGCCTCCCTGGCGTGTGGCCCAGAGCTCATTCTAAAGGATGGTGGCTCTCAAACTTGAGTGAGCATATTCATCAATTCCCATTCATGTCTTGAATGGGGGTACGAATCTGATTTTTATGTTTTTTAAAGAATCATTTAATTAAATTAATTAATAGATTAATTTTAATTTGACCAGAGAGTATATATATAGAGAGAGAGAAATCAAGAAAGTGAGCCTCCAGGGCCAGGACTTGACCCGTGGTTGGCCATGTGAGAGTCCAGCGCCCTTAACCACCATGCCACTTGCCAGCCTCACGAGTTTTATGTTTTTAAACAAATCCCTGTAAGATTCTTATGCACATGGTCCACAGGCCACTTTTTTTTTTTTAAGGTTTTTTGCCATAGGGCATGTGTAACTCGCTAGAGAAAGAGAGAGACAGAAACAGACAGAGACAGTGAGTGAGAGAGAAGGAAAGTGAGAAATCACTCCTCAGAGATGGCCACACTGCCACCCCTTCTCCTCCATTCTCCCCTGGGATTTTGGTCACACCCATACATGTGCCCGGCATTATTTTCAAGCCATCAGGTCCAGGACTGAAGCCACTGTCAGCCATGTGGAGTCCAGCACATTAACCACTACCCCACCTGCTGGCTCCAACAGTCCACATTTTGAGAAATTGTGGCAGGGTTAACTTGCAGTCATTGATTGTCCACACTTGTTTCCTCATTTGATAGTATCTCACTGACAGAGTAACTAGCCAGTTTAGGTGTGCTGGTGTCATTACAAAATAAAGCTATGACCTTGACTTCATTAGCATTACATTTAAACTTATCAACAGCCTGCCATAGCGAATTTCTAGTTTCTATGGAAATAATGAATTTGCTTCCTTCTCAAAATGTACAAATTTAATAAGAAGCCAAACATGGCTTTCATCTCTGTCTTGTTCACTGAGAACATAAGGATGAATGCCACTCAAAGTGATCTGGCTAATTTGAAGCCTTTCTCTTTAATGGGTCTGACAGACGTTGCTTAGGTCACCAGGAGCAAGGACTTTGCCTTTTTAAGGTGTGGCATTGCTCCATCAGTTTCTATCACTTTGTTCATTCTCTCTGGTGCTGCCAAGTTAACTCAACAAATATGCTTTAGAGATAATGCCTTGTTATCCAGGAGGGGAAAGAAAGGCCCTAATTTGTGCAATACCTCTTCCCTGTCATCATTGTTGTTAAGGAACTTCAGTAACCTGAGTCAATTCTTTAACAGCAGAGGAACGAAACCTCAGGTTAAATGCTCAGTCACACGTATTTGGATGGTTGGGCAGAAGCCAGTCCCAGCAGAGACTGAGTGATGAGCTGGGTTCAAGGAGGAAGTAACTGAGTCTTCTAATGGTTTCCTTGTGTTTGTCAGAGCTAGCTGGTACCCTGGGGGAAAGGTATCTGTGACTCAGTGGGAGAAGGTTTGCAGGGAAGAGGATCCAACAGATTGCCATACTTCAATGAGCATTTTTATTTTATTCATCTTTCATAATTACTCTTCTTCCTGCTAAAGATGACACTGTTGAAGAAAATAGAGCACAAGGAGGTGATAGGTCACTCTATTCCCACTGTCCTCAGTGCTTATTAAGTGAATGTCTCTAACTCCTGCAGCAAATGATGACTAGCAGTGTTAATTCCCTGCTCTATAGACATCTGTTTAGATGTCTGAATAATGTATGCCCCATTGCAAATGGGAGTGTGGTACTAATCCTTCAGATGTAAAAATCTAGTGGTGGTACCTTTTTTGTTTCTTTTTTTTTTTTTTTTTTTTTGAAAGAGAGAGTTTTGCTATAGAGTGTGTTTACTCATTGGAGACACAGAAAGAGACAGAGTGATTAATCACCCCCAGGGGGGATAGGCATGCCACAATCCTTTCTCCTCCATTCTCCTCTTGGGATCTTGGGCATATACACACTAGGTTTGAGTTTCAAGCCACCAGGTCCAGGACTCAAAACTCAGTTGGCATGTGGGAGTCCAGAGACATAACCATTACACCATCTGCTGGTCCCTAGTGGCGGTATTTTAGCTCAGACTCTGAGGCAGTTGAAGGAAATGGGATCTAGTTCTCTATAGATACATAAGAACCCCTTTTCCATTTTGCAGAAAAGTATTTATTACTATTGCTTGTAAATTTTACACATACCTGTGAACTCCTGCCAATTTTTAAAATCCAGAACTTAGTTTATAGTGATATGCTTATTGTTTCCAAAGCAAAAATGGCACATAAGAGGCAAAAAATAAAAACTGCATGCTCAGATTGAAATTTGGATTTAGTTTGAGAGTGGGAAGGAAGGCATTAGGGGGAAAAAATTGAAAACGTTTAGAAGCCAAGCTGTTGTCTTTGCCCTCTGCTGCCCTGAGCTTTTTGTCCTGAGTCTGTGAGCCTTGTGGAGCTACTAGTGCAGTCAAAGTGGGCCCCACATGCTAGAGGTACCCCCAAAAGGATAAATGATGACAGTTGCCCTAAGGGCAGGGCACATGCATCAGGACACTCAGTGTCTGTTCTCCGTGTCAGCCTTCTGGGCCAGCTTGACATTTCCTCAGCTCTCGTGGACGCCTCATAATTCTTTTCTCAATCTTTTCCTTTCTGTTAGGCAATGAAAAGACAAGAAACACACACTCTCTCATCCTGCAGGTGCCGGAGACCATTGCCTCAGTAATAGACATAAACTTTGCCGTGGTCTCTAAATTCTGTAATGACCCCTTTGTTACTCAGAAGGGAAGAGAGGGTATGTGAAATAGCAAAGGCATGCGTGGGAGATAGTCTTGGTCTGTGTGCTGCCCACCCAATGCAAGTAAACCAGACTCGAGACTAAAACAAACATTAGCTTTAAACTATACTTTCCCGCTCTTTTTTGCCCCAGTGGCTCGTATTTCTGCTCTCTCACCTCACTCTTAATTCCATCATCACTTGTGATGCTTAGAGCCCTCACTTGTTCATGGGACACTGTGGTTGAATTTGTCTCCACTTATGTCTCCCATTTGACATGTACCTTTCCTTTGTCCTGGTCTCTGCTATATATCTGGCATGCAAGCTCTTCAGAATGACATCTTCACAGTTTCCCATGATCTTAACCATTGAAAGCTAGAATTCCAGGGACTGTAGGTTCCTAGCTCCTGCAGAGCTGGTTGTAGTGCCTGTGCTACTCACGAAGTTATAGTTTTATATATGGCCTTATATTTTTAGGACCACATAGAGAGTCACAGTTTCAGGCATCTCTGTCCATCCGCAGTAGGTATTAGTTGCTGCTCATCAGCACAGCTTATTTTTCCAAGTGCAAGTGTTCCGTGTTTCCACCTATTGGCACCTTAAGTTATTTGACATGCCGACCATGCACTGCCAGGCAGAGAGGAAAACTTGGCTCAGTTGAGAACCAAATCAACCATCCAACCTGTCACATACGCTTTATCCCAGCAGGCAGTTTCACAAGCCAGCTGCCCACAGTCTTGTCTCTAATTCCTTGGCTGTTGCCTCTTCCTTACTTGAAAGAACACAAGCTTTGCAGCATGAATTTTCACCGGGCTCTTGGTTACATTCTTCTTAACTATGCCTGAAACAGCTGACACTTGGCGGAATATAGATGGCCAGGGCACCTCAGCATTGCTTTTGCTTGGGGCCTTCTTAAGCAAGATAATAAAAACAAGTCATGCAGATCTTAAGTTATTAGGTTATTCCTTTGAAATAAAGTCTTAAGTTCTGATGAATTAAATGTTTGTTTTTATAAAGCAAGATTTTCGCTATAGGCATGTGTGCTTGTCAGGAACAGAGAGACAAAGTGACAAATCTCCCTGCAGTGGGAGGATGACCACGCTGCAGTCCCTTCTCCTCCATTCTCCTCTCGGGATTTTGGGCATGCTTGCACACACGCCTGGTGTGAGTTTTAAGCTGCTGGGTCTGGGACTTAAACTGCGATCAACTACGTAGGAGTCCAGTGATGGATCCATTACTCCATCTGCTGGTCCTGATGAATTAAATGTTTTAAAGGAGGATCTAGAATGAGAATCAGTTACCTTCTAGTGCCTAAATTTGCTCATTCGATCTAGCTGTTCTGCAGTATCTCTCAAGTATAAGACAGAGACCTCTTGCTTAAGGATTGTTTGGGATATCCTTGTAAAGTACCCACTTGGAAGAGGATCTTAGGGATCTGAAATTTTAGCATGCTTACCTAGGAGATTCTTGTACCTACCATGTTTCTTCATTAACATTTCTAATATAAGTTTGTATTTGTATTAGCTTTTATGAGAACTCTGTGTATCATCCATTGAATAATTGATGTTGCAAGTGTTGCTCTCACTTGAATTAATAAACATTCTCCCTAGGAGAGGCTAGACTTTAATGGATCTGTCGATCAGTGTCAATTAAACATCCAGTATGTCCGAACATCTGAGTGGTGGGCCAAAAAAAGCAGTGATTGTGGGTACATGTTTTAGCTCCTTATCACTTTAGGTTGGCATTTCTCAGCAAGAGTAATGTCCTTTGCCAAAGTATTTACCCTGCAATTTAGATATCCTGCTTCTGGGTGGCAGTGGTGTCACCCTTATAGAAGAAATGCTTCAACAAACATTCTTTCTAAGCCAATATTTCTTTAAGCTCCATAGCATGTACCTTTCTTTCTTTTTTAAAAGACTTAAACTTTTCTACAATTTGATATTGTTTTCCTTTTCTTTGCTTATAATTGTTTTATTTGAACTCTTACCTTTGGAATATTCCTTCTTTTATTGGAGTGAACCTGATGCTAACATGGTATCTAAAGGCTGTCTTTATGCTGAAAGTATTCCTGTGATTGATTCCTTGATATTATAAGAGATCTTTACTTCATTGTTTTAAAAGGCATTGAGATCCTCTTCTCCCCATCCCCCAAATAATATTTAATAGGTATAGATGTAATTTTGTATATCTTACTCTGTGTATGTGTGTGTAAAACAGTTTTTTCTAGTAATGTCCAAGCAAAACTAGAGTTCAGCCATTTTGAATAATTTCTCTATTTTTTCCCCATACATTCTATTCTTTATTATAGCATTTCTTTTAAACTTCAGCAAGGTCTTACATGTTTCAACCTTAATCCATGAAAGTAGATCTTAACATAAACAGGCAAAGTTTCTCTTCTCACAGTGTTTGAAATCCAGATTTACACATGTTCAAGATCTACACATGTATATCCATGGTTGAAAATTGCCTGTGGTGCTCAGAGCTGAATTGTCTTTAGGGAAAGGCTTACCTAGTGAGTTAGTCTCAGACTTTAGAATTGCATGAAATGGAAATGATCTCACTTTCCAGGAATCTAGATTTTATAAAGGGCTTGAGCCCTGAGAGTCCTAGTCACTTCATTTCGTAGTCCTTATATTCTCAGTAGCCATTAAAGAGAACTCTAAGATAGCTAAGGTCCTCATATGAAATCCTTAACTTCCCATGAAAGTGTGTGTTTGAAGGAAGGTAGTCTAGTGGGACGCGCATTCTGCGACCTCAGGGACCCGTTGCTATGGTCCCACGGGGGACCCACGTGAGCAGGACCTGCATTTGCCTTCCATGACCTCTGTGTGTACACTGGGTCCACAGGTGTCAGTGACCTGAGGCGACTGAGATGGGGCAGATCACAGCATGAAGACACTGAATTCTCTCTGTCTCTTTCTCTTTGTATCTCTCTCAGGAAAAAATGCAAATAAACTTAAAAAATTGCATCCTTAGCATAGAGATGAGAACCCTCTCTTCAGAGATTCTGACATAGTATGAATAAGAGGGAGTCGGGTTTGACATTCAGAGTTTATACGTTCTCCCTAGCAGAGTGATTATGAAGACATGTTCAACCTGAGTGTGTTTTCTATTTTTAAAAATGTCATAATATTTTCCCCAAAAGGGTATAGTTAAGGGTTCAATGGGATAATACTTATATAATGCCTGGCATAATTGTATAGATAGGTACCTAGGCATATTTATTTACATTTATTTATTTATTTAAGTTTGCTGCAAGGCACATACACTTGCCAGAGAGAAAGAAAAGGGAAAGTGAGAAATCTGCCTCCAGGAGGGATTTCCACACTGCAGTCCCTTCTCTATACTCCTCTCAGGATTTTGGGTACACACACACACACATACACACACATGTATTCAGCATGTTTTTCAGGTTGCTGGGTCTAGGACTTGAACTGTAGACTCGGCCATGTAGGATCCAACTGCCTTAACCACCACACCACTGACTGGCCTCATAGACACATTAAAAATGTATATGTGTATAATCTTGTTTCTCAACTTGCCTATATAAGTTTTACCTAATTTCTTTGTGTCTCAGTTGACCCACCTCTAGTATGGTTATAAAACTAAGTTATTTTTTTAGAAATTCAGAGACTAGGCAACAGCTACAGATTTAAGCATTCATTATGTAACTTTCTTATTTAGAAACTATCACCAACTTTACAAAGGTGACACTTATCTGCATAAATGCTTAAAAAAGATGTGGTGGGGAAGGGATGTGTGTGTTAGTTTGTTTAATGACTGGCTCTGTCTTTCATGCAATACAAATAATTATGTAGTATCAATAACTAATTGGAAGTCTGTAAATGAACTCCTGTCTGCAGTAGGTGGATGAGGTAATGTCTGTAAAGTTCTCAAAGCTTCTGAAACACAAAGCGTACATGCCGTCTCTGGCTGCCCTGATGCTATCCCATGAAAAGTTGGTCTCATCCAATTCCACACTTTACCGATGAGTGAGGCCTACTAGAGTAGAGAATCATTTTCTGCTCAAGACAATTTGGGAAACATTCTCATCCTGTCTTTGAGTAGCACTACATAGACCCATTACAGGGGGAAATGGTTATCAGTCCTTCCTGTTCAAGGCATGTAGTAACATTGAAGAAGCCCAGTCTATGTCCAAGCCAGGCCATTGGGGACCAAGTCTAACTCTGCCTGTTACCAACAGATAAAGTGCCTTGGGGAAGGAAACTCCCTTTGTCTACACAATTTGAAATCTAGTGCCTAACTTCAATGCTGTCTATAGGCAGATGCTTTGGTAACCTATGTTACCCAAGAGTACCCCAGTACTCCTCTGGGTTCTCCATTACTAAACCTAAGAACATGAGATTCACTTTGCTCATCTGCTGCTTCTTTCACTCTGATTCTGTTGTCACAGATACTCCTTTTCCCTAGATGATTGACATTAGATATTATGTCATCGAGCAGACTTCACCACGGCAATAAGGCTGAGTCCATGTGAACTCATAAGCATATGGGGAGGGGAGTCTTCATGTAAAAGGCATATTCAAAAAAATTTTGCGCCAGAATAAACTTATACTTTGATTGCATTTTTCTTTTTTTTTTTCTTTCTTTCTTTCTTTTTTTTTTTTAAAGAGGTTTTTGTCATAGAGTGCTTGCTCTCGCCAGACAGACAGAGAGACAGAAAGCGAGAAATCCCCCCCCCCAGGGGGGATGGCCATACCACAATCCCTTCTCCTCCATTCTCCTCTTGGGATCTTGGGCACGCACACACATGCGCCCGGCATGAGTTCTAAGCCATTGGGTCCAGGACGCGAACCACAGTTGACTACATGGGAGTCCAGTGACATAGACATTACACTAACTGCTGGTCCCTTGATTGCATTTTTCTATGAAGTTTCTGAAGTCCCCTCAGATGATAATGTAACATGATATTAATAGCATTCCTCTAACTGCTCTATCCTGGGAATGAAATGGTAGGTATTGTTCGGAAAGCTATTAAGCAAGAGTTACCTCTGCTTGCTCCTTCCTTTGATCACCCACTTTCCCATTCGTGGGAGCCCCAAATATTTGGCTTTTTTTCTCTAGAGACTTGGGTGAAAAAGTAAAAGGAGGTAAGGACAGAGCTTCTCTAAACCCCACAACTTAAAAATGCTACTGCAATTAATGGATTCTTTAAAAAGAGATATTTGCTATAGGGCGTGCATGCTCACCAGAGAGTAGAGAAACAGAAATCTTGCCCCCAGGGGGGTTGGCCATGCTGCAGTCCCTTCTCCAGTCTCCTCTCAGGATTTTGGGCAGGCACAAACACACTTCCCAATTTAGCATTGAATGTACTCTCTTCTATTGTTTTATAAAGACTCATATAGTACATCCATCTTTTCAAGTAGGTTAAAAATTCATTGAAAAAAAGCCAGCAGATGGAGTGGAGGTTAAGACGCTGGAGATCCCACATGGCTAGCTTTGCAGTTAAGTCCCAGACCCAATGACTCAAGAATCATGCCTGGCGTGTGTGTGCACCAAAAATTCCGAGAGGAGACTGGAGGAGAAGGGGTTGAGGCATGGCTATTCCCCTTGGGGAGTGATATCTATCTTTCTTTCTCTCTCTCTCTCTCTCTCTCTCTCTCTCTCTCTCTCTCTCTCTCTCTCTCATGAGCACATGGACCCTATAGCAAAAACTTAAAAATAATAATTAAAAAGGCCTTGAATATAAACCATGTCTTACTGTTTCTTTGTTCCCATGGCAGCTAGTACAATACTGAATGTTTATTGTTATGTTCTGTAAATACTGAGCAGCAGAATAATTGATGCAGGAAAGGAAGAGGAGGTTATTTGAGCTGACTTTGGTGGCCTGGCCTACAGAATTTCTCCTTTTGTGGGGAGAGCACCTCAGTTGTCCAGATTCGTTCTCTTTTCCAAGATGAGCCTACTTATGCTGGTATCTGAAGGGATTCCTATACCTCATCACAGAGAGTTCTCTACTTTTTCATCTCTTTTCTGTTGGCTTAAATGAGAGATTCTAGTGGGTGTTTTACTAAGTGTCATTTTTAAAATAAATTTATTTTTCTATTCGTCTTTTCGTGATAGAAAGGGGATGCACAAGAGGGGAAGAGAGAGAGGGAGACAGAAAAAGAGAAAGCACCCTTTACAGTGTTGCATCACAGTGCAACCCCTTTCCCTAGCTCTCTAGCTCCTCAGGATGCCCAATGTGTTTTTCAGGTCCACCTGAGTTCTGAACCGTAGTGGCCACATGGCTTCCAGTACTACAAGGTGTAGCATTACTGCTTCAGCATAGTGGCTGGACTTTGAGGAGTGCAATTGCTATCTAGTGTTCCTTCTGCCACTTGCCATGGCTTGTTCTTGCTTAGTCCTGTCCTGTGTGTACTCTGTCTTATCTAGTAGACACTTGATGATCTTCCATTCCTTCTCTATCATCTTCCATATCCAGTTAATCACCAAGCCTTATCTTTCTTAACTTCTCAAGGTTTTAAAAATTCATTCCTTGGGACCAGCAGATGACATAACAATTACATAACTGGACTCCCACATGACCAACTGCAGTTTGAATCCCAGACCCCATGGTTTGAAAAATCACACTGGGCGCATATGCGCATATGCATGCGTATGTGCCCAAGATCCTGGGAAGAGAAGGGATTGCAGTGTGGCCATCCTCCCTGGTTGGGGGGGGGGTGATTTCTCACTTTCCCTCTTACTGTCTCTCTCTCCTTCAGATGAAGGAGAGAGAGCCCATGTGCTGTAAGGCAAAAACATCTTTTAAAAAACAGGACCAGCAGTTAGCATAGTGGCTATGTCGCTGAACTGCCATGTAGTCGACCGCAGTTCGAGTCCTGGACCCGGTGGCTTAAACTCACACTGGGTGCGTGTGCGTGTGTGCCCAAGATCCCGAGAGGAGAATGAAGGAGGAGGGATTGTGGCGTGGCCATCAACCCTGGGGGTGATTTCTCACTTTCTGTCTCTCTCTGTCTTTCTGGTGAGCGCATGCACCCTATAAAAATTTTTTTTTCTAAATTAAAAAAGAAAAAGCTCTCCAAAAACCAGTTAATCCATTCCCTTATTTTCATCCCATTTCTCTTCTTGCCCAGTGTACCTTAACCCCCTAATTTGTCTCTGCCTTGGTCTAGATCTCTTTACACTGGACCTGCAATGTCCCTCAAAGATGCAAATTTGATTATAGCATTTCCTTCATAATTTCCTTTAATCGTGTCCTATTACTCTGAAAATAAAATCTATACTTCTCCAAAAAAAAAAAAATACAAGACCCTTCTCAATCCTAATGCCTACTTCTTTATTCTCGCTTTTCTCTCCCATGCTCACTCTCCTCTCTTTTCTTTCTTACAAACTTACATTCCTTCCTTCCACCAAGCCATCTTCAATTCTGTATGCTTTGTCACATGCTTCCTTACTCAACTCAAGACCTTTTGCCTCAAACTTTAGAAGTTATTGTGTCGTCGGAAAAGTTGTGATGTATTTTTCTATGCAAAATTGCCTCATGACTTTTCTGGCGACTCAATGTTTATTTGCTCCCCTGGTAATCCACTTGCACCTTATTCTTATATAAACTTAGAATGTTAACGATGTTAGAGGTGTCCGTGAATATTAAGTGAGTTATGAATGCTACTACTCTTCATTGGCTACTGTCTGACATTTTTTTAGGGGTTCACTAGACACCAGGCCCTATTTTAAGTTCTTTACATATAAAAGCGTAATTTATTTGGAGAAGTAGGTACTAATTATATCTCTACTTTACAGATAAAGAAACTGAGGCACAGAGAGACTAAATTACCTGCTAGAAAGTAATTGAAAAGAGATTTGACCCCAGTCAGCACCTACTTTTAACTAATATCCCCTGTATTATCTTCAGAGCCAGTAATGCATGTAGAGTATGTATCACCGAGGCATAGCTGTGTGTAAACCCGAAGGATTAACAGAGAAGTGGAAAGTGGTCTATGACAATAGGAGAAGAAAGATCTTGTGAAAAATAAACGAGAGACTTGGGGAGGGGTGCAGTCAGGTAAGTGAGTGTTAGGTGTGATTTTTCTGTAGCCGTAGCCACTGTTAGCTTCATGCTCTTAGATAATCCTAGAAGACATAGTAAGTCTGTTCAGAAAGTCTTGAGTTGAATACTTATTGCTTTGTGTTCTGGAGATATCAAAAGTATAATCCAACACAGGTTTTCAAGGGACCACCATCTAGTGTCTTGTCAACAGACAGACTTCAGTGCATCAACACACTATAGTCAACGGTGAATAGAGAGGTGACAGTTCTCCTTGTAATTGCCCATTTGATTTCCATAAGGGCTTGACTCGTCTCTGCTAACACAGTGCTGAGTGCCCATTTTGGGATGCTAGCTAGAGGGATGCTAAATGGCTACAGTTATAGGGAAGATTCCTACCATCTTGGATTCAGTAGGTCCCAGAAAAATAAGCTGTCATGCAGATTTATGTAGCATGGAAGATATACAGGCCTTCCCTCCCTCTATTTTCCACATAGTGGGGCTACATGAATTCTAGGTCCTCACTTATCCAGGGCCCTGGCATCCCAAGGTTTTCTGTAGGACAGTTGGAAAAGAAATGCCTCTCTGACTGAGGACAGGGCTGGGGAGAATGATGAGAAGCTATTTCAGAACAGATGTCAACAGAGCGCTTCTCTCCGTGCAGAGAATCACCAAGCACATGCCCCACGTCTGCCACGCAGAGTGACTGAGGCACAGGCTCCAGAGCACAGACACAATGAGATGGCCTCCTGGGGCACTCTCAGGGCTGCAAACAAATTAGCTTTGATGGACGAGTGGCCTTTGCTCATTCTTCAGGATTGTGGAGGTGGGAGAACAGGCTGCTTTGGAGTTTAATTAAGGATGGCAGCTGGCATTGTAGGTCAGATGGCTCTGCTGTGCACTCCCTCCATGTTGCAGGTTGCTAGCTGCATTTTGTTTTTCTCCAGACACGCCTGTTGCCCTGTCCCTTCCTTACCAGCACCCACACATTGTTCTGTGTGCTATTGGAGTGGCATGGCCCAGAGAATCTAGGCAGGGACCACATTCTAGAGGTAGAGAGACAAACTGTAAGAAAACTAAACCCTTAGCAGACATGTTCCCATCTGAAATCCTTCCTCCCCATGCACACTCTCTCTCTGTTTAAATGTATTCATTTACACCAGTAATGGCATCATGGCAACCTGGGGACTTTCAGTCCCTGGAAGGAAAGGACAGATACACTTATTAGCATGCCTAATGTCTGTGCCTCTGTTGGTGGTCCTCTATCAGAATGGGTGGTGGCAGAGACAAGGGCTCCTCTCTCCTGTCAAAGAAAACCAGACAAAGGGAGGAAAGAAATCCCACCATGTCATTTAAGGGCAAGATCTCTATCAGTTAGAACTGTGAAGGTTTCTGTCTTGAAGAGAACAGACTCAATAGGTTTATTACAAAAGTGAACATGAATATTGAGACTAATCACCAAACTGATTAGCCAAAAAGCACCCTTTAAAGTACCAGCCATAACTGCAGATATTCCTGAATGAACAATCTCCAAAACACACATTAACAAAGTGGCAGAGGACAAAATGTTCCAACTCTGGCTTTTATGCTTCCTATTCTGAAGACATGAGCTACAAACCATAGGAAAAAAAAAAAATCTGTGACATCCTTGAGATGGCACCATATCTGGGGAGACCAAGTTGGAGAATATATGTTTATGGCATAAGGTCTTTAGGGAAATGCCATAACATATAATTATATGCTACTCGGAATGATGCTATATGTACTCCAAAACCACTTCCTGGATGGGAAACTCTGCCCTGTATTACCAGCCGCCTGCTTGCTCAAGTCCCATACAAATGAGTTAATTACCTGCTGCAGGAACAGTCTCTGAAAACAAAGCAAAACACAAACCAAAAGCTATAATCCTCCATGTGTTACAGTTTCTCCTTGGTTAAATAATTATATTAAAGAGAATCGGGCAAATTCCTGTAATGCCTGAATTCTAGGAAGACTAGATTTCTAGAGTTCCTGACCATATACATGTGTTGGTTAGAAAGTATTTGAGTAAAAAGGTGTTCACTGTAAATCCCTAGTAGAACAGTGCACAGTAAATAAATAAATTATTTATTTATAAATTTATATTTATAATAAATGGCATCTGCCCTTAGGGGCCAGCAGGTAATGTGGTAATTAAGGTGCTGGACTCCCACGTGGTCAACTGCAGTTCAAGTCCC
>NW_006160023.1:285035-312641 GCF_000334495.1 Tupaia belangeri chinensis
TTGAAACTCATGCCAGGTGCGTGTGCGTGCATGCACAAAATCCTGAGGGGAGAATGGAGGAGAAGGGATTGTGGCCTGGGCATTACCCCAAGGAGTGATTTATCACTTTTTATCTCTCCATCTCTCTAGCAAGTGTACATGCCCCATAGCAAAAATCTCTCTGAAAAAAAAATAGAAAAGAAAATGTCAGTCACCCTATCCAATAGTCTTTGAGTTAAGATGACCTATTTCTGTCTTGGAGGGACCTTGAAACTGTAATAAGGGGGCCAGTAGATAGCATTAAGACCCTGGATCACATGGCTAACTCTCCAGTTCAAATCCCAGACTAGGCAGCTTGAAAATCACAATGGCATGTGTGTATATATGTCCAACATCCTGAGAGAAGAAATAAAAAAGGAATTGCAGCATAGCCATCCCTCCTGGGGGGGATTTCTCACTGTCCCTACCCCATGCCACCCTACTCTTGTCTCTCTCTCTCTCTGGCAAACGCATGTGCCTTATATCAAAAAACTTTAAAAAAAATACTAATAAGGAAAAATTATAGGCAGATTCAGCAAGAAGGATATTATCTTATTTGTTAGGACATTGAGGTTAGAAGAAGATGAACATATTAATACAAACATTTGGAAATTAAAGAGAACCGATGGTCAATCCCTTTATCTCCATTTTGAAAATGAAAATGCTCAAGTCAAAGGGGTTATGGAAGACTTAGTAGCTGGCTTGCTTTAGCTTTTAAATTAGAGCTCCATGGGAACAGCACTACCTGTCTTGAAGCGTTAAACATAGCGGTGCTGACAGCCACTTCTCAGTCCTCATTCCTGTCATTCCCGTGGTGTCACTGTTCTGCCAATGTCATGTGGGAAACAAAGGATTGGTGTGCATCACGATCATTTGCTCCCAGGGAACATGGTGTATCATGAAGCTGGGTTGTAAGCCCCTGAAAAGCAACAATTTTATGTTTCCTTGTATCTTTCTCAGTAACAAGTAGTGCATTTCCCATAAATGTAATACTTAAATATTTATAATCCAATATGTTTTAGTTGTGAAGAAATTTTTGAAATATATTTTTATTAGTGGTAGGACTAGCTTAGGGGTAGGTACACACACTTTGGAGATAAACTGTCTGAACTCGAATCTGACTCAGCCACGTACAAACTGTGACCTTGGGCCAGTGACCTAACTTCTCTGTGCCTTAGTTTCCTTGGTTATAAAGTGGAATAGTAATTGTTTCTATCTCATGGCATGAATGTGAGGATTAAATAAGTTTATATATGCAAAGAACATAGAATAGTGCCTGGCACAGAAAAAGTTCTTCGTGAGTAGTGTCTATTACTAGTCAGTATGTAGAAAAGGTCATCTTTAATGGTGGCTGAGAAATGTTCCAGAACAGGCATGACTATCATGATGTTAACGAATTCCAGTAAGTTAGAATGATTGTAGGGGCCGTCAATTCTTACAGCTCTGTACATTTTTGTTGTTGTTCAGAGCTATATTTATATAGCTCTTAACCCCTCTCTATTGTTGTTTTTACATGGTAACATCCAGGTTTTATGAACAAATAGATTTTTCTATTCTGATTGCTATTGACTGCAGCCACAACCCAGTCTGTCCACTGTTTTCTTTATAAATAATTGTGGAGGAGAACTACTGGCTTTCTTCCCTTTATACCCGCCCATAGACATAGGCATAAATCAGCCTTCCTTTCCTGCCCCTTCTTTAGTGGGACCGTATATGTGTTCTTCCACATGGACCACCAGCCCTCCCTCAGGTTGATCCTCACATCTTAGTCACTGTTTCCTTGAGACTTGGTGCTTTTCTTTTTCTTATGCTTTAGAGTCCAGCTGAAGGGGCCACTTAACTTGAATAAGAGAAAGTCAACTTTTTATATTCCTATTCATCCAACTATAATTTTGATTCATATGTTCTTTGCCCTTGAGGTGTTATTGTATGGCTGATCTCTGACTGAGATGAGGAGGTATCCTCATTCTGACTTTTATTTCCACAGTATGTTCCTCCAGATCTCTGCGTCTGCAGTTTTGTGCTGGAACAGTCCCTCTCTGTCAGAGCCCTGCAGGAAATGCTTGCCAACACGGATGAAAATGGCGGCGAAGGGGTGAGTACCTGGACTATTTCCTCACATGGGTTTGAGACATGCCACAGCCCAAAAGCACACTCTCTATTCATCCCTCTAGGTTTGAACTGAAAAACCTTAGGACCCTTAAGATGATCCATATAGAGATAGCAAATTCTTTTTCCCTCAGTTGAGTTATTACTCAGTAATCCTAATCCTGCTTCTATTAAATCAGCCGGTTTCCACCAGAAAATACTGGATTGTCAGAAAGTCATTACATATATTTTGTTTTTCTATGCATCATGACTTTTCCAACAACCCAATAGAGGAACCAGAACATATGCTGTCCAAGCGTGGCATAGGACACTGAGCCTACTCCCCTTTCCTACCCCAGAGTCCACCAGGGAATGTGGACAGGCTAAAAGAGCCTTTGAAGATACCTATTAGGCAAGCTCTTTATTCTTGAAAAATCTTGCTATAGATTTATCACTACCCTCCAATAAAAGCATAATTAAGTTACAAGAATCCATACAGGAGTTCCTGGAGAATTCAGAGTATTTTTGGTATCCAGAATGCAGTGGTTTCACTGGTGGTGAGCAAACACAGAGCTGTCTTGCATTTCTATTGGCAGTAAAAGAGTCTCCAAGTGTTTCACTGAGGGACAAGGCTCTACATTTCCAGTGTCAGGTCTCCTCAGCAAGACATTGATCAAACATTTCAGAATAATTTTTGACTTTTCATTTCCCCGATGACTCACTTTTTAAAAATATCTATTTAGCATCTAACACTTTAGTTCTGCTGCCTCGATATCTCATATCCAACTCTTCTCCCTCCACCTCACCCCTTGCACCTTCTTAGATGATTATCCTTTAGCTTCTCAGTTATAGCAACAGCCAGTTAACTGCTTTGATTCCTTCTGTTCTTACCTCACTCCCATTTTTTTTCACTCAGCAGTCATCATGTTTTAAAATGTGAATCCAGTCAGTATACTTTGTTTTCAAATCCTTTATGTTCCCATTAACTTGAAATAAATTTCAAATTTCTTATAATAGGATATGAAGCCCTCAAGGTTTGTTAAGCCCTGTTCACCTTTACTGCTCCATCTCCCACCATACCCACCAAGCACTCAATGTCCCAGCTTCACAGAGTTCCCTTCACTCCCGCAAACATGCCCGTCCTCTTTTACCACTAATCCTGCATGTCAGCTATTTCCTCCAGATCCAACTGCCTTCCTCTCCCTCCTCTCTCTCTTCCCTTACATAATCCCTGCTTATCCTTCAAGGCACCAGTTTAGATATTAGATCAGCTGAGAAGCCTCTAGTAACCCCACAACGTTGCTTGGGCAACATTGGGTACCTTTTCTATTACAGTTCTTATCATCCTGTACTAATTTTTTTTTCCCTGTACTAAATTTGCAACTCTTAGTTTCTTTCTCCTGTTCTGAAGAGTACACTGCCTGTGGGTAGGAACTATTTGCAGTTTCCTAGTAGTACCATATACTCTTATTTGATTTGAATGACAATACAGAGTGTCTAATTTGTGGTAGAAGTTTCCAGGGTCAATGTTTACACACTGGTCATCCTCCAGCTGTTAATGTGATCACGGGCACAGCTTCTAACCTCTGGGTGGGGGTGGGGGGTGTGGGTCCATGTTCTCTCCTATAAAATTAGAATAGTTAGATCCCTATTGTCCTTAACACCAAATGTTTGTGGTTCTTCAACTTTTTGGTTTAGAACAATATGCTTTAGTAAGCCCTGAGGGTAGCTTTGCTTTGTACCATAAAGCATTAACACAGGTGAGATTTTTGTTTAATGTTGACCCCAGTCTGGGTTCACTTCTCCATTCCTCACAATGACCTGAACACCTCCACATTTCCAGTTTAGTGGGAAAAAAAAATTATTTGTTCATCCTTCTAGGATTCTTCTTATATAGAAATCCTTGATGAGACCCGATTGATTTGAAATAGCACCACTTTCAGTGTCTAACAATATCCACGGTGTGTCTAACAGTGCCTGGAGAATGATCCCTTGGGCATTTTCTTAACCTGGTTTGCTCAAAAAGTTTATTCTAGAAGACTTCTTTTTCTTTATTATTTAGGATGAATAGTTCAGGGTGTGCTGCGGACTAAAAAATAAATCCAAAATTTCTGGTTCTCCTTTGTTGCCAAGAACTTAAAAAATAATCTTTACTTCACTCTTTTTAAAGAGAAATAAATAAATAATTCATTTTCCACATAGACTGAGAAGACCAATTTAATGAAATAGGCCCTTTAGTTTTGAAAAGCATCCATAAGACCTACTTAAATACCAACTATGTTACCGTACAAGTTTATTTAATATAGTTATATATTTTAGAAGTCATCTATACTTTATAGTATTTAAAAATCGATACATTAAATTTTATCGAGGAGAGTGCTCTTTGAAAACTTAAATGCAAAATAAATTACCCATGACATGTTATTATCAAATATTCATTGGATAATAATAATTACCATGTTGGAGCAGACACTGAAATTACCCATGTTATATTGCTTTCTTGCACTATTTTACCAAAAAGAGATCTAAGAGTTATTTCCCTTCTTGAGTATTTATTGCTATCACTATTATTATTCACTATAGGTCTTAGAAATGAAAGGGACCTGAAAAGGGAGATTGCACACAGATGGGGAAGATACTGTTTTTAAAGTATTATTTTACTGTCCATTGACAACTCCATTAAATAGCTACCTGGACAGCTGCTTAAGTCTCTAGAAGCCTCTTAAAACTCTCTCTCACTTTCATCTGGGTTCTCTATCTGTAATATGAGAAATGCTGTTTTTATATAATCATTTGAATCTGTTTTGCTTTTCTAAAGTGATTACTCTACACATTTACTATTACTACTTAATTTGATTTTAGAAGATAATATTCAGCAGGAAAAAAAAGGGGAAAAAGAGTAAAAATAAAGAAGGAAGTGCATTAACATGACAGACTAGAGTGATTCTCTGGAGAGCCTGGGGATGTTTGAGTGGGATGATATCTTCTTGCATACGGTTCCATTCTGTTTGGAAATAGCCATTTACTGCTTTTAAATAGATATTACTTTCACTAATGACTGAACTGCCACCAAATGGGATGCTTTGAAGAGTGTAATTTTTCCTCCTAGTCATAAATTTGCTCTTACATGGTATGTCTGTTCACTGCTGTGTAGCAACTGCACATATTTTTTTAAAATGACTTCAATTTGTTCATTCACATGATGACTGTACAGAAGTCTTTTTGCAAGGATTTACAGTTCTGTAGCAATTTCTTTGGCTAACAAAGAAAACAAAAGTACCCATCAGATTTTCTATTATTGAAATGTCTGTAGCTATATACATTTTATTATTGAAATGTCAGTAACACATGGGGACCACTTGAAAAGGAGAATAAATGGTGAGGAGGACTCGGGGGCAGAGAACATTCAGTGCCTCTCAGAGTCTGCCACATAGCTGACTAAACTCCTCCTTGGATCACTTCACCTCTGATCTAATCCTTTCTAATTTAGGGGCAGGGTGGGGGGGAATTACTAAAGGATAGATGTTTAGCACTGAGGACATACAAATAGTATATATCGTTTGCTAATTTTCTTTTTAACTTTTTAAATTGTGTTTCACTTTTTTTTTTAAGAGGTTTTTGTTATAGGGCACATGCGCTCTCTAGAAAGACAGAGAGAGACAGAAAAACAGAAAATGAGAAATCACCCCCCAGGGGAATGGCCACACCTCAATCCCTTCTTCATTTTCCTCTCTGGATCTTGGGCACGCATGTACACATGCCCAGCATGAGTTTAAGCCACCGGGTCCAGGATTCGAACCGTGGTTGACTACATGGGAGTTCAGCAACATAGCCATTACACTAACTGCTGGTCTCATAATTGTATTTTACTTTTAAAAGTAAAATTCTCACATAAAAATACCAAAGTATTTATACATTTTCAATTAATTGGCCCTATAGTATAAGAAATGTCCACCAGCCTTCAACAGGATGTGTGATCAAAAGACATGCCACCATCTCCCTCTAAGTCATCAACCCCTCATTCCTATAGACATAACTTTAAATTTAGGGCAAGTAGCTTTTGTGGTAAGGAATGTTCTGCCTTCAGAGTCAGGCAGACATGTTTTTCCATCCACCTTGTACTGGACCAGTGACCTCTGGGGCAAATTATTCCTCCTTTCCTTACATACTTCCCATCTTCAAAATGTAACCTATCTCCTAGATTTGGGTGAGAATTAAATGAGACCAGTGTGCACAGCTGCCTGTGGGTGTGGAAACAAGTGTCAATTCCTCTGTTCATCTCTAACCCACTTCCTTCTGTAACATAGATCCTTGAGGAACATTCAGACTGCGTCAAAGGAAGGAGAGTCCTGTGCCATATGTTAAGTCTAGGGCTACATAACTCCAGCCGTTTTTGTTGTGCACTCGCCTAATGCTTCTAGAAATGAAAGACTTTGACTCACACAATCACCAACTGTAGACCTTCTGATAAAGACTTTACAACAAAGGGAGATGAACTATTCATATCAAATGAACTAATGTTATGATTGTCAAGTTAATGTTTCCCTTTTCCATATCTTTTTTTTTTTTTTTGAGAGATTTTCACTGTAGGGCGCGTGCGCTCGCCAGACAGACAGAGAGAGACATAGAGACAGAAAGCGAGAAATCACCCCCCAGGGGGGATGGTCACGCTGCAATCCCTTCTCCTCCATTCTCCTCTCGGGATCTTGGGCACGCACGCACACGCACCCGGCATGAGTTTTTTTAAGCCACCGGGTCTGGGACACGAACCGCGGTCGACTACGTGGGAGTCCAGCGACATAGCCATTACGTAACTGCTGGTTCCCCCTTTTCCATATCTTGAACACACGAAATCAAGCTTGACTTTAGATGCTGAAATATCTGATATGCTAATACAGAGTCAACCTTCTAACCTTGATTGGGAAGTGTTACCTGGAAGATAATGCTCTGTAAGAACATTTATCACCATATCTTCATCCAAAGGCTATTCTTGTGTGATTGTCCTATGAACTCTAAAACGAGCTTCAGGCTCCTTTCATTTGTCCGCATCCTCAGAATTGGGAACAGGCCACACACTGTAGTTCATGCAGAAATGCACATGTGTGGTGACACACATTTGTCAGGTATTACTGCTTCCTAGGGACAGTATGCAGGAGCCTGCTGAGAAGTGAGGGGCTCTCCTCTGGCATCATGTGACCTCATAAACAGCCAATAAAGCCTTATCTTACGCTATGCCATTTTCTTGTGTGAGGGCCATTTAAGTGTGTGTGTGTGTGTGTGTATAAATACACACACACATATATATACACATTCTGAGAGACTCACCTTGCAGGACATCTCTCCATCTTGTAAAGTTCTAGAAAATATAGTGACCAACAGGTGGGAATATCACTTAAAAGCTGCTAGGACCAGCAGATGGCATAACAGTTACATGACTGGACTCCCATGTAGTGAAACACAGTTCAAGTCCCAGACCCAGTGGCTTAAACTCACGCCAGGCATGTGTGCGTGCATGCCCAAAATCCCAAGAGGAGGATAGAGGAGAAGGGTTTGTGGCTTGGCCATCCCCCCGAGGGGTGATTTCTCACTTTTTATCTGTCTCCCTGGCAAGTGCATATGCCCTATAGAAAAAAAAAAAAATTCTCTTAAAAAATTGCTAAAGATGCAGCTTTTTAAAAAATGATACTTTCGGGCAATGAGCAAATTAAAACAGATGCTGCTGAGGGGAGTTGGGGTACCTCATTTAAAGTGTGAAGTTGAGCTGTACCCAGACTTAAAGATCTTGTGTGAAGCAATCCTGTATGGAGAAATCTGTTAGGATCCTTGGCTCTTTTCTTCCTGTGCCCTGTTTTCTCACCACTATTTCTGTATCACAGAAGAGATGAGGGGGTGACCCCATCATCCAAATGTAGCTCCTCAATCTGAAGTTTTTATCTTTTATTAAAATTGTCAGAAAAATCCAGAATAAGAATTTATTTGGATGAGACTTAAGGAAAAACCATGAGAATAACTCTAAACCTCATCTCCATTTACATCTTCAAAGAGTTATTTATTTTAATTTTATTTATTCTTTCATTTATTTAGATTTGACCAGAGAGAGACACAGAGAGGTAAAGTGAAAAAGCAAGCCACCAGGTCCGGGACTCGAATCATGGTCAGCCATGTGGGAGTGTCTAGTGCCTTAACCACCACACCACCTGGACTCTCCATTTATGTTTTTTTTTAAATTACACTTTTTAAAAGAGAAAAATAATTTATTAAGTCAAATCTAACAGTAAACATTATTTTCACCTTTCTTGGGGGAAAAAATATAAAGCCGCATATACTAATATATGTCCCTAGGAATACATGTCCTTAGGACTTGCTCATATATGCACTAAGGCCCTACAACCAAGGTAGCTAGGAAGCACCAGATTAGCCACGCTAAGTGTTAAAAGTTTGAATTTCTGGGCTAGCCACCTGGCCTAGTGGTTAAGGGAACCTAATCCCACATGGAGGATTTCTTTCTCCCTCTCCCTATCTCTCTGGCAAATGTACATGTCCTCTGACAATTAAAGGATTTTGAATTTCCTTTGTACTGGTTGGTAAAAAGCCATCATCTCAAGCTGTCCAAGAACCTCCTTTGTGTCTCCCCGGAGGACTTCTCACCCCAGGGCCAGAACTTTTCAGGCTGTTAACCTTGGCGATACTTTCCATGCCCACATGTAATTTGTCGGAGCAGAAAATCAGTCATCGTTCAATTCCTTGATAGATTGACTTGACCCTGCCCTTCTTTAGAAATGGAAAACAATAACATGCAGGTGTTGGATGTTTCCTTTTCCTTTTTAACCTATGGCTGGTCATCCATACCTGCTGCAAAAATATTTTGTATTCAGAAAAGAAGAACAAAAGCTATTTTGTAAAATTGTTCTTAAATTCAAAATCTTGTCAAAACTGACTTTAAAATCTACTGTGTTAGAGTTCAACTTGCAGATTTACTCATGGGAGGCAGCTGTTTTGGTGACAAAGCTGAGTTAGAAAGTTTAAGGATGGTCCTAACACTGCCACCAACTAGAAATTTAACTCCAGGAGAATCTCATCACCTCCTATTCTCTAAATGACACATGATTTGGATGCAAAAGTCCTTCCTCTTGTCTGTACCAAATTGGAAAGTGTGTCCATTGGCTGTAGCCTACACTTATTAACTGTGGAACGGTTAACCTTGTTTAAGAGCTTGGCTTCCATATGTTAAGGTAGAATGAATAAATGTGCTTATTCTCTTTGTTTTGGTGTGGACAAAGAAAATATTTCATAGTCCACCCAAGACAGCAAGCCTAAAGCACTAAGTTTTTGTTTTGTTTGTTTTTTAGTGTTTTTGCCATAAGGTGTGTGCACTCACTGGAGAGACAGACAGAGGAAAAGTGAGAAATCACACCCACCCACCCCCCACCACCCCAGGAAGGCAACGCTGTGATCCCTTCTCCTCCACCTTCCTTTCAAGAATTTGGGCATGCATACACACACACCTGGCGTGTTTTTCAGGCTGCTAGGTCTGGGACTTACATTGTAGAGTACTCTTATGTGGGATCCAACACCTTAACCAATGTGCTCCCTACTGGCCCAACACTAAGTTTTGAGTATATAATTTTAATTTTTCTGAGATAATTCTGTAAATTTCCTTATGGAAGAATATGGAGTGCTTCCTGTAGTTTGATAGGATTTTCTTTACTCAAAAGCCTACCATTTTTTGAGAAATTGTATTATTATAAGTAAGAGGCCACCAACTAAGGTTTCAAAATGGTTTTTCCACAGACCAAATTGTTATTAAATATGTACCTGTCCTCTTTTCCCTCTTTCTCCTACCTACTGCCCTTTCTCAAGTTATGCTATGACTTTAGGATATTTTATGGTGATATTATCTATTTTAATTTTTCCTTGCTAAGCTGATATTTATGAAAATGTGTACAAGTAATTCATATTTCATTTTTGGACTGGCCTTTTGATGACATGACTTTTAGCTAAAATATGCCACCTTTAAGACCTTACTTAATGGTAAGAAAACACCTTCTTTGGTCAATTTTTTTTTTTAATCTCACTGATTGACTTTTAGCAGTATTTCTATGGAAAAGAAATTCGAATTTCCTGATGAAGGTTCTGACCATTTGTCTCTGGTAGATTTTCTTCTATAAATGTATTTATGCATAAGTGCTGCATCTCTATTTAGAGTATAGCACTTGCTATAGTTTCTTGATGACATTAGCACTGTAGTGGGAGAAAAAAGGTCAAAACAAACTTCTATATCTAGTGCCACTGGTAACTTTTAGCTAAAATAAAATATTCACTAGGTAGAAAATCTACTTTATTCTCATTGGTTCCTTTTCTCTCTAGAAAGCCTCTGTAGATTTCTCAAATGAATAGAAAGCTTTCAGCAAGACCCACACACTAAAATATCCATTTCCATTTACTGTTTTGTTTTTTATTTGCTAGCTCAGTGACCTCTCGGAATGGGTACGTTATTCAACTCCTTTAATGTACATGTACTTTGCATGGACAACTGACTCCAGCTGTATTTGTAATGAACTGGGCCTTTCACTTGTGAGTGTGGAGGGCATTATCCATTCTTTGTGCCTCTGCAAGTAAAAAATAAAATAAAAACAGCAACACTGTTGTATCACATACTTCAGTCTCGGTGGAATTACAGGTGGCTGCACACTTAGAAAATATTTCCAGGCAGCTCATTTAACTGCTGCTTGTAATTAGGAGAATGGCTTGCCTATGGCTCATTTTTCATTTGCTTTGAGACATTGAAAAGTTCTTTATAAAAATCTTTTTTTCTCTCCAAATATGGTTTAGATTGACTGTGGCCATAAGTCTCAACTTGGTGGAAACAGAAGTGTGCAGCTTGCCTTCCTCCAAGCTTCCTGATGCTTCAGACCTCTTCCGGTGCTATTATGCAACTCCAGCTCTGCTCTTCCATAAGGCTGGAATTCATAATAAAAATGGAAAAAGCTAGTTTGATATTTTCCCTTTCTTGTGCAATATTGCCAAAGTGAACTAACAGAAGAATCAAATGTTAATTTCAACAGTTAAGAATAACCACTAAGGTTAACTAGCTTTTTACATTTCTTCATATTGCAAGTGAAAGCATTTTCAAGGGAAAGAACACACCGAAGGAATTTTTAAAGCCCCATGCTCTCACATCCCTCACTTTGTGAATTTAGTGCTTCAGCTTTAGTGTAATTTCCTTTTTTTTTTTTTTTGTAAAGCCAGCTTATTCTGAAGTTGGCACCTCATGTGTAAGAGCAATATGTGTGATCCTGTTGTTGTCTTGCAAGTGTGGTAGCATTTAGTTTTGCTAATGTTACACAAACTCGAGTTCTTTTCATTTTTGCTGTGGACATTGGATTGCTCCATTAGAACAGTCTTGTTGTAATTATTTTAGTCATCTTAGGAAGCTTAAGCTCACCCATGGCCAATTTTTTTTTTTTATTGTTACAATTGCAAAATGTTTAAACATTTTATTAAAGTTTGTCAGGGGTGAGGAGGGATTAGAGTCTCTAAACCTTCAGTGCATAATATGTAGGTAAATAGTTACATTCTTCAGGGGGATGTTTTTATGAGAGATTTTGCTGAAATCATTTAGAAAAAATAACTGTTGGTTAACGGGGCAGAGGCTGAGATGGATTGTTAAAATAGATTTCAGCTGCATTTTTTTGGAATAGGTATTTTTTTAAAAAAAAAAAAAAGAATTATTTAATTTTATTCATTGTCATTATAGCAACTAATTTTTTTTTTTTAAAGTTTACCAGAGAGAGAAGGCAAGTGAGAAACTAATTTTTTTTTTTAAGTTTACCAGAGAGAGAAGGCAAGTGAGAAAGCAAGCTGCCAGATTTAGGACTCGAACCATAGTCAGCCATATGGGAGTTGAGTTGCCTTAACCACCATGCCACCTGCTGACCTCAGAATAGGTTTTAATCCTAAATTTTAATATATTTGAATCCAGAGGAAATCTTTTGTTTTAGGATACTTGCTTTTAAAAAGAAAGTGTATTTGGAATTCAAGAAATCTTGGGAGAATAGAAACCATTCAATATATTTATTAGATTTTTTTCTTTGATCATGTAATTCACATCTAATAGTTACTTGGCTTTATATATTTACAGAAAGAACTTGAACTAGAGGAAACTCCAACTTACTTCACTCATGAAAGTTTAATAAGAGCACTAGTGTAGATGTTCTGGTAAAGAAAAATTATCCTGGCACCAAAGAAACCCTGACCTCAGCTTGCATGTTGATCCTTCCTTGAGTAGAAACCCTGTGACAACACTGCAGCCCAGGGTCACCTGCTTTTAGAATGGAAGGATCTGAAATGATGAAGTGGAATCAGTTTTTAATAAGCAGGAAAAGAATAAGAAGATTCAGGACACCCATGGTGTAAAAATGATCCCTGCTTTGCAGAAAGCAAGCAAGCGAAAGGGAAGTGAGAGGGAGCTGAAGGCAGAATGCTTCTGTTTGCCCGGTGTCTCCTCTTATGGATGGGACTTGGGCTCATACCTGGCTGGGAAACAGGAAGATGCTGAGCCTTGTTTCTGTTATCCGAGGTGCTGCTCTGGTGTGAGGAAGCAAAACAGGCAGGGGGTACACATTCTGGCCTTGGTACTGCCTCCTGCTGAGCCTCCATCTCTCCATCTGTAAAGTGTGGGCTCTGAACTACTGATAACTGAGTAGCTTCTAATCATCTGCCCCAGGGCCAAGTGCCTGTTCATGAAAAAGGATTTATGCCATCAAGAGAATGAGTAAAATTACTACATTAAACTGTAAAATGGAAAGGGCTACCTTTTTAAAAGCTGTGTCATTTTCAGTATTGTTATAGTTGTAACGGTTATAAAATTGACTTATTTTCTTTTTGGAAATTACAGTGATAATGTAGGTAACAGCATTTCTTTTTTCTTCATCATCTTTTTTTTTTTTTTTTTTAAAGATTTTTGTTATAGGGCATGTGGGCTCACTGGAAAGACAGAGACAATAAACAAGAAGTCACTGCCTTCCCAGGGGGAATGGTCACACCGCAGTCCCTTCTCCTCCATTCTCCTCTTGTGATTTTGGTTATGCATGTACATTTGCCAGGCATGAGTTTCAAGCCTCCATGTCCAGGACTCAAAACATGGTTGGCCATGTGGAAGTCCAGCGATGCAACCATTAACGCCATCTGCTGGTCCCAGTTACCTCATTTTACGGTTAATGTTAATTATCAATTTTGCTCCTCTTATTGAAATTGTACTGGTTCTTGAACTTATCAAATGCATAGGACCTATTTTTGTATATAGCTTGTGGATTCCATGATTTACCCAAACACTCGATAATTTTTGTTTGTTTGTTTAAAATCTGTTGCTTTAAAAAAATGTTTTCTTTAGTAAAACATAAATAGTCAGTGCCCTTGTGTGGGTGGTGGTTATTCCCGTCTTTCTCTGTAGGCCTTACCTCTGCACAGGATGGAGAGGACCCTCTGAGTGTGTGGGCACCGATTGTGCATGTTTTTCATTTTTGTTACCAAGAGCAATGTGTCTTGGCACCAGCGCAGTAATAAGAATCACCTGCTGCCATCTCATTACTGATGTGATGCTGGGGGCCAAGTACCTCAACCCCATTTCTCTTCTGTTCATCCGCTTCAATAAGGTGGACGGTGGTGGGTGGGCAAATTGGGAAATTGTTTTAAAAGGATGAATTGGGAGCTGTCCCAGTGTAAATGAGGACAGCACCAGGAAGTTTCTTCAGAATTCTTAGCATTTGAGAATTTGCTTTTGAAAGCACTTTCTCTTGACTTCCTCCCCTGGGCCCTGCTTTCACAGCGGCCCCATTCCTGAGAATACCTGTTTTCATGTTTTTAATGAAATATTAGAAGGGTAAGCTGAATGCATTACTTCTTTTGTTTTATGCATCTATCGTTACAGTTGTTTATTTTCTAAAATTTTTGCTTGGTTTGAAGAATTTTCAGACTTAATGCTAGAGTATAAAAATCTCCAGGTTTTATATTTCCTATGGGTACAGATAACTGAATTGTAATTCCTGAGGCATCTTCAGTACACCAAGCAGAGAACCATAGGGCTGATTTTCTAAAACGGGATGCGTCTCTGCACGTCCAGTGTAGGACACAGGCACAGAGGATAATGGGGTGCTTTGCTCTGGCCTGTAGGACTGTTCCCCTATACTTTATTAGGCAACTTTACCTACAGTTTGTGCTCGTGGGAATTTTCCCATCCTAGCTTGGTAGAGGGAGTGTTTGTAAACCCTGGTCCAATATTAGAATTTGCATGAATTTTGGAAATGCTGAGCTAATGTAATGTACATAGTCTCAAATTGGTGTTCTCACTCTCCCAGACTTGACATGGGTCCAATAACGCATTTCCACACCAGCATAATCTAGAGGTTCCCAATGCTGGAGGAAATGGAGGTTGAATATTTAACATGATGCCAGCACTTCAGAACTTCTTGCCCTGCCCACAGTTGTAAATGTTATGGCACAGTTGACTCCCTGTTCTACTCCCCACCACACCCAGGCAGGCTGTACCCTACACAGTGCTGAAGGCCTGGCACTGTCTAAACAGCGGGAGCCATGATTCTCTGACCTCAGGCAGTTGACCCAGGTCACCAGGAGACCGAGCAACTGTCATTTCTTAGTTTATTACTCCTTCTGGGCAGCCACCTGGATGTGTAGGGCAGGCGAAGCCAGAGACATATAAATCCATGATTTATTAGCTGATTTCCATCAAAATCAATGGGAAAACCAGATCTGTAGTTTCTTGTTTTGTTTGGGGGTGGGGAGGCTCTGTCAAGAACACAGTCTATAGTTAACCTGTCATAAGGAACTCTGATTCCTCCTCTCATAATCTCAGCGTTCTTACGGCACAGATTCCTTCTAAACTCCTTACTGTATCTTTTTCTGATGGGAACTACCTAGGCCATGGTTTCTTTATCTTCTCCTCTGTTGACTTATTTTGCCATTTTTTATTAGATTTTATTAGATTGAGCTGTTCCCAAGGCAACCAAGAATAAGTTCACTGTTCCTAACAGATCCAATTTCAATTGGTTTCTTATTTTACCTAATTTTTGTGCCTGCAGGAATAAAAAAAAACTCCAGGAATGCAAAGTATTCCTCAGTACTGTCAGTCCCGTTCCCCACTTTTTTGTCTATCCATAATTACGGACTCTTTGGTGTGTGCTTTTTTCTTTAATATGTTAACTTTGGTTTTTAACACGAGTAACAAAACTTGGTATTTTTTTCTTTCTTCTGCAAAATAGATATCACGTAACATTTCTCTACCTTATTTGTCTTTCCAACTTTATCCTCCTGTCTAAGAAGACTCTGTGTCCATCCTTGTTTCACTTATTTTTTCCCTCTGGTACTCTGCTACTGAAGCATAATTCTAACAGAAGGAAAACAGCCTCTATTATTCTGATTTCTTGTATTAAACTCTTAATATGTTTAAAAATCAATTGTTTCAATCCCTCCTTTAGAAAAATGGTGTTCCCAGGGCCAGAAGGTGACTTGGTGGCTAAGGCACTGGACTCCCACATGACTGACCATGGTTTGTGCCTCAGACCTGGAGGCTTGAAACTCATGCCCGGCACACGTTTATATACGGCAAAAAACTTACAATTGGGACTTTTTTATTTTTAATCTTGCAAAACATATCAAATTAATCAAAAAAATTTTGTATTCCTCCTCCTTGTGTTGTGCAATAAAGATTAATTTATCCAAAGATTCTAGCACAAAACAGAGGTAGCCTTATTCCCAAATGATCTTATCTTTAATATATGCACATATGTGTTTTGCTCCAAACCAGAAGACTTCTGTATCTGTAAGATCTACTTCAACACACCTGCTTGACTTAGGAAAAGAGTATCAGACTAAACGCACTTTTTCCTTACAAATTGCAGGGAGTTGCAAGAGGGAAGATGTTGAGTCAGACAGTAAGTTATCTCCCGAGTGTTCCCAAGCCTCCCTGAAGCTGAGTCCATCTGGCTCTGGCTTTAGACCATACAGTTTCTTTTCTTTACTTTTTTTTGAGCAAAAGATTTTTGCTATAGGGCACATGCACTTGCCAGAGAGATGGAAAGTGAGAAATCACCCCCTGGGTAAATGGCCATGGCACAATCTCTTCTCCTCCATTCTTCTCTAGGGATTTTGGGCAAGCACACACACATACCTGGTGTGAGTTTCAAGCCATCGAGTCCAAAACTCAAGCTGCGGTCGACTACATGGGAGTCCAGCAACGTAATCATTATACCATCTACTGGTCACATAGACTACCCAGTTTCTAAGCCACAAGGCCTTGCATGGCATTCTGTTTCAGATGGAGCTCCTGCAGTTTTTCAGACTGGCTTACAAAAAGAAAGTGTTCACCAGTAAGAGACAACCTGGGTTACCAAGCTAACAAAATTGGTGGCAAGAGCAAACACATTACCCAGGGTTCTCGCAATCTTCTGGTAGCCTTTTTGGTTTATGTCCTCCTTTTATAATCTAGAGATTAAAAAGTAACCTCAATCATAATTTGAACTAAGAATCATTAAGACTGTATTGGAAACATGTGTGCCTATGAGTGGCCATTTCATTCAGTGCATGAAACATTTTAGTACATCATTTGAGAGTCACTATTATGCATATGATACGGTTCCCAGTGAATGGTGTGGCCTGCCTGGGCTCACTCAGTCCATCTGTTCCTCTGAATTTCCTTCTCTGAACCATCACAAACTGCTTCTCTTAGATAATATATTTGTTTCTTTGGGTTTCTGAGGAATCTTCCAAGCAGCAATGATCTCTTCCAGTATCAGGTCATCACATTGTGTTAATGGCAGTGATCTCTTCCAGTGGAAAGAGCAGAAGTCACTTGTTCTTTTCAGTATCAGGTCATCACATTGTGTTAATGGCAGCCACTCCCCAACTACACTGCCAAATGACTGACTTACCTTTTTTCCCCATCCATTGCAGACGGCATATGTCCACAAAACTGAGATTTAGTTTAATCAGCTTTATGATATCTTTCTTATCTTTTTAAGGGGTTTTTGCTATAAGGCGTGTGTGCTCACCAGAAAGACAGAGACAGACAGAAAGTGAGAAATCACCCCCCCAGGGGGATGGTCACACCACAATCCCTTCTCTTCCATTCTCCTCTTGGGATCTTGGGCATGCACGCACACACACCCAGCGTGAGCTTAAGCCACCAGGTCCAGGACTCCAACCATGGTTGACTACATGAGAGTCCAGCGACATAGCCATTATGCTAACTGCTGGTCCCATATGATTTCTTTTTATCTAATTGAAAACCATTCTTAATGTTTTTAAGTCAGTCTGTCCTTCTCTCCCAGGAGCTCTGCAGGTACTACTTTTAATGTGCCTTCTCTTGTCACAGAGCCCTTCATGGTGTCTTACAGCTTGGAGGAAGTTGGTTTTTAGTGGAGGCCCCAGTAGGTTATCCTCCAATGTCACCATGATAAATTTGCTGCCTGTTCAATGGGAAGAAAATAGATCAGGTGGTGCTCACTCTACCCAGGCCCTAGCTTCTATTCACAGATCAGCGAAGGAGACATTTTTAAAAACTTTTATTTTTCTATTTGACAGAAAAGCACATTGGTAGGAGGAACATTTGGACTTAAGCCAGGTCTCTGGAAAGCAGACATTTGAAAGCAGCCATGCGAATAGCACTGCCCAAGTGTTAGACAATTCAAAGCAACACTGAGAGATGTTAACTCTGTAGATATGCAGACAGAAGTAGAATGTTGCAAATAAGGCAGAATGCTGAAGTGCACTCTTGAAGGCTGGAGATCTGCAAGGCACAGAAAGCAGAGTGAAAACATAAGATCAGAAGTGACCGATTCAGGAAGGGGATAATCAAGTAGTAAAAGAAATAGTGCAAATCCCTTTCTCCCTAGCCGCCCCCATTCTTTTCCATTGACTCCATCCTTCCCAGGCCCTGTCAAGTCCTCCCAGGTGGGAAGGGAAGTCCATATTGTGTATGAGACAGTTCTGGAAGCATCCAGCTGACCTCCAGTGTTCTGAAGATGGGCGGATCTGTAGAAACAATAAAAGGAAAGTCAATCATTGACTCAACAAGATGGATCTGAGAGCAGAGAAGTACCTCAGGCTTCCTACTGATTACCTGGATGAAAGGTCCCCTGCAGTTGCAGAAGCAGCAAAGGGGTGGCTGTCAAGGCTGGCTATGCATCTGAATTCCTGGGGGCTCAGGCCCAATCACAGTCCCAGAAAATCAGAATCTCATGAAAAGGCCTGGCCTTTTCTGGTGTTTTTTTTTTTGGTTTTCTTGTTTTGTTTTCATTTTTCAGGTTCCACAAGCTACTCTGCTTTATAGCTGGGCTTGAGGGCCACTTTTCTAGAATGATTCTAAGAGAAGTTCAAAAGAATGAAAAGATTGCTCTCAGATCAGCATGTGGTCCATGAACAGGTATGAGGGATTAGGAACACTTGTTCTCCTACCTGTGGAAAGGCCCACACATACACAGAGCCTTAGAGAATCAGCTGCTTCACCCAAGGCTGCTTCCTGTACTTCAAAGAATAATGAAGCAGTTTTGTTTTCTGTTTTTCCTGGGAATATAAATTGGCCTTGGGCTTATGTGGATGTAGAGAGAACAGGATGACTCATTTTCCACCTAGCGAGATCATAGTTGGGACCAGCACAGCAGAGAATGAACAATGAAACCAATAGAAGTTGGTTGATACAGAACATCCAGGAGCGAAAAAAATATATGTCTAAGGAGTACAGAAAAGAGGGAGAAAGATGAGACAACAAAATGTAATTATTTTGGCCTTCTGTTTTTGAGTCAGTCTGTGTGGGTAGAGGTGTTTGCATACAGTAGGACTCAATAGGAGTTTTATGATAAAAACTTAAACCTATTTTGTTATCTATAAATCCCCATGATGAGCAGTGATTATTCTTTAAATATAAAAATTTAAAGAATAAAGATTAAAGACAGTCTTCAATTTTTCATGTCAAGGCAGTCTGACCTCCCAAATGTTAGATTCTTCTTAGAAAATATTCATTATATGTTACATTTGGTGAAAGGAAATGACTGAGAAGAGTTCTTGGTCTTGACCCCTTGAGGGTCACCATTTCATCAGAGGCCTAATGAATGATGAGGATTATGGGTTGTTCAAATAAAAACCACAGCAGTGACTGGAGAGGAAATTTGGATGACAGGGTACTTTTATATGAAGAAGGAACTTAGCAATGTCATATTCTTAGAAATCTGTTAGCTATGGGGATGTGGGGGAATAATTCAGAGGAAAAAAAAAAAGTTTCTCACCTCTTTCCAAAGTATTCTCATCATTAATCCTAAAGGTCATTAATACTCTGACAAATATCTCCATCAGTTTGCTCTTTTAAAAGACACTATGCTAAGCAATGTGTGGTAGAGCCACCATTTTGGTTATCTAGCAGATATGTTCAAAGATGACCTCATGCCCAGTTTGCAGGCATCTCAAAAGCCACCATTTTCCCCTCAGTGGAAAATTTTTGTTCTTTTCCGGAAGCAGTGTCTGTAAATTCCCTAACCAGGTGGGAACCTCAAAGAGTCATTTAATTTGCTCCTCAACCACATGGATTAGACAAAGGGGCAGGGAAATGGTTGTACATGCCACATAGATTCTCGTACGTCAAAACCTCTTATTTATAAAGGCTTGGAAAGAAGGAAATTCCTCAGTTGTCTCTAGTTATGCATTCAAGGTTTAAGTTTGCACCGGGCAGGACCTCTTCCTTCTCATAGTCTTAAGTGCCCCCAGGAAATAACCAACCCTAGGTCACCATAACAAATCCTTTACTGCCTCCTATTTACCAGAGCTCGCTCTCAGATGTTACTTACCCCACAGGCCAAGTTTGCAAAACAGAAGGCAAATATTTTCCTGGAAGAGACTACTTCCTTGCTGTGCAGGTTTTTGTAGTAAATGATGCTCATGACCCAGAATTTACAACTTCTCAAATTAGGCTTTGGCCTTTTATCCCTTTGTCCTGAAATATTTCCATGTGTCCGTAAAATTAGTGACATGAACGAAATGGAGATCACATAACCTTTTTATCTAGGAAAAATAATTCTGGATACTTCTGAAAGAGAAGGTTGGCTGGAGTCAATAAATTAGAAACTATGGGAATAGAAAATATGACATTCAGTGGTGGGTGGTGGGGGATGGATTATGCGGCTTTGCCTGTGCTTTCCTGCTTAATGGCAAAGTTCATAAACTTTAAAAATAAAGGCAAGAAGAATAGCCTGTCTGTGCACTGGTTTTAGGGTATTTTTACCCTCCAACTTGTGAGATGAGATAAGGAGAAAGCAGCACTGTCTGTGTGTGTGTGTGTGTGTGTGTGTGTGTGTGTGTGTGTGTGTGTGGAGGGGGAGGTGCTCCCTGGAGTCAAAGCCGTTGAACTGCCCTTGAAAAGAACATGGTGGTGGCTGCCATAAATCCTCCTGCTACCAAATGCAGCCACTCTCTCTATAGGGGCTGAGGAGTATCCTATTGTGCCTCATTGACTCTGACATTTGGGCCTGTCTTTTCAGTAAGGCAACTGCTGACTTTCTCCATAAATGCTGTGACACTAAATTTGGGGAAGTAGGATTATCAGTTGTTACACCTTCCTCCTCTTTTCTGAACTTCATTAAAATTTTATTTTGTGATTTTAGTTTTTAATGGCCTCCCAAGAGGCCTGTGAAAGAGGCCAAGAATGTAGCCTCCTTTCAAGTGCATTTATCCTAAGCGCCTGAGCTCTCTTGGATGAGTTGCCCCAGACTCTTTTGAGAGATTTCTCAAAGGGGAAACCTCTCTGGGAAGCTTTCTGTGGCCAATGGCTCAGGCACATCTGTTGGTTTTTAAATTCATAGTAATCATCCCATTATGATGTCAAATTAAAAGAATGGTTTTTTATGCTCATACAGTGTTTTTAATACCTCAAATGAAAGCCATAGGAAGTAAGCTGTATCTTTTTCAGCCCAGGAAAAGTAGGATTTAGCAATTAGTTGAGTAGCAGAGAATCTGATTCAAACAAAATGGCGAGGAAGCAAGTCAGGTAACCCGCAGTGGGCTCTTCAAGGCCTTCCACCTAATTTCAGGGGTTAGGATGGCTATTGTGTGCTATTGAATTCCCGGTGTCTCTTTCTTTGGCTCTGACTTCTAATCGTAAGTCATGCTAATTTATGCCTGTGACCTTCCCACCCCTGGACTATACTTTTTAATTTCTAATGCGTTACAGTGGAGCCTTTAACTTAATGTCCCTGTTGCTGGGTGTTTACAACCCGTGACCTGTTTAGAAAATGCCCTATCAATTCCTTCATATCTTTTGAACTGTAGAAATATTATCCAATTCTGTTTATCTCTTGTGCAAAAGTGGTTGCTCAAATGGGATCTTTGGAATCATGTGGTGATCTGCTGGCTTATAGCAGTAGGGGAAGGTGGACCTGGAATCTGACAGCTGGACAAGGTAGCCATGGAAGCATGGAACCAACCAAGTCCCCAGAAATGAGAAAATAACTCAGAATGAAGAGTCCACAAGGGAAAGTCAGAGAAGCTAGTGGTTCAGGACCCAAGTGGGAGGGCATTCATGCAGCAAGAGATTTTTCCTGTGGAGTCTGGAACAGAACCTGAGGGAGCTAGTAGGAGGGGCTCTCAGGTATCCTGAATAAGGACTGCTTCCCTGGGGCTTCCATGTCAGAATAGGGCTAGCCTCTGGAGCATGTGTCTAAAAGCAGGCATGTAGCTATGCATCCCTGTGTGCCTTTCAGGCAAATGAAGTCATTTACTGAGGATCCTAGGAAATTCATTGTACCCTTGAGTACCTGAAGGTTGGAGGACTAGATGCAATATTTTTATAGCACTTCGTTTCTTTAAATACATGCAACATACTGTTGTCTTCCACACGTGTCCACTTTTCAATGAAATGATGGTATTGTAATAATGGTAAAGAAAAATTATAAAAGGAAAAAAATCCAATGATTTTGCAACCAATCAAACTGCTCATTCATTTTTATAGGTTTCCTTATTCTTGCAAATATATAATATTTAAAGGCACTTTATTTTTTTGTTGTTGTTGTTTGGTTGCTATAGGACATGTACAAAAAGACAGAAAGACAGAGGTAGGGGGAAAGTGAGAAAGCTCCCCCAAACAAGGATGACCACGTTGTAATGCCCTGCCTTCCATTCTCTTTTCTAGATTTTGGGCATGCAAACACATATACCCAGTGTATTTTTCAAGCCACTGGGTCCAGGACTTGAACCAGACGATCAGCCATGTGGGATCCAGCTACCTTAACTACCATTCCACCAGCTGACCTATGTTCTGTTTTGTTTTTTTTTTTCCACAGTGACATATCATAAACATTTTTCTGTTTTTTCACATGGCATTGTAATTGCCTTCTTTAATGATTGCAGGATAAAACATCTTGAAGAAGTTCCATGATTTACTTGACAATATATATTTTTTTATATTTAGGTTTTTCCCAGGTTGTTTTGTTGCACCCATTATAATACTATTATCACAACTGTGTGCATATTTTTGCCTCTTCTGAATTATTCCCAAAAGTAGAATTACGACAGCAAATGTTATGTACTTCTTTACGACTCTTTTTATATATCACCATATTGCTTTACAAAAGCTTTGTATGCAATGCCACCTTGCACAGGATCATATCAGCTAAATTGCATCTTAAGAGCATTGTTTTTTTCTCAGTTTTTTTCATAAATTTCATAGATGTAAAATGATATATCAAAATTGCATTCGTTTTTCCTTTCAGTGAGAAAAGAAACAGAATACCTCCCCTATGTTTTAATTTTATTCTGATATGAATCATTTATTCATATCTTTTGCCTACTTCTTTATTTAGGGCTTGATTTTTCCCCCATTTCAATGAGATATTAATCCTTTTGTCATAGTGATACAAAGTCTTCTTAGAGTCTATTAAATGTTGGTGTTTCCATTGTTCTGAAGTTTAACCATTTTGGTATAATCATATCTGTCTTTTATTCCCTCTGAGTGTATTTGTTGCTTCAAAGCCTGGATAAGTATTAGGTCTATAAAGAATGTAGAATATTTATTGTATTAGATGCTAGCTGTTGCAGATTTAATTTTAAGATGAAATACATAACTATTGTCCATCCAGAATGCCTCTTTTATGTTTCCTGTGGATCTTACGGAATGCTTTTCTAATTTGCTGTCCCCATGTGAAAGTGACATGCTTATTAATTCCACCTTTCTCATGTTACACTGAAAGTTTTCTATGTACTATTGTACATTTTCACATAGTTAGATCTGTTTGTTGACTGTCTATATTCTTTTTAACCAGTACCAGGGAGAATTAATTTTGCTTCATAATATTTACTAAAACTTGGTTTCTTTTCTGAATAAAAATGTCTTGTTTATGTTTCCAGATTATTTTATATCAATTTTGTTAAAATTCAAATATTGTATTTGGAACTTTAATTAAAACCACATTAAATCTATAAGTTAAATTTATAAATACATTTATAAATATTAATACTCATTCCCTAACAAAATGCACATTTCTGTTTTATCAAAGCAATTACATTTTACATAGTAAACTTTTTCAGTTTCCCTTTGAAAGTTCCACTAACCTAAGTAAATTTCTTTTTTAAAAAATAATTATTTTATTTAACCTTATTTATTCATTTATTTTCATTTGACCAGAGTGAGTGAGTGAGTGAGAGAGAAAGCAAGCTGCCAGATGTGGGACGCAAACCGCCATTGGCCATGTGGGTGTCCAGCGTCCTTAACCACCACTCAAACTGCCAGCCCCAATCTAAGTAAATATCTAAAAATGTAATCTTTTATAAAAATCAGGAGTAGAATCTTTCATTATGTTTCTAACTGAATATACTGGGCTACTTGTTTTTATTTATACTCATAGGTATTAAAGACATCATTATTACTTCGTTGTCATTTGTATCAAAAGAGATGCAAATATCCTGGGCAACAGAAGGGGACCTCTAGCATGTTCAGGGAATGTGGTTCTGTTGTCTTCTAAAAAGAGCTATTATTATTATTTTTTTTTTTAGAGGTTTTTCGCTATAGGGCGCATGCACTCACCAGACAGACAGAGAGAGACATAGAGACAGAAAGCGAGAAATCACCCCCAGGGGGGATGGTCACGCCACAATCCCTTCTCCTCCATTCTCCTCTCGGGATCTTGGGCACACATGCACACGCACCCGGCGTGAGTTTTAAGCCACCGGGTCCGGGACGCGAACCGCAGTCGACTATGTGGGAGTCCAGTGACATAGCTATTACACTAACTGCTGGTTCCCTAAAAAGAGCTATTTTTTTGATAGTCTAAAAAAATAGAACAGAAGTAGGATGTGAAAGCAAGAGAAACATAAGGCACACACACCCACATTCAGAAAATCACTTCATACTATATGTTGTCTCCCAGAAACTTGGCCTCTTAAGCTTGGCGGGTTATGTTAGATTCAGCAAGAAGCCTTCTTAGAATATTTATTAAAACCTGGAATCCCCCAAAAGTGAAATTTAGGACCCCAGATTATAAAAGGAAGATGGCTTGAAGAGGTAGCCATTTTGAAATGTTTATGTACAGCTGGAGAGAAGAATTCCCCCCCTCCTCCTTATTACTATATTTGATTTATCTTACTGGGAGGCAGTGTCCCCTGGAAACTACCAAAAGAATGTTGGTGATGGAAATTAATCTTGAATTACAGGCAAGATGATTGAATTAATGGTCTAGTGGAACATTTTTCCTCTGGATGAGGCATCAGGGCCTTCTACCAGTTTTCCCCTGACCCACCTGCATCCTATAAGGTGGTAACAAATATTCCCCAATTGGTGAATTTAGGCCAGTGAAAGCCTACGTCACTCATGGCAAGAAGAGCAAGAATGTCATCTTGATAAAGTCTCACAATCTTGAGGTCTGGGCTCTTCTCATGAACCAGTCTATACAATCTTATATAGAGCATATCACATCTCTCTTGAAATGTTCTTCTTGACTTGGCATCAAATGGCAAAAACAGCTCATAGAATTTGGTAGTTTGACTCAAATCCAAGTTCAAATCCAAGCTCACTGGCTTTTAAGCCAACTAAGGAAATTCTTAAATTTTCTTTTTTCTCCCACCTGTAAAATCAAGACAAAAGAAACCTACCTCTTTCAATTACTTATTTACTCATTTAGGGAATATTATTTGATGTGGTCTTCTTGTATTTGAGGCACTGACAAAAAGGACATTGACATGGCAGAGGACACCACAAAGACCCTATGCTCATGGAGCTTATATTTTAAGGGGAGAGAGGGCAAATCCATATCAAACATAATAAAGGTCATCAGAAATAATAGAGCAGAAAAATACAGTAGAGAAAGGATGGTGGTTTTTGTAGAAGGAGTGATCAGGGAACTTCTCTAGTAAGATGTTTGAAGATAAGACTGAATACAAGGTGGAAATTACCTATGAGAATATTGAAGGAAGAGCATTATTGTCAGAGGGAAATACATGTATAAAGGCCCCGTGGTAGGATTCTGCTTTTCTAAAAGTAGAAGAAGGTCAATAGGGCTATGGCAGAGAAAGTGGTAAGCACCTACTAGTAGGTGCAGGTAGAGAGGTATGAGAGAACCAGGTAGGGTAGGGCAGGGATCAGCATACTAGAACCATTGGGCCAAATCCAGCCTATAGCCTGTTGGGGAACAGTCTCTAGGTAAGAATGGATTTTAAATTTTAGGAGGCTTGTTTAAAATTTTTAAGAATGTGACCATGACTTTTACAAAGAAAATTTGCCAGCCTCTGATTGGGGCTTTAGAGGCGACAGTGAGGACTTTGCACTGTGTCCAAAGTGTAGTAAGAATCTACTGTGGGGTTTTGAGCAAGGAAGTAATGTGGTATGACTTAACAGCTTTAAAAGGGTGACTCTTGCTGCTGTGCTAGTTTAGTCTGTGAGAGCAGGAAGGGACAAAGCAGGGCGCACAGTTAGGAGGCCTAGATAAGACACAATTGCAGTAGAATGTAGAATATATTTTGAAGTTGGTCCCAAAAGTTGCTTTGGATTGACTGAAGGGGTTTGAGTGGAGGAGAGTATAGGAGTGGAGGAGAGGAGAAAAGGACCCCAAGATTTTTGGCCTACTCATTCTTCCTAACATCATAGAAGCTGAATGTGAGAATGTTCTTTCTGTCCCAAGGACTTGATCTCTTTCTTCCACCATTGTATAGTCAGGATTTCATTCCTAAAGTATACCTTTGATTGACAGTCTCCTTTCAGAAGCCTATTCCAGTGTCTTATAAACAGTGAAACAAAGTCCACGCACTAAGCTACAAACTCGCCATAACCTCACTTCCCTACTCCTGTGTCTTAACTTGTTTCCAGCTATTATTGTTCCCTAGCCTCCGCACTACCCAGTGAATAATCTGCAAGTCCTCATGTGTGCTTCATGCATTGCATTTCCAGGCCTTCCCCCATGTGGTTCCCCTTTCTATCTATAGATGTCAACAGTCCCACCAAAATGTTGTGCTCTGCCTTTTCAATGAAGTTATTCCTTGATACCCTTTTCCTCCATCTAGTCTATTCTGATATTCTTTGTCTCCACCTATTTTAATGGGCATACTGTTTCCAATTGTGAGATAATTTTTTTAATACAATCTTATCTTCCTGGCAAATGACAGAAAAAGAGCATAGCATATAGTTAAGTACATACATCTTTGTTCAATCCATACTATCAACTTTAAACCTATAGGACTTTAAGCAAGTTGCATAATCTCTTTAAGCCTCAGTTTATAAGACTATAAAATAGGGTGATTACACAGTTGTTTAGCAGCATTAAGATAAGATGAAGAAGTAGTAGACTGTGATGATTAAGGTGCTAGACTCCCACATGGCTGACCTCAGTTTGAGCCTCAGACCCAGCGGGTTGAAAATCATGCTTGGCACATGTGTGTGCATTCCCAAAATCCTAAGAGGGGAATGGAGAAGAAGGGATTGCGGTCACCCCCGTGGGGGGTGGGGGGATGACTTCTTACTGTCTCTCTCTGGCAAGCACACAGACCCTATGGCAAAAACCTAAGGGGGGAAAAAAAAGAAAGAAGAGACGATTCATGATTCATGTGCAATTCCAAGTATAGTTTTATTCCTCCCATATTATTAGAGTTCATTAAGTCCCAGCTATATTAATTTGCTCTTATAGGGGAGATATGGAAGTATCTTTCTATCCCATTCTTACCAATGCTTTATACTTTGCTTTGCACACAGTGAGAAAGTGTATAGATTCTAAAAAGTAGAGTCAAATGAGTTCAGGTTCCAGTTTTGTCCCCAGGTTCAAATCTCACCACATCAGCTGTGAAATATAAGACAAAATAATTACCTTCTTTGAGCAACGTATTATTCACATACAAAATGGAGAAAATCATTCCTACCTCAAAAAGTTGTTTTGAGGAGGGCTAGGATATGTGAAGTACCTGCTGCATGGTGCGTGCCCAGTGGTAGCCATCACCATGATGACAGTTACCAAAGGCTCAGCA
>NW_006160023.1:312672-327433 GCF_000334495.1 Tupaia belangeri chinensis
TGCTTTTCCCTCTAGGCACTGAAGTTTATTTTCTTAAAGCAGTGGTTCTCAAAATGTGGTCCCCAGACCAACTGTGTCAGTGCCACCTGGAACTTGTTAGAAATGCAGATGCTCAGGCCCCACCCCAGGCTACTGAAGCAGACCCTATGGGCAGGTCCAGGTGACTCTGAAGTGTACATGCCATCCAAGAAACACTGCCTTAGAGAAGGGAAGATTTGGGTGTGAAGGCTCCTGGGTTCTACTTAGTGACTTCTCATTTAATCCCAATGGGGTATTTAGGTTCCTCTCTTTTTTGGTGGCACCATCAATAAGGGACATGAGATCCCAGAGATACTTCTAGTAGTGCCAGAGATGAAAAGGAGTACACGCTTCTCAGTCCCACTTTTTGTAATCAGCAAAAAAAATCTACTTCTTAGGAGTATAGAGTTGATAAGAACAAATAATTGGAAGGTGTGGCCCATGGTTACCAGTGGGAACTATAATTTAATAGTTCAATTTGAGCCCTAGACCTGGTTCGGGAGTACATGCCCACAGCATAAGCCATCAAGAGTCATCAACTAACATGTGTATAGAGAGAATTTGGGATGGATTGACAAGATGTGAAAATTATTTAGTATGTCTAATTTTAATGTAGGCTGTTGACACATTTGTAAATACAGAGACTAAAGTTAGTGCAAATAATTTCAAAAATTTGAAAACATTGTGAAGAGCATTGCAGTGCCTACAGAGTATTAATGTCTGGAGAACACTTAAATATCTCTATAGCTGAAGAAAAAAAGCACAGCTCCATTTATATTTAGTTATCAGCATTTTTTGAACATGATACCACGTTTATCTTTTTTCTTTTCTTTAGGCTCATTGTATGACAGGAAAATCATCTCTTTGACAGAGTGATTCTATTAATCCAGAGTTGAAATAAAATTACTCAAAGCCCTACTCGTCATGCCACTTGGTTTCCCCATCTACCCGTTGCTCATGGCTGTGACTGAAGTGGGGTCTTGGAAAAGAGCAGGGTCTCAAATAAGCCCTGGAATGCTTATCTTTAGATTGAAATAAAGTAGGCTGAGAGATGCCCTTGGCATGTAAAAGGGATATGTTAGAATTTTGGGGCCAGCAGGTGGTGTGATGGTTAAGGTGCTGGACTCTCACGTGGCCAACTACAGTTCAAGTCTTGGACCTTGTGGCTTATTTTCTCACTTCCTCTCTGTGTCTTTCTCTCTGGTCAAAATAAAAGAATAATAATAAATAATGTTAAATCAATAAAAAAAATTTTCTTCATAATTGATTTTTACTTAAAGCTTTGGATAATCTCCTTGTATACATTTCCTGAGGGGAGGGCCTGGGCTCACATATTTTTTTGTAAAAAGAATGGGTCATCAAACAATTTTGTTTGTGTGGACAGGTTAGCATGATGACGAGAGACTTAAATGAGAGGTTGGAAATATTTGTGTGAAAGTAATTCTAAAATTTTCTGTAGATTCAGTGTAGGAACAGTTACCTACGTACCCACAACTAGAATAAATAATAGTTTAGTCTTCTATCTTGTGCTATTCAGTTCAGCATAGGGATGTGTGAAATCGCATTAAAGAAACAGATGCAAGCAGCTCTGTTTTGGGCCATGTCTTCCTCTGATGCCTCCTTGTTCCACTGTTGGGGCAGCTACTGAGCAAATAGCCAAAGTGGAGCTGCCTGGTGAGGCAGAGAATTCATAGGTGGTCTTGACTGAAAGCTCCCTTTCAGCATAACCGGTTAGCCTTTCAGAGTCCCAGATTTCAGGGCCATCTCTCATGGTGAGATCTGTGTAAAAGGAGCAATGTAGGTGAGTGGGCAGAAGGCATGAGTGCCTGAAGGGACAAGGTTGCCTGGCACAGCACCTGACCGTATGCTGTCCGCCATGCTGCCATCTGTTGCTAGGCTGTAGTTACATCATGTGTGTTTCTCTCTCTCACTCTGAACGCTTCTGAGAAGTTTCAAAGGAAGGTAAGCCGTACCTATCTCATTTACATGCTTCTCTGGTAGAGCAGCTCTGGGGTTCTGCTGATCCTGGGCAGGGGCCACTTCTAAGAAGTCTGGCCCCACTACCCTTCCCCAAGGATGTTGCATGGCTGTGGTCACAAGTCTCCTTCTGTCATAGGCCGGCCGTTTGCTTACAGAATGAATTCCTTGGGAGCTTTGCCATGGGTCTTTTCCTTGGAATCAGTGTTTCCGAATTCTTGTGCTGCTTTGCGCTCAGAGAAGCTGTAGCTGTTTCATGCTGAAACTTTTCCTCCTCATTCCCACAGGCAGCACAAGGGGGCGGTCACAGGACCCTGCTATATGGCCACGCCATTCTCTTGAGGCATTCTTTCAGCGGAATGGTAAGCACAGTTCAACATCTACCCTCACCATTCGAGGACTAAAAGAAGAGGGAGGGAGGTACAAGAAATTAGCAAAACTCCAGGTTTATAGCGGGTGCTATTTGAAAATAAAGAATTATAGCACATATTGTTTTTGTATCTCCTCGTATCACTTACCTCAGTTTACAACTATGTGTTTGGTTACTGTCTAATGCATACTCCCATATCACAAGAAAAAGAATCATGTCCTTTTTTTCTTAATTTACTAAACCTAACCCTACCAAGTATTGTATAATGCCATGACATACTAGAAGCTCAATAAACACTTACTGAATTGGTGATCAAATGAATCATAGAATAACTCATTTCTTTAATATACAAAAATAATCAGAATAGAAGAAAAATCGATCAAATGAGATTTTGTGACTTGTCTCCTCTTAGCTAAAAGAAATAGAATGATAAGTCCTAGAAAAATTTAAGGATTTCGGGACCAGCAGTTAGTGTAATGGCTATGTCGCGGGACTCCCATGTAGTAGACCACAGTATGAGTCCCAGACCCAGTGGCTTAAAGTCACTCCAGGCACATTTTTGTATGTGCCCAAGATCCCGAGAGGAGAATGGAGGAGAAGGGATTGCAGTGTGGCCATCCCCCCTGGGGGGGTGATTTCTCACTTTCTGTCTCTCTGTCCCTCTGTCTCTCTCTGTCTTTCTGGCGAGTGCACGCACCCTATAGTAAAAAAACCTCTCAAAAAAAAATATTTGAAGGTTTCATGTCACTCCAGAGACAGGGGGGAAGGTAAGGGGAAAGGCTGACTAGGCTATATAACTAATCAGGGAATTAGAACAAAATTAACCAGAATGGTGATAATTCAGTGTAACTTGAAAAAGAAATTGCAAGTTTTAAATAAATATTATTTGTAAAATGTGGATATTGCAGATCATTTGCAGTAGTATTAAGACTCTGGGACCAGCAGATGGCCTAGTGGTTATGTCATTGGTCTCCCACATGGCCGACTGCGGTGCGAGTCTCAGACTCGGTGACTTGAAACTCACATGGGATGCATGTGCGTGTGCGCGCCCAAAATTTTGAGAGGAAAATGGAGAAGTGATTGTACTGTGGCCATCCTCTCGGGGGGGGGGGGGATGTTTTTGCTTTCTGCCTCTCTGTCTCTCTCTGATGAGCACATGCTCCCTATAGCAAAAATCTCTCTTAAAAACAACAGTAGCAGCACAAACAACTCTTCTGATCTCAGTCAAGTATAAGATGTGCCACCCTCAACAATAGTGACTCTCAGTTCCTGTGTGTACCTTCCTTACTTATGGTCACTGGAAGGAAGATTTTTCTTCTTTCACTAGCCCTAGTGGAAAACCGTTACATTAATTCAAGACTGTATTTTCACATATTTACACCTGCAGCGTGATGCAAGGTTCACCTCAAAGCTTGAACTATTAAGTTGGCAGCGGAAGGAACAGCTGCCTCTCAAATAATTTATTTAGAGCAGTGTTTTTTGTTTGTTTTTGAGCAATAGTTAGAAGTTGACCTTTTCAGCCTGCACATTCATCTGTTGTAGTCCTTCATGGCAAAAAAAAAAAAAAAAGAAAGAAAGAAGAAGAAAAAGAAAAACAGAAAGCAAAAATCACCAAATGCAAGTATATTTGAGTAGGAGATGGGGACATTTTTGAGAGTAGAATGCAAGTATATCTGAGTAGGAGATGGGGACATTTTTGAGAGTAGGAAAACCTTAGACCATGACAGTCTCTGAAATTAAGGGTGATAAGTTATCTTCAAGAATCTGGTACATATTTATAGGGTAAATAAAACCCTAACACCTTTCCTAAATAGAATACCTAAATAGAATAAGCTGAACCCCAACAGCACATACCTCATGGCTTCAAAAACGAAAGCTAACATCCTGGTAAAATATATGCAGATTTATATTATTTATCATTAAGTTTTCCCCTCCTTACAAAAAATCCTTGCAGTTATGATAAACTCTATTCTGGCTAGTTCCTTTCAAGAGCAGTTCTGGGTGTAAAGTCTGTGAGATGTGATTTTGGGCAATGCAGTGATTTTCTATCTTCCTCGTATGGAAAACTGGAAGTACAGCTCAAAAGCATGTTCCAAGTGCTTACTTGCCTGCCAATCTAATTCTGAGAGGTCTTTGTGTGTCCATCAGTGGGGGGTACAGAAACAGGTCATGGGGTTCTTTCCTTTATTAAGTTACTGTAAAAATCACATAAGGGCTAGCTCCATAGCACAGTGGGTAAGACAGCCAGATCTCACATGGCCTACCATGCAGCTCAAGTCCTGGATTTGAGTTCTGGACCTGGCAGCTCGAGAAACATGCCAGGCATGCATGAATGTATGCCCAAAGTCCCAAAAAGGAGGGAGAGATGGGGAAGAAAGCATTTCGGCATGACCAATCCTCATAGTGGTGCTTTCTCCTCTTCCTCTCTTTCTGTCTCTGTCTGGCAAGTATACACACCCTCTAGCAAAATAATAATTTAAAACATTTACCTGCCCGTGTGTTTTTCTTTTTAGGAAAAACAAAAATATTTATTTGAGAAGTTTTAATGCTCATAGAAAATTTGAGAAATAGGAAATAAGTAGAAATCATGATTCCCCAAATGATTCTCCCATTTCCATTACCTAAAAATAACTTCTATCATCATTTTGGTATAAAATTTCTCTTAGTCTGGTTGCTATGCCTTTAAACTTTTATATATAGATTAACTGTATAAATGTATTATTTAGTGTATTACTTTTTAGCTCAGTGTATTATAAACAATGCTCCATGCTATTATACAACTCCTGATAAATACTTTTAGTTATTTAGTATTTCATTAAATAAAAGTACCAAAATTTATCTTGCCTTTTCATTATTATTTATGTTCTATTTTATTGTTTCTAATTTAAAAGTTTCTCAGCGTATCTTTCAACTAATGTATTTTTTTTAAAGAATTTTTTGCTCTAGGGTGTATGGGCTCACTGGAGAGACAGAGACAAAAAGAAAATGAGAAATCACCCTCCAGGAGGGATGGCCATGCCACAATCCCCTCTCTTCCAGACTCCTCTCAGGATTTTGGGTGTGCAAGCACATGTGCCTGGCGAGAGGTCAACTATGTGGGAGTCCAGTGACGTAACCATTATGCCATCTACTGGTCCCTCAACTAAAGTATCTTCCATTTCATATTTCCCTGTACTTTTGTAGCATATGGTCCTATAAGTTAAGTCACTGGGTCATCAGGTAAGAGTATCATCAAGATTTTAAATCTTGCATCACTAAAGCGTTTTCACAAAGTATTGTACCCATTAATGTTCCAATGAGCAAGATAAATAGTCTGTTTCACAGTGGCCCACTGTTGAGATGAACTGGTGGCTAACTGGTGGTGAGATACCAAGGCCTCACAGAAGAGAGTGACTTCACTAGCATCTGCTTTTGTTTCACAGTACCTAACATGTTTGACTACATCAAGATCCCAGACAGATAAACTTGCCTTCGATGTAGGTCTTCAAGAACATGCCACAGGTAAGTCAACATCCCCAGAACTCCTGCTTAGTAGAGTCTTGGGCTAAGGGACTTTTGTGAAGGATACTGAATATGTTACTCATTTGGGATTCCAAACCAACCTGGGCAAGAAATAGGTCTGATAAAATGTTAAAGAATAGTGAACTATAGAGAGAATTTGTGTTGGAAACACAAGCAGTAAAAGTCAAGGAGGACATAATACTTTAACTGCAGCCTGTCAGAGTCTCAAAGAAAAATAGTTTTTTATGGGTAGGTTTTGAGAGTAAGTAAACAAGTTATTCCTGGTAATAACCAATGATATCAAATAACTTTTGAGAAAGAATGGTAATGCAATATGATCTGAAGTAATGAACTATTGTGTCTAGATCGAACACTTTCTACAGCAGTTTTTTCCAAGCATTAATCTACCACCATGGTTTTTTTAATTGACTTTTTTACTTAATGTTTTATAGATGAAACTCAAATCTTTGCTATAAGTAGAAAGCTTGTATTGCTTGCCATGAAAGTAAATATTATGAAAGGAAACCCACATTTTAAGTGATTTAGGAGATGTTGACAATTATTAGAAAAGTGTTAATGATATATTAGATCTAAACTAAAAACTTTCTCCAATGCAATTAGAAAGACCCAATTTTGTTCTTTTACATTTAGATATTCAGTTTTCCCAGCATGATTTGTTAAAAAGACTGTCCTTTTCCCATTGCATATTCTTGGCACCTTTGTTGCAAATCAATTGACCATAGATTTTTGAGTTTGGAATTCATTTTTGAGCATTCTCTTCTGTCCCATGGGTTAATATTTCTGGTATGCCATTATCATGATGTTTTAATTACAATTGCTTTGTAGTATATCTTGGAATCAAGTAGTGTGATGATTCAGCTTTGTTCTTTTTGCTTATGACTGCCTGGGTTATTTGGGGTTTCATTGTGGTTACATATGAACTTCAATTTTTTTTCTTATATATGAAAAGATGACATTGCTGAGACCAGCAGGTGACATGGTGGTTAAGTCACTGGACTCCCACATGACTGACTACAATTCAAGTCCTGGATCCAGTGACTTGGAAATCATGCTGTGTGTGTGTGTCCAAAATCTTAAGAGGAGAAGAGGATGCTACCTGGCTATCCCCCCACGGGGGTGATTTCTCACTTTCCCTCTTTCTGTCTCTCTCCAGCAAGCACACATGTCCTATGTCAAAAAAAAAAAAAACTAAAACAAAAAAAGACCCTGAAAGGAAAGAGAGAGAAGGAATTGCAGAATGACAATTCCCATGGGAGGGTGCTTTCTCACTTTCCCTCTCTGCCTGTATGTCTCTCTCTGGTGAATGCATGCACCTCCTATTTAAAAATAAAAAATAAAATCCAAACCAAAAAAATTATAAAATAGAATGAAACAGGGCCAAGAGGTGGCATGATGGTTAAGGTGTTGGATCCCACATGACCTACCATGCAGTTCAAGTCCTGGACCCAGTGGGTTGAAAATCATACTAGGTATATGTGTGTCTCCTGAGAGGAGACTGGAGGAGAGGGGAGTACCGTATGGGGATTTCTTTCTCACTCTCCACTGCCCCAGCCCCATCTGTCTCTAGGGAACTTACACACAGTAAAGCAAAATTTAAATTAAAAAAAAAAAAAAACAACAGAGAGAGAGAATGAAATGAAATATGTTACTCATTTGGGATTCCAAACCAACCTGGGCAAGAAATAGGTCTGATAAAATGTTAAAGAATAGTGAACTATAGAGAGAATTTGTGTTGGAAACACAAGCAGTAAAAGTCAAGGAGGACATAATACTTTAACTGCAGCCTGTCAGAGTCTCAAAGAAAAATAGTTTTTTATGGGTAGGTTTTGAGAGTAAGTAAACAAGTTATTCCTGGTAATAACCAATGATATCAAATAACTTTTGAGAAAGAATGGTAATGCAATATGATCTGAAGTAATGAACTATTGTGTCTAGATCGAACACTTTCTACAGCAGTTTTTTCCAAGCATTAATCTACCACCATGGTTTTTTTAATTGACTTTTTTACTTAATGTTTTATAGATGAAACTCAAATCTTTGCTATAAGTAGAAAGCTTGTATTGCTTGCCATGAAAGTAAATATTATGAAAGGAAACCCACATTTTAAGTGATTTAGGAGATGTTGACAATTATTAGAAAAGTGTTAATGATATATTAGATCTAAACTAAAAACTTTCTCCAATGCAATTAGAAAGACCCAATTTTGTTCTTTTACATTTAGATATTCAGTTTTCCCAGCATGATTTGTTAAAAAGACTGTCCTTTTCCCATTGCATATTCTTGGCACCTTTGTTGCAAATCAATTGACCATAGATTTTTGAGTTTGGAATTCATTTTTGAGCATTCTCTTCTGTCCCATGGGTTAATATTTCTGGTATGCCATTATCATGATGTTTTAATTACAATTGCTTTGTAGTATATCTTGGAATCAAGTAGTGTGATGATTCAGCTTTGTTCTTTTTGCTTATGACTGCCTGGGTTATTTGGGGTTTCATTGTGGTTACATATGAACTTCAATTTTTTTTCTTATATATGAAAAGATGACATTGCTGAGACCAGCAGGTGGTATGGTGGTTAAGTCACTGGACTCCCACATGACTGACTACAATTCAAGTCCTGGATCCAGTGACTTGGAAATCATGCTGTGTGTGTGTGTCCAAAATCTTAAGAGGAGAAGGGGATGCTACCTGGCTATCCCCCCACGGGGGTGATTTCTCACTTTCCCTCTTTCTGTCTCTCTCCAGCAAGCACACATGTCCTATGTCAAAAAAAAAAAAACTAAAACAAAAAAAGACACTGAATTTTTTACAGGAATTGCTTTGACTCTGTAGATCAAGTTTGACAGCATGAACACTTTAACAATATTTATTCTTCAATCTATGGACATGATATATATTCCCACTTATTTGTGTATATGGTTTTTTTCATTAATGGTTTATACTTTCAGTATATGGGTTTTCTACCTTCTTGATTAAATTATTGCTAAGTTTTTATTTTTTTTTAATTTTTGCTTTTTAGCCATTAGAACTTACTCTCTTGGTTTATTATTTTTTTTTAAGTTCTCGTTAGTGTAGAGAAAGTCTTCTGATTTTTGCACATTGAATTTGTATCTTGCAACTTTACTGAATTTGTTTATTAGTTCTAATAGTTCTTTGGTAGGTTCTTTAGGATTTTCTATATATAAGATCATGTAATCAGCAAGCAGTGACAGGTTTTCTTCTTCCTTTCTTATTTTATGTTCTTCTTTCCTCCTTTTGTTTTGTTGTGTCTAGAGTTTCCAGTAATGTGTTGAATATAAGTGGTGAGCATACATGTCTTGTTTTAAATCTTAGAGGAAAGGGTTCCAGTATTTCACCACTGAGTATAATGTAAGCTTTGAGGTTATTATATGTGGCTCTTAAGCATAACAAGGGTTGATGAGGCTTTAAAAAAAGGGAACCTCCGTATACTATTGATAGGAATATAAGTTAGTACAGCCATTATGGAAAATTGTATAGAAGTTGCTCAAAAATTAAAAATAGCATTGCCGGGAACCAGCAGTTAGCGTAATGGCTAAGTCGCTGGACTCCCACATAGTCGACCGTGGTTCGTGTCCCGGACCCGGTGGCTTAAAACTCACGCCGGGCGCGTGTGCGTGCATGCCCAAGATCCCGAGAGGAGAATGGAGGAGAAGGGATTGCGGCGTGACCATCCCCCCTGGGGGGTGATTTCTCGCTTTCTGTCTCTATGTCTCTCTCTGTCTGTCTGGCGAGCGCACACGCCCTACAGTGAAAATCTCTCAAAAAAATAAATTAAAAAAAAGTAAAAAAAAATAGCATTGCCATATGACCTAGCTGTCCCACTTTTGGGTATTTATCGGAGACATCTGCAATCAGTATGTTGAAGAGATGTCTGCGCTCCCGTGCTCATTGTAGCACTGTGATTCATGTGGCCCGGGCATGGAGTCAACCTAAGAATCCATCAAAGAATGAATAGATAAAGAAAATGTGCTGTAAACACAATGAAGTGCTACATATCCTTTAAAAGGAAGAAATTATGTCATTTGTGATGACATAGATGAGATTATGCTAAAATAAATAAGCCAGTCATACACACGAAAAGCAAATACCACCACATGTTCTCACTTAAATGTAAAATCTAAAACAATTGAACTCGTCAAAGCAGAAAGTAGAATGATGGTTACTAGAGACCAGGAAGTTGAATGAGGTCAGGAGATGGAGGAAATGGTAATGAAAGGGCACACAGTTTCAGATAGGAGAGATAAGTTTGATTCCCCCCTCCCAAAGTCTGTTGCACAGCATGGTGACTATAGACTATGGGTCTCCAATGTTCTCATCACAGAAAATGTCAAATGTCTGAGCTGATTTATGAGTTGGCTTGATTTGGTCATTCAACATTGTATTCTCATATTATAACATCACTTTTTAACCCACGAATATGTACAGCCGTAATTTATCAATATAAATTTAAAATGTAATTAAAGTCAGAAGGCTAAAAATAGAATAGTAAAAAGGAAGCTTTTCACTATCTGATTCAATGTCATTTAATTGTCTTCTAGCACTAATAGTATACATCCTGTACTTGGGGAACCACTGACTTTTTTTTTTAACCTTGAGTGCAGTTTAAAAAAATAAATAAATTGGTAGTAAAGAGGTAGGTCCTAAGGAAGATGGTGACCAGGCTGATGCAGATCTCACGGGAAACCAGAAGTGAAGAAGAGAGAACTAACATAATTATCTACAAATATTCACAGTTATAGTATCGAAGATGCTAACTTTCTTGGGGTTATTCTAGAGACTAACAGAGCACTGGGTAGAAATTGAATGGAGGCACATTACACTTCAGTGAAGAAAACCACTTTGTAACATCTACAGTTACCATGAGGGAAGTATCTGACCTTGGGATGTAGAATACTCACTGTGGCTGGCAGTATTCATGAACAGTCTGTCTTTCAAGAAATGGAATATATAAATAGAATAGAAATTCCATTTAGAGGTTGAACTCTGTCTAATCAGGATTCTGGATTGTAAGCAAAAGAAACCGATTCATGTTAACTCAAGCAGATTTATGGGCAGGATAGTGGGTAGCACCTGCACCAAAGCTGAAGTTGCAGACTTAGAAACCAGGCAGGAACAAAGAGAGACCAGGTGGAAGAAAACAGCGTAGCTCACACTGCAGGAAGATGTCTAATCTGAAGACAGTCTTTAATATCGTGATGTTTTTCTCCCAGATTGGTGATGATGGTAGGGGCAGTGAGGTTTAAGGTTGGGTAGCCAAAGAAGAACAAAAGTCTGTCATTATTCTAAACCCGGATCATAAAGGAAGAATCTAGATCATCTGATTTAATGGATAATCTAGGAAAAGAAAAAAAGAGTCTAAACCATGTACATCTGCTGTTTTTGCATCTCGCATTATTGTGTCCTAAGCATGCCTAAGGGAGCTCCTTTCTCTCTTCTCATTTTTGTACAAAGCAAAAGAGCGGGCCTACCTCTGCTTCTAATGGATTTTTTTATACCTAATATAAGATTATATTTGAATGTGATTTGAGGTTTCTTTGTTTTCAGCTAAAGTGTTAGTCTCAAAATATAATTTCTTCTGTTTTCAACTCTTGCTGAAAATTACAAAATGAGTGAAGTGCCACTCTTTGAATGTAAGTTGGCTTGTAAATATATAAAAAAAAAAGAAAAGAAAAGAAAAGAACTGTCTTGAAGCGTGTAGTTGAAAAGTTGTATGTGGCCATTTAAAAATAAATAAATAAAAATAAAAGAACTGTCTTGGAGCGTGTAGTTGAAAAGTTGTATGTGGCCATTTGTTTCGTATCATTAAAACAACTCCATACTTTTCAATACTTGGGAAGAATTTGAGAAATACCACTTCCTAGCCAAGTGATCAGGAAATATATTTGATTTAATTATTAGAAACTCTAATAAAGGTAGAAGAAAAATATTGGCAGAGATTAGTATTCTTCTCAGCACTTTTTCTAAATTTCTAAAATCCGACTTGGTATGAGTTCTGATGACAGTCCAAGCAAATATGTGAACCAACCCAAGTTCAAGTTGGCTGATCAAAAGCTGACTATGACAGAAGACAGGTAGAAACGGGTTGACTGGGTCTTTAGGAAAACCTAGAATCTCAAGTAACTTGCTTTTACAATGTCATCTCCCTCACCTCAAACTCAGTTTATATTTTTCTTGAAGAAGGCATTCTCAATATTTGTGAGGGAAAAGGAAAATACAAATATAGTTGGGATTAAGCTTAATATTATCTGGGGTGAGCTATTGAATCAGAAAACAGTTGCATCCCTGGGATCCAGAACACAGGAGATGGTAGGAAAACTCACCCTCTGTGTGCCTCTTCAGGGTCCTCCCTATCCCAGACACTTCTGGTGTTCCAGAGAGCACATGAAGGATATGCATATCCTTCTCCCTTTCCAATGTAGAGGTCAGCCTGTCCTGTCATATAACTTAAAACGTAATCAAATAATACCATGCATAGTTTAAGGAAATAAATAGCGTATTTATAATGTTAAAAATGTCAGTGTCCTGCCCTGCCATTCCTGGCTTTGGATTCCTGCCTCTCCAGAGCATCTGCTTTCGGCTCCTCTGGTAGTGTTTACCACTTATTTGTGAGATATGTATATGCTGCTGTTCTGTAGTCTTTCCAGGTTATGTATTCTCTTTAGCTACCAAATCATTATACTATTCCTGGTCATTATACTATTTCCATTGGTATAACTGTAACTTTTATTTGCAAATGAGCCATGTGATATGCTGTCGTCAGGTTTGTTTTGTATAAGTTTTGGCTTTTCCAGTAGTTAATAATCACCTTATTTAGTTTTTTTCATGTCCCATTCATTTTTTCACTTCTCAACTTTTCTATAGAAGTGAAAAATCTCACCTGCTCTGACTCAGTCATGTCTGTTCTATCAGTTTTATCTTCTTAGAAACATCCATCATTACCTAGGGAATTCCCTTTGCCTCTCTCCTAAATTCCGTGCTTCCGGAATCTCATGGGTTTTATTTTTCCCCCTTCTTGATTTACTATCTCATTCTGGTGGAACATATTATCCAGTAGCTTTTACCAAAAAAAAAAAATTTTACAAAAGAAAAACTGTTGTCTGAAAATTTCTTCAGATATCACAAATAATTCAGTTTGGCTTATTCTGCACTGGAATTTTTCTTTTTTCCTCAGTTTCCCAAAGGCTTATGGTCTAGCTATTGAGAAGCCTACATTCTGTTTCCTGATCCTTAGTGCATGAACCTGTTTTTCTTTTCTAAAAGCTATTGTCAACAGAAATAACCAAGCTCTGTAGAAATAAGAATTACTGTAGTTTATTCTGAACACGAGATTGAGTGACGCACTCAGAGAAATGTGAAAGTATTTCTTGGAGTGCTAAGATACAGTGGTTCCTTTTATTTAGTTCTGAGGGCAGGAGAGTTGTCAATCAGCATAAGGAGTCTTTTACACTGGCCTGGTGCAAATTAGTAATTAGTTAAATAAAAACACAAGTCTATGTTTCTGTAAGAAATCAGCAAAGGAATGTCTGTGCTTTACTCTTAAGAGGTGAGAAGGCATCATAAAAATAATATGCCAGGGACGGGATAATAAGAAGGCATACTATTCATCATAAAAATAATATGCCAGGGACGGGATATGGCATCTCACTATCAATGGACCAAAGCCATCTGTTAATGTTTGTAGGCATGACTCTCCCAGGTTCCCTGGAAACAACTTTGGAATAGGAAAAAGTATCTAGAATTCTGTCCTCACTATTAAGATTTTCTCTTTTACTTCCACATCTGAAATCTCACAAAGATATGTCTTGGTGTGGAGCCTCTCTGTTCTGAAGTCTCACAGGAATAAACCTTGGTGTGAGTCTCTGTTCTCTACTGTGCTGGGGACTCTGTAGTCCCCTTCAGTTTGGAAATGCTTGTGTTGCAGCATTGGGCAAGTTTAATATTATTTAATATTACTTTTTGGTTTATTTTCTCTTACTTTTTGGAATTTCTCTAGACTGGTTTTCTGACTCTCTTTTGTTTCTATTTCTGATCTGTTTTTTTTCTTTTGTTCTTGGAGAATTTTTAATGTTATCCTACAACCTTTTTGTTTTTTTCTTTTATTCATAATCAGAGTAATTCTTTCTCTAAAGGGGTTCTTCATGGACACTTTCATAGCTGTTCCATGAATGTAACATGATTATTTTTCTTAGATGACAAATTATAAAATCTTAAGATTTTTGTTGTTCTGTTTTCTCCAAGTCTCTTTTCCCCTTTTCGTTTTGTTCCTGTCATTCATGATGGAGAGTTTTCTCAGATTTTGGGAGGTCTTTGATTTCCTTTGATGTGTTAGGGTATTTAGATCGAGTCAATAAAAGCCTACTAGAAGCTAGCTGTAGTTTGTCCTCTGTTAAAACTCACTTTTGGATAATCTGGCAGAGATGTAGGTATTTCACTGAAGATCCCCAAGCTACTAACCCTTTTATTTGGATAGTTTGCCTTCCCTAAAGAGTAATCCTCAAATGTAGGGACTGGTTCAAGCCTCACAGGTGGCATTCAGGAAGCAGAGAGAAAGGAGCTTGGGTGTTACTAGTCAGGTGTGAACTTTTATTCATTCTGTTCTCAGCCAGACTCTACTTCCTTGTTTGACAATGCCTGACAGTTCCAGGCCAGACTGTTGGTTGTTTGTGTTCCATGGATTAAACTTCCACGGTAGTATGGAGAAGGAAGAGCCATCTGGCTGTGTAGGATGGGGAAAGGGATCTGGGGGTTGAATGTTCCTTTAAAGCTTTCAGCATCTTCCTGTTTTAAGCCCATCTTTACTGCTGCCTTCACAGATAGTTTTTACCTCCAATTTCAAAGATTTGTCTAGGGAATC
>NW_006160023.1:327447-341337 GCF_000334495.1 Tupaia belangeri chinensis
GGAATGTGCTTTTATTGGTGGCTTCTTCTTTTCCGTTTTCTTACTTAGACTTGGGTTTTAGCTTTCTCATGGCTTAAAGTATCCATCTGCTTCCCTTTTCCTAAAAATGTGAACGTTTGTTTTTGGCTATCGATTTCTTACCTGTTGTCTTAGTCCTTGTAGGTTTAGGCCTTTTAAAAATCCCTTTCCAGGTGTTTGAGTAGAATTTCATGGGAGTGGGGAGCAAAGGTCTAAGTGTAGAAGTATTCAATAGACCAGTGAGTCATTTTTCGAGCTTTGAAAGGGATATGAAGACAGCATTTTTCTGTATGTGTTAAAAGTAACAAAGGGACTTCCAAACGTTAATGAAAAATGAAATTTAAAGTTCATTTTGATGCGGAAATTTTTGAAATCTGTGTATACTTTTTTTCATAAGACGTACTTTCTATGAGCTTTTTGAAGGTTCCCTCATACTCAAAGGCTTCTAGTTTCTGGCCTCCAGTACTGTTTCCCAAACCTACTTTTTCTGTCTTTAGGGAACATTAAAATGATATAGTCAAGAGTAAATACTGTGCTAACTGGGGTGGTTACAGATAAATAGACATTGACATCCATAGTCTGCATGTGTGAGTATATAAGTGTGTGTGTGTGTGTGTGTGTGTGTGTGTGTGTGTGGGTGTGGGTGTGTGTTTGAAGGGTGTCATCAGGAGGAAGGAGAATGAGAGACAGAAACAGGGGTGATGGCTTCTGTGAAGCAATGACTAATTTAAGGAGTCTCTATATAGGAGAAGCCTGTTGGTGGACTATACATCCTGCTTCCAAACAGAGGTCCGAGGGAGAGAAAGTTCGAATTGGTGATGACCTCATCCTCGTCAGTGTATCCTCTGAAAGATACCTTGTAAGAATCTTCTTTTTTTTTTTTTGGAGAGATTTTCACTGTAGGGCGCGTGCGCTCGCCAGACAGACAGAGAGAGACATAGAGACAGAAAGCGAGAAATCACCCCCCAGGGAGGATGGTCACGCCGCAATTCCTTCTCCTCCATTCTCCTCTCAGGATCTTGGGCACGCACGCACACGCGCCCGGCGTGAGTTTCAAGCCACCGGGTCCGGGACACGAACCGCAGTCGACTACGTGGGAGTCCAACGACATAGCCATTACGCTAACTGCTGGTTCCCATAAGTATCTTCTAATAGGCATCTTTCATTTTCAGAATTTTGTTCCTTTAGGAGTAGATGGCTAGGGAGAGCTGAACCCCAAGAGACAGGGTAGGATAAGATGCTTTTACAGAGTGTACCTGAGAGGTGATTAAGTTCTTTCCCCTGGCAAATCACCATGGTGCCTGGAATTTAACTGTTGGTTATCCTTTGGATTATAGTGCAGTGTCCAGCAAACTCTGCTAAGATTCCCCAGTCACTATTAAACATTAGCTGCCATTACTGTGAATTTGTCACACTGTTTAGCTCTTTTCCAGGGAAGAATAAGCCAAAAAGAATGGAATGTGGGAATATAAGCTTACGGTGTAGAAAGATGATTTAAATACTGTAACATGTGGAATACTGCAGAGGTTGGCTGATGCCAGGAAGATTTTGCAACGGGGGTTGGGTACTAGACAAGCAGTATTGGCATTAGGTCCTTGGCTGGGGGTGGGAATGCCTGAGGATCAGAGACATGTCAGAGATAAGTTTGTAAGCTTCTCCACAGCTTCTCAGAGAGCCAGCCCTGCTGACAGATGTTGCTTTGCCACATCCAAATGCTGGAGTAATTTTTTTCCCATTTGTGAGCTTCCTTATCCTACAAAGAATAGACATTTTATGACTTCATGTTGAATCAGGGATCCAGCTGAGGGGATGAATTCAACACTTGTCTGCCACCTCTGTAGCTGAATACTTCCTCTTCCCAGAATAAAGTGTCCCACTTTGAAGCTGCTTCTTGATTGGGTGGAAAATCTCCCACAGGCTATGTAGAAAGATCCAGGTGACAGTAAGGCTATTAGATTTAATCCTTGAAATTTTAGGTGAGCTGCTTCTGTCAGTACTGGCCTGCAGATCTAAAGTATGTCTCCTTTCTGTTTCTGCTACAGCATCTTTCGATATCAAATGGTAACATACAAGTGGATGCCTCCTTTATGCAAACACTCTGGAATGTACATCCGACGTGCTCAGGAAGTAGCATCGAAGAAGGTGTGCTGTTTTATATGCATTCGGCCCTGAGCCTGGTAGTCTCTCTTGTGCTGTAGATATTGACATTTTCTGCTACTTTCTAGCTCCCACCTGAATGTTGGTACACAGGTAGCATGATTTTAGTTCACCTGAATTTCTTTCTCTGATGTCAGTATGGATTATTTTCTGTCCTGACTTCCAGTTACATGAACATCCCAACATTACTTTTTAATCCTTTACAGCCCACTATTATTTTAGCATTATATATGTTCAGGACTTAGGTATGCACCTTACCTTCTCTCACTGGGTTTTTATTTTTACTTAAAGTAATTAGTTGTCATTTTTCATTTTTTCTTAAATGTTAAGTATATAGACTTCAGTAACTTCAGTCTTAGAAGAGATTATTTGCCAAGAAGGTGACATTGTTTCTCTTTCACCCTATTCATCTCTCCACATAGAGAAAGGACTTTCTCCCTAATAAAAGTGTGCTTGGTCATTTGTTTTCACTTGTGTTAATGGAAGAACACTAAAAATGATAAGTGAAATTTTCTCAATATTTTATTTTTCCCCTTAAGATCTTCAGACTTTGTCCTTAAATACTATTTCTTGAAGCCAGGCAAAGTCAAAGCACCTTATGAGTTATATAATATACATATTGTCCTTACCTCACTCATAGGCAATACTGGAGCTGTGCAAAATGATCTCATGTCAGTGACCTGTGGGTTATCGCTTTATAGTCTAGCACTTTATGACAAGATCAGAATGTTTAAAAATAGTCATACCGTAGGCTTTAACCCTAGTTTTTACCCTGAGACTAGTAGTTCCAAATTGGAATGTTCTTCTCTGCTTATGATCTTTGAAAATAGAGGGAAGCAGAGTTGTCAGGGTGATACCCCAGTTTCAGAAGTTTTCATAGCTAAACAGAATAATCAGGAAGCAGCAAACTGTTAAATCTTTCAGCAACATGTGGCAGGTCTTAAAAAGACGGATGTGTTTGACTCTCTTCCTTGGTACCAAAATTAACCCACACCTTAAGTCTATCTTCAGTCATTCCCTTTCTATTAAGAATCAAGATAAAAAGCTCTGGGTTTAAATCTATTTTTCAGACGTTTGACTCCATCCTCATAGTAAAATTTTCATTTTCATCATAGGAATATAATTACTTCACAGTCTCAAGAGAGGCCATGTGGAGATTAATTAAGGATTATTTGCAAATCATGTCAAAAAGGTCCTTATAGAAGTGTTGAGTGCTCTTGCTGTCGCATAGTCTGGATAGCATATCACTTGAGTCTTCTGGCTCTGTTGCAAAAGCTCTTTGAGCATCCCTTGATGAGAAGCCTACTTTAGCCCTTGTGAATGTAAGCAGTCATCATCTTAATACTTCTCGCCTGACTCTGGCCCCAATATTTTTCAATTAAGAAAAGATGGGATGCACCAACACTTTCTCTGTGGGGGTGGGCTACTGATCGAAGGAACCTGAGAACTATACACAGCAGACTCCCAATGGGGCAGGACCTCACCATTATGAGGTGATGAGTTTAATGAAGAGCTCAATCATAGAGGATTTTAATTTTTTAAATAAATTGGCTGTTAAGCATCCACCTTCAATGTATCTTGAATTATTTTTAATGCAAAATAAAGGATATAGCTGGAAATATTAGTCCAGCAAGATACAGAAAAAATTTTAAATGAACTTCAGAATGTTTGGGAGAAATTTAAGAAAAATTCTTCTCATCTAAGTGAAAAGGAGCTAAAGAAAACCATACTGTCACCATACAAGGTGCATTAATAACACCCTTTTCTCTGGGATGTTCTCATTCTTACTGTTTTAATACAGCACACAAAATGGTTTAAGACAGTCCCTCAAGTGACCCAAGTATTTGATTTTTAAAAATTCTGAGGTAGACATTGAGCATACTAAGTCCATATGTCTCCTGAGAACAGAGTAGCGTGGGGAATTTTTAAATTCGAAAGAATAATAAATCTCATTTCTCTGTACAAAACAAGCTTAGTTTGAGGCCTCTCTTTTGCCATGGTGTTCTTTGAGTTAAGGCTCAGACTTTATTTGGAGACTAATGGGTCGTCATGTCCTTGAAATTCATTGTTTCCTTTTCATCTCTGAACTCCATGACTATTGAGATTTCTTTCTTATTCTAAAAGCTAAGTGCTTACTGATAACAGAATCTACACTTGTTCACTGAGGGATTCTGGAGAGTAATTCTGCTTTCTTCTTTATGTTGTAGGAGTAGCATTCAGATTTGATCTGTCTGTTAAATGCATTCCATTCAAAAGCTAGCCTCTTTTAAGACAGCTCTTTAGAACAGTTTGCTATCCTCCTTCTAAGCACCTGCTTTTTTCCCCCCATGACTATCATTTGATTTGGATTTTGTCACAAAGTTTACACACCAACACTTGTAGGAACTTGTCTAGGAATTTAGTGTTGGATGTATTTACATTCGAAGCAATAGGAAAAATCTTTGTCTTCTAATGGTAACAGCTTAATATTCCCTAATGGTAACAGCTTAATATTCCCTTTTAGTTTCTAATGAAATCAATTGATAGATGATTTTCACCTTACCTTTTGATGTTGGACCTGCTCATCTCTGAAACTCCATCGAACTTTCAACATTAGAATTATTTTGACTTTCTTGTCTTTTCTGCCTGAGGCCTGAATTCATGAAATCTGTAATTTCCCAAATGCATCCCTTTTGATGTTTTCTGTAAGTGACTCAGACATGCATGAATTTGCCCTTTTTAAAAGTGGTGTTCTCTTCTTTAAACTTCCCATCAGTTCATGGTAGAATGTAATTGTTTTATAGGATACCTTCTTGGGGGGCACGTAGTACGCCTTTTCCATGGTCATGATGAGTGTCTGACGGTCCCATCTACCGACCAGAATGATTCCCAGCACAGGTAAGCCAATAGCTCTATCCTTCTACTCACTGTCTCATCTCCGTGGACTTGGACTGTAGTTTTGCATTGGGCCAGAGATGAATTCTATACCTTCAATGGGCAAACCTTCCTCCAGCCACGGGCCTATTTTGTAAAACAGGAATAGTAGTACAGTAGTTCGCTCATAAGAAAAGCCATGTACTTGTGCTGCTTTGTAGCCAAGCAATTCTCTAATGCTTTCCAATTGCTTCATTTTCTTTGGTTGCTTCTGAGGCTGAGAAGTTTCTGTAGATTGAAGCACCCACTTTGGTCATGGAAATTAAGCTAATCATGCCAGTGTTAAGTAATTAAGGTGGACTTTGTCAAATTGGTTTTGATTATTGCCAAATAGCATTGAAGACACCATATATTGATATCCAGCAGGCGCTGGATTAGCGACAGGTTGGGCCAAGGGCAACATTTGCAAGGTGCTGCGGGGGTTAGGCTTTCCTTGGTCCTATAGTTGATGCCTCCAATGGATGCTTCTCAAAAGCTCAAAACCTTGAAAAGAAAAATGTTAACTCATATTTTAACTTACTGAAGAATCCTTTAGTATTCTGTTTATTATCAAGAGGACAGAGCATAAAAAGCTTGTCCCTATAAGCATTAAAGTTTGGTATAAAAATAATAAAACCTCAGGCCCAAATTGAATTTGAGGAATCAGGGGGCCTTCTCCTTTGTGTAATACCTACAGAAACCTTGTTAACTACTTTTCTTTTGGATATTGGCTCTTAATGACCAAGAGATCATCTTGGTCAGGCTTCTAACAAAGGTGACACACTGGCTGATTCAGAGGGAAGCCTAGAAGCCAGACTAGACTGGTTCTCTGTGAGGGCTCATTTCTTCCTTGAAGAACCAAAGGGCCCCCAGAAGCAATGTGCTAAGTGTGTTATTGTGCATCTTAAAATCCATACATTGGCAATATGTATCCCTTCTAGTTCTGAGTCTCTTCTTACTTGCTGTGTCCTTCACAGAAACCAGATGTGAGAGCCAGATGTGACCCAGAACAGTGTCTAGGACACGTAAAGCCCATACCTGTCACATGCCATGATTAATTTACTCACTGCCTCCCTGTCACTGGTGCAGAGGTTGACAGTTATCTCTGAGTAGGGAAGTTAGGGTGACCTGATTTCCCTTAGAGTTAAGGATTCTCTATCTTAAGTAATGTCAAGTTATCCTGGTCAGTTGCAGTTTTCTATCTTCCTTTCTTTCTTTTTTTTTTTTTTTTCAATATACTGTCTCCTTTATTTCTTACTCTGCTGCATTCAGGAGAAGGTTTGCCGGTGTGTAAAGAACTGAAGTTATATGAATGGGTTTTGTAGAGTTATCTACACCTAAGATGGAACACATCAGAATTTCACTAGTTCTTCCCATTTCTATTATAAGGGTAGGAATTTGGAAAAAGTGAAACACTGTGTGATGCACCCCAATATTGCCTCTCTCCATACACATATGTTTAATTAAAATTAGAGCCAAATTCGAAACAGCTGGTCCAGAAACTACGTTGGTTGAGAGATTTGCCCTTCGAGGGGCATTGCTGGTGAGTGATTCAACAGTGTCTTGCTTAGAAGGAAAGACTGGGCAAGCATTTTAAAGGAGGTGGAAAGAGAGTAATGTGATTGGAGAGAACTTCCCAAAATGGGCACATTGAGCACGTGTCATTGAAATAAGAGCAAAGATGGCCGTCATTTGGCAGAGGATTCATGGGATCTCATCTAAGTTTTGGAAAGAAATCCAACAGATGAAAATGAAAGGAAATATCCCTCTCCTTTGTAAGAAAGATAAAAGGAGTTGAGATTGGGGCAGGGGAATATCAGCCATTCAGTACACTGGACCCTGCCTTTTTAAAGGGTCAACTGGTATCTCAGCCAAGCTGGATGTCTTGGAGTTACCTGATGACCAGGTGAGGTGCATAATCATCTCATCATCTCGTCTGCCAGCAGGCATACATTCAGTACTATCTAGGATGACCACGGTCCCTGAGATCTGGGGGGCACAAGGGAATAGGAAATAGAGAAGTGCTCAGAGATCCCAGCAGCCACTGAGGCATGCAGCTGCTCCTGCATGACTGACAGTGCCGACTCTCCAGGGGACTCATTTGTATTCCCTCTGAAGTCCGAGAGCAGCCAGACCAGCCAGGGAGACCGACTGTCCCTGTCTGGAAACCCCAGATCGACAATCTAACATTCTGCACTCTGATCCTCAGTTCTGCCTCTGGCTTGTCAAACACCCTGGGATAAGTCACTTAACCTATTGAAGCTAAGGCTAAGCTGTCAGCCAAACATTCAAAAGTACCTCAGCTCACCACCCACTCTACTCCCCTCCTTGGAATTATTTTAGAGAACGGGAACAGGCTGTTTCAACCTCAGTAACCTTGTGAGATTAAACAGAGCAAGCCGCCCAAATGTCACAGGAGGGAAGAAGAATCCTTCAGATGTCAGGGGTAGAGAACACTCCAGTGCCAGCTCCTGTGCTGTTTTACCCTCTCTACCTGAGGGGTCCTTTCCACCCTCACCGAAGGGTAAAGCATCAGTGAAAGTCTCAGCAAATCTTCCTGAAGAGCTGAGAGGCCAGTGCAGTATCATTTCTATCCGTTCTACCTAGGCCTGGTACAGAGGAACTGGGTGTCGAACTCTAAAGTGATGTAGTATTTTCTTTTCTAACATTTAGTGTTTCTTGATAGCATGTCCATTTGAAAAAGGTTTAAAAATGTCCTCTAAAATCCCACTTTCCATAAGTAACTACTGCCAATGTATATTTCATTGTATTTCTATACCACTGATACATTTTTGTACACATATTTATAAGCATTTATTGATATTTGAACAGAATTTGAGTAAGTCAACAATATATAGTAGTTCTTACATCCATGAACATCTTCACATGATTGCTTCTTTATTTTTTTTTTGAGAGGTTTTTGCTATAGGGCGCATGTGCTCGCCAGAAAGACAGAGAGAGACAAAGAGACAGAAAGCAAGAAATCACCCCCCAGGGGGGATGGCCATGCCACAATCCCTTCTCCTCCATTCTCCTCTCGGGACCTTGGGCACACATGCACATGCACCCAGCATGAGTTTAAGCCACCGGGTCTGGGACTCAAATCACGGTCAACTATTTGGGAGTCCAGCGACATAGCCATTATGCTAACTGCTGTCCCCCACATGATTGCTTTTTTAAAAGGCCATTAAATCTTCATAACTACCCTGTGATGGATTATCCTTATTGGACCTGTTTCACACCAACATGCTGATGCACAGAGAGTTGAAGGGTCTCGCCCAGGGTCACACAACTAACAAATTCAAACTCAGGTTTTTCTGAATTCCAAGCTTATCTTTTGAACTAGTTCATAATTATACTAAGTTTCCAAAAGAGAAAATGAGTATACATTTCCTTTCACCTCAGTGATCACCTATTAGGGACCTATTGTCTCTAATCTCTATCAATAGATCAAAATTCTTCTGAGACTTGAATGATCCAATTAGGATTTATACAAATCCTCTACAGTGGAGGTAGGCTTTTAAATTTTTAATTTAAAAGCTTTTGCGTGATCCATTTTGACCATAAGTCACAAGACTCTCAAAAGGTAGCTGGATTTGGTAGACAACATGATCTGGGGCCATGTCTTACACATTCTGAGACATGCTCTTCAAGTGTGATTGTTTAATTGTGCGTAACCTGTGGTATAGATAGGTCCCCACTGTGTACATTAAAGAATTGAGAATTGGCTAATCACTAACTAAAACAGACAAAGCCAGATTGAAGGACATTTCAAAGGATCCCCAACCAGTATTCCTCAAATCGGTCAAAGTCATAAAAAGCAAGGAAAGACTGACATGACAATGAAATGCAATGTGGCATCCTGAATTGGGTCCTGGAATGGGGAAAAACAAATGTAAGGGGAAAATTAGGTAAAAATCCAAATAAAGTCCTTAGTTCAGCTAGTAATGACATACCAACTTTGATTTCTCAGTTTGGGCAAAGGTCCCATAGTGATATAAGATGAATGATATTAGGGGAAGCTTAGACTAGACAGACTTTCTCTAGACTATCTTTGCAGTATTTATATAAACCTCACATTTTTTTCCAAAATAAAAATGTTATTTAAAAACACACTAAAAGATGATTCTTAACATAAGAAAGGTGGTAACAGTATTGGTAATAAAATCGTGATCAACTACCTAACATAAGGCTTTGTTCCAAGTATCCTAGAACAATGAAAATGAGTTCACATTGTATCAAATTTGTGTTTTACAAGTAGAAATTCATTTTGTTCAAAACGTAACATACATTAAGGAGCTTAACCTGAAAGAATTAGAGCATTGGTGTCTGGAATCATGGTGTATAACTGTGCTGTTTTGATATCTGTAGAAATGGAAACATTCCTTCCCTCCCTTTCCATTGTACATCTGATTATCCATGATATGTACATGGTGAACAGTTCTCTCCCCTAAAGCAGCTTTTATCCCTCCTAAGACTGTGAGATTGGAACGGGGAAGCTGTGCCTCCCTTTGAGTCTTGCTGTGTGTTTTGCTATCTCTGAGAAAGGAGAGAGCTTAGACAAGCAGCAGGGTCTGAGCCTCCTCAGCACGGAGCTGTCCCTCACCCAGTGCTGATCATTGTCACATATATAAAAGCTAATCTCCAACTCTGCACACAGGAGGATACTCTATGAAGCTGGAGGAGCTGGGACTCGAGCCAGGTCTCTGTGGAGAGTGGAACCTCTTCGGATAAGGTAATGGAGGGGCCAGATGATGCTGTTTTCAAGATTACTTTCTTCTTCAATACGCTCTATTCTCGTAAAGATTTCATTTGCTCCAGCTCACCTGTCTCAGAATTCTTGGTTCAGAACTAAATTCTAAATTTTCCATAACTTTGTTTATAAAGAACAACACACACACACACACACACACACACACACACACTCCAAAACTGCTGTTTGACTGTGAGGCTAGATGGAAAGGCAGGCTTGGAATGGCCACTGAGAGCCACCAAAGTTCTTTTTCCATTTCTTCTTTTAATCAAATCCTCTGGAAGAGATGAGTCTCTCTCCTCTCAGCATTTCTGCTGACTACCTGGATGGAAGGAACAGGAGGCTGAGATTTTCCTGCCACAAGCTTGAGCAACAACATGTGGTGGCCAAGCCCCACACTACTGGAGAGGAGTCCAGCTCAGTGCAGGTCCTTTATCTTGCTGAGAGGGTTTGAGAGTTAGACTTGAGCAAAACTGCTTGGGATGAGAGAGGACGTTCCATGTTGCCTTTCCCTCTAACTGTTTACTTCGTTTCTCCCAAACACATGTTCAAAGTAAAATTCTCTTTCATGAGAAATATATGTCACCAAGGGGGTCCTTAAGATAATGTATTGAAAATGAGAAGAAAATATTAGAACTTCTTTTAATCCCCCTTCTCTCTCTCTCTCTCTCTCTCTCTCTCGCTCTCTCTCTCTCTCTCACACACACACACACACACACACACGCACGGGGAGCTGGAACCCACATGGCCAAACATGGCTGTCTTGCTCAAATTGGTGGAAGGAATATTGGTTTTAAGGAGTTCTCATTAACTGGCTTGAGGCATTTTCATTGTCTTTCCAGCCCCACTAAAAATCTGACAGTAACATATTCTTGTTCTCAGGCTATTAGGCCTTTTAAAGGCCTAATAGGGCCTTTAATGGGCTTTTAAAAAAGTCAAAATAGATATCCACATATAGTTCTAGTTGTAGTTATTAATTCATTGCCTCAGAGACCTAAACATAAAGAAATTTATTCTTTTCTCAATGTAATTTGGACTCATTGGTGCTCCAAAGAGTTGGAAAAAGTAGAGAGTGATTTCTTTTTAAGTTGACATATCGCTCTCAGATTTCTATTCTGACTTAAGAGATAAACTTTGAGTTATCACGGATAATTTCTCCCCTAACACTTGTCATAACTTTCATTGAATGTGAATCACTTGATGTGAGACCATTAAAATGCTGGCATTCAATATGGGATCTCCCTTATCTCAGTCTTCTTATCCTACTTTACTTTTTAATTCACAGGATTTATCTTCTAACATAATATATTATTTACTTATTTGTGAAGTGTCTTTATTATCTGCCTCTCTCTGGCAAATATAGGCTGTGCGGGTATTTTTACTATTTCTTTTGAAGTTAGGACTCTTTGTGGTGGTGAAATGTTTTGAGTTCAGATAGCACACTTAGAAAGGATTGGATTTTCCAGAAACAAATTTCTGTTAAAAGGCAAGCTTTACTGAGATGGCCCCATAGCCTAGTGGTTAAGGGAGCTGGAACCCACATGGCCATCTGCAGTTTGAATCCCAACCTCAGCAACTTGAAAAACATGTCAGGCATGGGTGTGTGTATGACCCAAACCCCAGCAGAATGGAGAAACAGAAAGGGTTACAGTATGACCATGCCCTACCTGGGGTGCTTTCCCTCTCTCTCTCTGTAGCGAGTACACATGCTTTGAGGCAATTAACAAAAAGGCAGGTTTCCTATTCATTTTATGGTTATTTGCATTGAGATACTTCAGCAGAGTGAAGGAAGAAAGAAAAACTTGGGATTTTCATTATATTAAACCCTTGACCTACCCTCAGGATCATGTTCCTTGTTGATGCCTTTAAGAGGGGTCAGTAGCGTGGTGGTTAAGGTGCTGGACTCCTACATGGCTGACTGAGATTCAAGTCCAGGACCCCAAAGCTAAAAAATCAGATCAGGTGCATGTATGTTTTATTGAAAATCCTGAAAGGAGAAGGGCTTGCAACATGGTCATCCTCCCTGGTGGATGACTTCTCACTCTCTCTCTCTGGCAAGCACACATGCCCTCTGGCAAAAACACTAAAAGGAAAAAATAGTAACAAGAGAGATCAAAAGAGAAAACTACACAGAGTGGTAGACAGACATGAAATCCCCGAGCATGCCAGGAGACTGGTACATGGTCCCTTAAGAATGAACACCATAAGGTTCATAAGTTTACAAACATGGGTAAGAACAGACTAAAATATTAAATATTAAAAAGGACTGATTTTTTGTATAAATGCTATTCCTTGCCTGTTTCTTCTACTTAGCTGGAGTGGCAGTCACATCAGATGGGGCCAGGCTTTCCGACTTCGTCATCTCACCACAGGCCACTACCTGGCCTTGACAGAAGACCAGGGCCTTATACTGCAAGACCGAGGGAAGTCAGACACCAAGTCCACAGCCTTCTGTTTCCGGGCATCAAAGGTAAGGTGTTATAGATGGACTCTTGACCTTGTTTTAAAAGTAAAAGCTCTGAAAATTCCAGGTAAAACTATGGCTGAACAGAAAGGCCGGAACAAAGTGAAATTGGTAATGAGACCTGTGATAAACACTTTCTTCTTTTATCTTTTCAACTGTAGTTCATGGAGGAGAGTGTACTTTAGAGAGTGTTGAAGTCTTAAGGAAAAGAAGAGGGAAAAGCCCTAGGGAACACAAGAATCACAAAAACAGACATGTTTGCTCAGAGGCAAATGGAAAATGTTACTTAGCACGTTCTAAGTTGTGGTTTTAAGTTCTACTCTTCATTCCTATAAAGCAGTGGTAATATGGAGGCATAAGTTTCAGACCTATGCTTGTTTAAATCAAGAAAATGATTTATTTCAGAAAGATACCCAGAAGATATAATTCTGTTAGTGGCATCATCTTGCTGCTGTTTATATAATTATACATAGTTACTAGTAACTGCCTCAATTTTTTTTTTTTTTTTACTATCTTTACGCTCCAGTTTTTTTGTTTTTTGTTTTTTTTTTCCTATTCATCTCTAACCTTCATTAAGAATGGATCCTGGGGGCCAACAGTTGGCATAGTGTTTAATGCACTGGCCTCCCATATGGTAGTCTGTGGTTCAAGTCCCAGACCTGATAACAAAATTCATGCCAAGCATATGTGCATGCGTGCATAAAAGAAAGAAGGAGAAGGGATATGGTAGGGTGACCATCCCTCTGGGGGGTGATTTGTCACTTTCTCTCTTTGTGTATCTGGTGAGTGTACACACCCTGTAGCAAAAATCCCTCAAAAAAAAAAAAAAAAAAGGTATGGATTCTGTGCTGGCCCTTATAGCCTAGCAGTTGAGGAAGCTAGATCCCATATGGCCAAGTACAGTTCAAATCGCAGCCGCAGCAGCTTGAAAAATCCACCAAGCACATATGCATGCGTAACTAAAATCCTGACATGATAGGAAAATGGAGAAGGTACTGCAGTGTGACCATGCCCCATGGGTAAACATTTTTTTAAAAACTCAAAGCGATACTTTCTTTTACTCCCTCTCTCTTTCTATGTATCTATTTCATCCGTGCAGGCACGTGCCCCTTTGGCAATTAGGAGGACAAAAAGAATGGATTCTACAGTAGTTTCACCCCAAATGAATAGCTTTGCCATTTGATGCATATTTAGGCAACTGGTTTTTGTTATGTTTTATTTTTTTATTTCCATCTTTAATGTTCAGCCTGGTTTTGACTCTCAGGGCTGGATCTAGCTGGATGACCGGAACCACATGCTGAGCTAACTTTTAGCAGACAGTGGGGGTGCTCTGTCACTGTATGATTGTTCTGGAAAGATTATCCGAGCGTGAGAAAGACGGCGCAGATGAATGCACAGGGATCGGGAAGCCTGCGCTTCCTAGGAAGGCTCGACATCGCCTCTGGGAGCTTCATCTCTAGTTTCATTCTTTTTTGCTCTTTTCCAGAAATAGATCTTGATTTGTGTTCTCAACACGACTTCAGCAAAAGGTTATTGATTATTCTGTTCATGTAGGACTAGGTGTGAAGCTGACAGCTGAATTTTCTATGGGGCATCTCTGCCTCCT
>NW_006160023.1:341390-372134 GCF_000334495.1 Tupaia belangeri chinensis
GTGTGGGGGGGCGGGCGGTTCTCATTTTGTGGTCTTTTAGGCAGCAAAACTCTTTGGTATATAGTTTTTCTTCTCCCCCAAATTGCCCAGTATCAGAATTGGGCTTTTTCTAGAACTGTATTTTCAGAAATTTAAAAATATAAACTATGCTCATATCTTTCTAAGCTCGCCACAAAATGTCACCTTCTTTCTACTTCTCTACAAATGGCATTTGGGCTCCTTAACATAATTTTGGTGTTTTGAGGGTTTGTTTTGTTTTGTTTTGTTTTGTTTTGTTTTGTTTTGTTTTGTTTTAGGTTTGCCAGACAGTACATGTGATAGATAGGGAGAAAATGGTCACACTGCAATCTCTTCTCTTCCATTTCTCCCCTTTCAGAATATTGGACATGATTGCATATGCACCTGGTGTGTTTTTAAGCCACTGGGTGCAGAACTCAAATGTACAGTTGGACATGTGGGATCCAACTGCCTTAACCGCCATGAATGGGCAGCCTGAGAACATCTTCCTAATGTTTTCTTTGGTTTTCAGATTCCCTGCACAAGAGGGATTTTAAATTCAAGTTTATAACTACTTAGTAAACATTTTAGCACCCAAGAAGTGCTTTGAGGCAGTACAACTAACTAAAAGAAGAAAAAAAAATAAAAGCAAAGCAATGGAAAAGTTGTAAGCACAGAGATAGGCAGGACCCCATTCATCCCTACGAGACAGTTGGAGTGAGGGTGAGGGTGGGGTTGAGAGCAGGTGGAAGAAAAGGAAAAGAGGTGGAAAATGAGAGTCACTTCTCATGCTGGTGACCAAGTAAATGCCTTTCTGAGGACACCAGCTTGGCCCTCTCCTTATCTGAACATTCTAGCCTTTCTCCTCATGCTGCACAGGGACAGAACAGCAACCCTTAGGTCTTCACCATCTCAGAAAGGGGCAGAGGAATCGGGCTGCTTTCCAGGAGGTTGGCAGCATCCTGTTCCGAGGGGACTTTTTTCATCCCATTCCTTTCTTGGCTCAGCCTGTGGAACATGGCTCAGCACCATGCTGTGGTCTCTGGGGGAAGCCAGAAAAGCTCCGAACACCATGGAGTCATTATAAAACTCCTTCCACTTGGCATCACGTCTGGCCTCTGAATGCATTTCACCCTCAAAAGGCCCATTGCTGATCTCCCAGTCTGCATCAGATGGAGGCACTGCAGCTGATGACTGGAAAGTCATCGTGGCTCCGTGGGGGCCGCCAGCACAGCAGAGCTGGAGGAAAAGTCACCCATGAGTCACATTGTCCTGTGCACTTGGCAGGGTGGTTACATTTCACCGGAGTCACTGTCAGAAGTTTTAAATAACTCTCAATGTGGTCGCATTCAGCCCAGCTACCTTCATTTCAATTTTGAAAGGAACCCAAATTAAAATGACAGAGGCTCATCACAGGCCAAGATTTGGCTGTGTTCCCATGGAAATCAGGACTTTCTTGGGATGCTGTGGGCAAGAGCATTTGGCATGGTAGACTGTAAAGTTCCACCAGAAGGAAAGCCATGTGAGGAGCACACATCTCTGCTGTTTACAGACCACAGTGCTGTGGGGCAGCCAGTAGAGATGCTTAGGTTCCCCTGGGCCTCCGGGGCCTCTTCAGTAAGCATCCTTATGTCAGTGGGTGCAGGCTCTCCATCGTAAAGGCACTCATGCTGTGCATTCCCTCCCTAGGCAAGAGGGACACACCCAGCAGGCAGGTTTGAGATTCTGATTTTCAACAGTGGGAGAGCATTGAATCACCCAGCCAGCTCTTGCCTGTGACAGGTGTTATGTGACAGAGGCGACAACAGGCAGTCACCTGAGATAGCGGTTCTGCAGTTCAGGATCAAGCGATGGCACAGGAGTGGGTGACAGGGGACTCATCGGGAAGGCCTAGAGGTGGCAATGGCTGAGTCCTGTGTGAATAGGATGTAGGGGCCAGACAAGCGGAGTGTTTATCAGGTCATCTCTCTGTGTTGGAAGATCTGAAAAACAGAGATTCTTGGGAGGACACTGGCTTCGGTCACATGTTTGAGATGATGCTGGGCGAGCAGGGTGTGGGCCATTTGGTCATGGTGAGCTTCCCACACCGTGTTTTCTGCCATTAGCCTGTGACAGCTATGACTGCCAAACAGGGCCATAGAACACCTGCAGGTGCGTGTTAACATCCTTAGCAAGCTGCCCTCGTGAGAAATATGGCAGGTGCCTCTGTGCATCTTAGATGTGTGCAGTAAGAAGGGATGTGATCAAGCCTTGCTGAAACGTAGCCAAGTCCAGGCACCAGCTGCAGTTATTGTCCTGGGCCTGGCTCAGATGGAATCAAACTGAGACCTTTGAGCAAGCTCTGTGAAACGTGTAGAGTAATGAGCAGAATGTGATCTTGGCCAAGGTCTCTCCCCACCACCCGTACTTCCACAGGATGATCCACATCAAACTGGAGATCTGGGATGTACGCTGTTCCTAACACCCTGCATCCCCAGCTGTGTTCCTTGGGTATGAATGGTTGTGAGACACAGCACAGCTCAGGGTTGCCTGGATGTGGCTTTGATTCCCATCTGCTCTCAGACCAAGAACACAATTCTTAATCTATTTGTACCTCTTTGGAAACCTATTGTAAAAGAGTCTTCCAGACTCACTCCCTCCTGCCCCTTCATTGTGTCTCTTGCCACTTGCTGAGGTTGCCTTGAGCTCCAGCACACTGGAGCTCAGTCGTTGAGAAAGTTGACTTTTTTTTCCACCAAACCTGTGCCTAGACTACCTTTTTTCCCCTCTGTGCACTGCCACTGGTGAACCCTTCTCATGCTTTCTGAAAGTGTCATATGCCACTTATGAAAACACATTTCACTTACACTTCTGTTAATGTCACTTCCCAGCCAGGAGGCCCCAGATAACAAGGACCTCACATTCCCCTTCCCCCTTCCATTTGCCTCCCACACCTACCACAGTGCACATCCTACAGTGAGTTAGAAAACCGCTCTCTGATGGGGTACATACAAACACCGCTCTCTGATGGTTACACACTGAATGCAGGGTGAAACCCATTTCGTTTTCAACTCCATCATCTTCATAGAAATGTCCTGTCATTGTTGTGTAATCATTTTACTATCATAATCTCATCCCTGTATACACTCAGTGAGAGAGATTCATTGTACTTTGAACATCTAAGTCAAATTCCTATGAACTTGATTTCACATCATTTTTCCATGGTCTTGACACTGCAAGGCCATTCCCCAAGGATTGGCAGATAATGTGATCTCATACTTACCCTGGCACGGCAATACCGTCTATTTAGATGTCATGTCTCAATGTCAGTTTACAGCGCTGAATTCAGAGAACAGAGAATTAACAGTGTTAAAGCAGGCCCCATTACATGTTACCATTTATTTTATAGCCACTTTTAAAATGCTTTTAAGGCCACTTTATGTGACTATATCATCAGTCTTGAGTGAGCAATGCAGGATCTCACATCTTGCCGACCGAGTTGTGTAAGGCCGTGCAGCCATCACTGTTCCCAATTAGAGGGAGATTTTTGACACTGGGTAAAAACACTAAATGCAATTTAGTAAACATTTGTCACATATCTGCTGTCTGCTAGGCTCTATGTTCTTGGCCAAACGTGACTTTTCTACCTGCCCTTCACGTGCCCTTGAATGTCAGCCGCCCATGGTGACCCTAAGCAAGGCAGCAGCTGGCTCCTGACACCCCAGTCTGACCACGGTGGTTCTGGAGCAGTGCCGCCCTGCAGTCCCTTGCTTGCTGTGTTTCTCACCACATTATCAGTTGGTGAAAGGGAGGCCGTGGAGCAACGAGGGGAAACGAGGGGAGGGGACAGGAGGACACACGGACAACACCACTCACTGAGGTTTTGTTCTAAATGAGACTTCCAAAGACCTTTAACATTTTAAGTTGATGATTTTCCCTCCTCTTTATTACTCAAAGTGAACCAAATAGGTAGTCAAGGAAAAGCAGGCTTTTGAGGTAGGAGAAACTTGGATTTGAACTCTGTCTCTGCATTTTCTATTCAGTCTTAATATCCCTTTTAGTAAAAATAAAGTATGTGACGATTGTGGATATGAAACAAGAGAATATAACCTAAGAGGCCATTTCCTTGCCCATGAAATGGGAGCAGTGCTAGGCCAGAAGGCACAGTGGCAGTGCACGGGCAGGTTCCAGGTTTGCAAACCAGAACCTTCCTGTACTTACCAGGTACCTTCATGCATGCATATAATGCAGACTGGTGGGACTGGGGTGGATTGTGGCATGAAGTCCCCATTTGGGGTACCCCTCTATCTTCTCTCTCTCTGAAGAAATAAATAAATGGGACCAGCAGTTAGGGTAATGGCTATGTCACTGGACTCCCACGTAGTCGACCACGGTCTGAGTCCCGGACCTGGTGGCTTAAACTCACGCCGGGAGCATGTGCATGCGTGCCCAAGATCCCGAGAGGAGAATGGAGGAGAAGGGATTGCGGCATGGCCATCCCCCCAGGGGGTGATTTCTCGCTTTCTGTCTCTCTGTCTCTGTCTGGCGAGCACACACGCCCTATAGCAAAAACCTCTCCAAAAAGAAAGAAAGAGAGAGAGAGAGAGAGAGAGAGAAAGAAAGAAAGGAAGAAAGGAAGAAAGGAAGAAAGGAAGAAAGGAAGAAAGGGAAAGGAAAGGGAAGGGAAGGGAAGGGAAGGGAAGGGAAGAGAGAAAAGAAAAGAAAAGAAAAGAAAAGAAAAGGAAAGAAAAGAAGAGAAAAAGAAAGAAAAGAAAAAAAAAGAAAAGAAAAGAAAAGAAAAGAAAAGAGAGAAAGGAACTGTATAAAATGGGACTAGTACTACCTATTCTTGAGGTGATAATACAGGGATTACATGAAAAATACAGATAAAAAGACTTGGTCTGGTGACTTCTGCTCAAGAAATGTGCCTCCCTAATGAAGCAGATAGAGCTGCTTCTTCAGCATGTGCTAAACAGCAAAAGGCCTACCTTGTCTTCCCACTCAGTGGAGGCTATGTAGCCAGCTTTGGGGCCAGGGAGCTCCTAGGAGTATTCTACAATGTATGATTTTCTTTTTTCTGTGTTTTGTTTTATTTTGTTTTGTTTTGTTTTGTCATGAGGCAAGTGTGCTCGTCAGAGAGAGACAGAGACAGTGAGAAGGAAAGAGAGGAATCACCTCCCAGAAGGGATGGCCATGCCATAATCCCTTCTCCTGGAATTCTGAGTATGCATGCACACAGACCTGACAAGATTTTCAAACAGCCTGGTCCAGAGCTCAAACTGCTATCAGCCAAATGGGAGTCCAGTGCCTTAACCTCCACACCACCTGCCGATCCCCAGTGTATGATGTTTTAAGGTAATACTAAGACGTCAAATTCTAGACAACAAGTTCAGAATGGGTCTAGATTGATGTAGATAGAAATATTATAAACCCAGAGGATTCCTCAAGGTTTCTCCAGGGTCCCTGCTGAAGGAGTGAACCAACCTGGACTTTCCTAAAGGCTCCTCCAGCATCTATGAATAGACTCCATCTTCCTATGTCTCCTTTCCCTCTGAAACGTTTTTGAGTATGTTCAGTCTATATTGGAAAAGTACTTTCTTGTTTTCTATGGACCTAGGTAGTTTGACTGTGTTAAGTGACAAGTATTGTTCTAATTAATATGCATGAATAGGAACTGCTCCATTCCACACACTGTCCCGGATACTCAGTGATCTCTAGCTATATTTCTGTTCAGTCCACCCTTCCCATTAATGCCAGAATGACTTTTTTAAGACATAGCCCTGGTGTCTCAATGGCTCTCCATTCACTACACTCGTTTTTCCCAAGAAGTATTCCAAACAAGAATTGGAGAGTGAGGCATAATGCTACATTAAACAAAGTTCAGTAGTTTATCTTGAGTCTTTTGTTGAATCATTTGCTTTTTATCATAGGATTAATAACTCATCATAGTATTTCTTTTGACTCCTAGAGGAAGACACAGTATTTGTCCAGTCTTCCCCCCACCCCCACAGAAACCTGTTACTAAGCATGAGAAACTGAGTATGAGTATGAGTATGAAGCTATAGGGTAGAATTCAGAGTCCTTACCATTTTACCATTTGTTCAGCCCCTTTCTGGAATTCATCATTCTCCTTGCCACACGATGTTCATCTTACTAAAGTATTGTCCTCTCTAACTTTCCTTTTCTCTGCTCTCCTAGCTGAGCTATCAGATATGAATCTTATATAAAACCATCCCTACCTCCCCTGGCAGAATCGTTCTCTCTTTCACACTCCAATTGCACTTTGAATATAGACCATATCACCTTCTTGGGATTATGAATTTGTGTATAAGTTGTACAAAACCCAAAGCCATTTTTTAATAAAGTAGTGGTATGCCTTTTAAAATTTTTCCTTGAAATGACTTTCAAGCAACTAAAACATTGAAAAAATTCACTATAATTAGCTACTATTAACATTAGTTAATAGTAACTATGTAAATAATTCTGTTCAAATGACACATGAACTTTAGGATCCTACATGATTTCAGATCTGTTACATTACTTACTATATGGCTTTAAGCAAGTTACTCAGACTCTGTAACCCTCAGTTTTATCATCTGTCAAGTAGGATAATAAAAACAGTAAAGCCATTGAAAGGTGTGGTGAAAATGTTGGTGAAGTTCTATGTACACTACCTGATGCTTTGTAGGACCTTGGCAAATTCACGTGATTATGTCATCGTAAAGTACTTAGCACAATACCTGATTCAGGCACTATGAAGATCTAGTTCTAGTTCTCTTTGCTCTCCTAGAAAATCTAAACCAATCTGGAGACTAGCACCTTGACCATCTAAGCCAAATACCAGCACAACAAACACGATGCAGTTCCGAGCATTTCCTTAATGAGCCGTCAGTGGAAGCAGAGGAGGATGATCATTGCCCTTCCTCATATATTAGACCAAGTAACCTATTCCCTCTTGGGATCAATTTATCATCTAACATAGGCAGGGTTAATGCAGACTTAAAAGATATATACATTGAATGTTCACAGAACAATAAAACAAAAAATAAAGGATCTGCAACCCATTTGAAATAGGATACTGTGTGGACTTCAAAGATGAAAACATTCCAGCTTTGCAGTTGGAGAGCTTTCTATCTGACGGGGACAGCTAATATGCTAGCACAAATTTCTTACATGATTTTATATTTATTTTTATTTTAGACATGTATTTATTTTCTTATCTATTTATTTGTTGTGATTTTCAAATTGTCTGGTCCAGGACTCAAACTGTAGTCACCCATGTGGAAATCCAGGGCGTGAACTACCACACCACCTGCTGGCCCTCATACATGGTTTTAAATGTAAGTTTTAATATTATTCAAGTATGATGACACCAGATGAGGAGATGGCTGGTGTTGGACTGGATAGTTTGTTGTCACAGTTCCCAAGATAAGAGGACACACCCACCATGAGGAAATCCCAGGATCAGCCAGGGGGCAAAAGGAGCCAGGAAAAATGTGGGCAAGAGCATTTCATGGAAGGAATGGGAAGGACAAGCAGGGTCAAGGCAGGGCAAAGTAAGCAGTTTAGGATTTCCTTTGAATAATTTCAGTGGGCTCTAAATTTTTGAGGTGATCCCATGCTAGCTGATATAGACCTTGGGGTGATAAAGGCAGAGGGATAGTGCCTCCTGGGGTGTATGCCAGAGAGAGGAGGAAACACTTCCTCTCTGAAACTACCCCCCACCCCTTGCTTGGACGGGTAGTTTGTATATCCCAGGCACGCAGCTGCGTCCATTTCTCTCTAAGAATTGGCTAGTCCCAAAAGGGCAGTCTGTCCCCCAGCCAGAAAAGTTTTTAAGATGTCAACACATCATAATACATAGAAACAATTTTAGATATAAACAATGTAGATGTAAAAATGCAGAGATGAGGTAGGAGAATTCCAAGCAGGTTTAATGTCAACCAAGGCCAGAGAAGGGGAATATTTGGTATACCAAGACAAGTGCTTCTGGTCCAATTTGGCTAAGGCGTATTGGCATTTAAGAACTTTAGGAATGAGAATTCGTATTCCATGGGAACTTGGGAATTATTGAAAGAGAACAATAGCACTAGCCCTGCTGTTTAGAAAGGTTCCATTTCTTTCCTAGCAGTGGGGTGACTGATCTGGGGCCCTGTTCCAGTAAAAACAGAAACATTAGTCTGCTCAAATCAAAAAGAAACCACCCACTTGCTGTCAGCCATGTTCTCTGTCATGGTCCTCTCTCATTTTCTTAATGATTGATCATTATTCTTGTTCAGGGGTGAACTGGGTTTTTATTAGGATGACTTTATCTCTAGGTCTTAGTTTTTCTTGCTTCTACTGTTCTTTTTAAAGAGAAGTGGCCTCAGTAGGGACTTCCACAGAACTTTGGAAGACAACGCTGTTTTCTGAAAGCAAAGAAACAGGGAGGCACTCTCCATTCTGGGCAGAGTAATGAGTCACTTATTTCAGTGACCCTAGGAAAACAGAGCCTAGTATTGATTTGCTTTTAGCAAAGATATATTTAAATAAATGAAAAGTGAAGACCTAAATGAAGTAACTTTATTCATCACTAATTTGGGACATGTTTTCTTTTAAGCAGGAGCTATGAGAGATCAATGTAATTATTCATATTTAACAACTATAGTACATTTTATTTTACTACATTGGCTATGGTTAAAGAACAGGGTAGAGACTTGAATTTGGGGCACCTTTTAAGTCCTGTTACTGGCTCTGTATCCATAGAGCTGCGGACAGTTCTAAGATGAAAATTAAATATCTTTTTTTTTTTTTAGAATAAGTGCATTCTTGATCAGTTACATAAGATATGAAATTCTATTTTTTCCCTTGGATTGTATTATAAATTAGAAATATGTTACTTTGGAAATGTTTGAGAAATAAATCATTTTTAACAACCCAGTCAATGTCTCAATATATATGTTTTTAAATAAAAAAGTTTATTTATTTTAGTTTTTTGTTTTGTTTATTTTCCACTGAGCATGTGTGCTTGCCAGAGAGAGACAAAGGAAGGGACAGTGAAAAATCACTTTCCAGGGGGGAATAGCCATGCCACAATCCCTGCTTCTCCATTATCCTCCTGGGATTTTAGACATGCAGTCACCCTGTGTGAGTCCAAGTTGCCAGGTCCGCCGGGACTCATACCACAGTCAGCCATGTGAGAATCTAGCACCTTAACCACCATAACATCTGCTACCCCCAAAAGAAGTTTTGTATAATATTGCTCAAAATCATTTATTTAATTGTATACAAAATAACTTCTGCCTTTATTAAGGTTTAGAGGAAAATAAGAATTAAAATGAAAAATAGATGTGAAAGAAAAAATTTACTCAGCTATAAATGTTTATCTCCTCAATATATGTTCATTAAGTAATTGATAGGTACTAAATTCTTTGGAATCCAAAATCGAAGTTTGGCCCATGCCTTTGATTCTTTCATAACCCAACAATAATGTCATATAAGCAAACACATTATGATGTGCTAAGCAGTAGAGGACCGAGACTGTTGGGGAACTACAACGGGAGACAATAACAGCTTTCACAGAAAAGTGCTCTCTGATTAGGATTTTGAAGGCTGAGTAAGAGTTTTTATAGTTGTGGGGAATAGCACACACTCTGGAACTGAACGTCCTAGTTTTAAATCCTGGCATTACTTCTTGTGTGACCTGAGAAAATGACTTTTTTTTTTTTTTGAGAGGTTTTTCGCTATAGGGCGCGTGCGCTCGCCAGCCAGACAGAGAGAGACATAGAGACAGAAAGCGAGAAATCACCCCCCAGGGGGGATGGTCACGCCGCAATCCCTTCTCCTCCATTCTCCTCTCAGGATCTTGGGCACGTACACACACGCGCCCGGCGTGAGTTTTAAGCCACCAGGTCTGGGACGCGAACCGCAGTTGACTATGTGGGAACCAGCATTACGCTAACTGCTGGTTCCCGAAAATGACTTCTTTCATTTCCTCATCTGTAGAACTGGCTTGTTATTGTAGGTATCAGAGTCTATTATGAAGAGTTAATACCTGTAAAGAACTGAGAACAGTACACTGAACATGGTCAGGGCTCTGTACATGTGCTGTTGTTACTCTAGTAGGTTGTCAGGAAAAGTCATGACGTATTTTTCTATGCAAAAATGTGTTATGACTTTACCAATGATGCAATAGCATGAAGAATGAGAGGAATGTTGCCACAAGCAGAAGCAACAGCAAGCTACATTTTTTATTCTGTAAAAAAATCAAAATGCTGCCTAGTTAATGGCTTTTACAAATGAGCAATTTAACGCAAGATGTAGAAAAGAAATGGAAAGAGTTGGACTATTCAGAACAGAGCCACGGAGGCCCTGATTGATGAGGAGAGGGAGAAGTTACCATGCATCAAGTTTACTTCAGATTGTTACATAGTAGTTACCTACTGCACACAGGAGAATAGGTAGTGAAATAGTGGCACTTGAACAGTGAAACCCACTGACTGCAACACACAACTATGGAGGCACTAAGAGACAAATATGCAAATTACTGCATTAGCTTAAGGCACAGTAGCACTCCCAACCTGTTGAAAGGATCTCCTTTCTCTTATTATTTTTTTAGAATTATTTTAAGTTTATTTATTCATTTATTTATTCATTTATTTTAATTTGACCAGAGAGGGACAGAAAGAGAGAGAAAGTGAGAAAGCAAGCCACCAGGTCTAGGACTTGAACCACAGTCAGCCATGTAGGAATCCAGTGCTCTTAACCACCATGCCACTTGCCGGCCCCTCTCTGCATGTGCTGTTGTTACTCTAGTAGGTTGTCAGGAAAAGTCATGACGTATTTTTCTATGCAAAAATGTGTTATGACTTTACCAATGATGCAATAGCATGAAGAATGAGAGGAATGTTGCCACAAGCAGAAGCAACAGCAAGCTACATTTTTTATTCTGTAAAAAAATCAAAATGCTGCCTAGTTAATGGCTTTTACAAATGAGCAATTTAACGCAAGATGTAGAAAAGAAATGGAAAGAGTTGGACTATTCAGAACAGAGCCACGGAGGCCCTGATTGATGAGGAGAGGGAGAAGTTACCATGCATCAAGTTTACTTCAGATTGTTACATAGTAGTTACCTACTGCACACAGGAGAATAGGTAGTGAAATAGTGGCACTTGAACAGTGGAACCCACTGACTGCAACACACAACTATGGAGGCACTAAGAGACAAATATGCAAATTACTGCATTAGCTTAAGGCACAGTAGCACTCCCAACCTGTTGAAAGGATCTCCTTTCTCTTATTATTTTTTTAGAATTATTTTAAGTTTATTTATTCATTTATTTATTCATTTATTTTAATTTGACCAGAGAGGGACAGAAAGAGAGAGAAAGTGAGAAAGCAAGCCACCAGGTCTAGGACTTGAACCACAGTCAGCCATGTAGGAATCCAGTGCTCTTAACCACCATGCCACTTGCCGGCCCCTCTCTGATTATTTTTAAAAGAGATATTTATGCATTGGTAACAGACATATTTAAAGGCACCAAGTCAAGGAATCTATGCAAGATAATCCATTAAAATTATGGAAGAGATCACTTGCTGAAAATAAGTCAGTTGGCCAGTGTCTTAGTCTATTTTTGCATTGCTAACAGAAATAACCTGAGATGTGGTGATTTATTATAGAAATTGGGGTGACTGGAAAGCCTAAAGGCCTAGGCCTAATGTAGGCCAGACTACAACATGGCCAACGGAAGCACAGAGAATGACAATAGAGAGAGTGGTCAGTTTCCTCTCTATTTCTTTCTTATAGCAACCATCTCTCACAAGAGCTAACCTCTTCTCACGAGATTCAAAACATTGAGTATGACAAGACATCATTAATCTATTCAAGAGAGTGTTACCTCCATGATGCAATCACCACGAACCAATCACTGCCCCCTAGGCCTTACCACATCCCCAAGTCAAATTCCTAAGTGTTTAATTTTGGGGACAAACTATGATCCAAGACTTAATATCCAATAAAGGGTTACTTATTAAGTTCTCAAAGTCAGGGGACCTGCCTGTAGTGTAATGGTTATGTCACTGGCCTCCCACGTAGTCAACTGTAGTTTCAAGTCCCAGACCTGGTGGCTTAAAACTCAGGCTGGGCATGTGTGCCATAGGAACTTAAGATCCTGAGAGTAGAATGGAGGAGAAAGGATTGCAGATTGTAGTGTGGCCATCCCCTGGGGGGTGATTTTTCGCTTTCTGTCTCTGTCTCTTTGGTGAGCGCACATGCTAAAATCTCTCAAAAAAAAAAAAATCTCTAAGTCAGGATGAGAAAAACCTATAATGGAGAATTATATGAAATCAAAACAGAGAACAGAACCAAAAACGGAACATGCCATCTGCCTCCTTTTCCCATGCGTTTAAGTAATCACTGAAGTAGCAAAATTTGGAATCCATTGATTTCACAATTAACACAGATAAGGGGAGCAAGCCTTTCTGAAATCCTGACTTGCACAGGCACATTGTGATTGTTTTGGTAATCAGTTCCCTATCTAACAAATTTTGCTAGGGTGATTTGTTTTGTATATTAAGTTTATGTTTAATCAGACGTGGCTATGTTTGTTTCTTTTCTCTGTGACATAGGAAATCAAGGAGAAATTGGATTCCAGTCACAAAAGAGACATAGAAGGCATGGGAGTTCCAGAAATCAAGTATGGAGATTCCGTCTGCTTTGTCCAGCACATAGCCAGTGGTCTATGGGTAACTTACAAAGCACAGGATGCCAAAACATCCCGCCTGGGACCTCTGAAGAGAAAGGTGCGAGTCTGTCCTGGATTCCTTTCCACAGAATTGGCAGTAGCTCCAGGCAGTCAGCATGATTCTGCCAACCAAGGGGCCGTGGTTACATGTCACTCCTTTTTGTTCTGAAGGGTCATTCTGTGACAGTGTGTAGCACATCAGCCTCATTTGGTTACTTTGACCCCAGAGACAATGACTAAAAAACAAAAGCAAAGAAAAAAACCAAGTTTAGGGAAAACCTGTGGAAAGGGGTGGGATGTGTTCAGGGCACGCCAAAACCCGCTCTAAATGACTTCCGTTGGTTTGCTGCTTTGGGATTTAGCTCCATCATTGCTCCCTTCATTAAGTGGATAGCTGAGTTATTGTGTAATTTCATGATACAGACTCGGAGTAGAAACTCTCCAGAAGAAATGCAGATTGCATAATAATAAGCCCAGAGAAATCAACCTGTGGAAAGGAGAGATGCCAGGGACTCCTGCTATATCCCCAGATCTCAGTGGACCCTCATGGCCTGCTGCAGGAGGGGCCTAGCCTGGATGTGTGAAGCATCTTTTTACCAGAAAGTCAACTGGCATAATAATGTTCATAATAATAAAGGAATCAGAATAGATGCCAAGGGTGTTAGACTTTTTTCCTTGGAAAACGTGTACAAAGTATAGGTTTAAAGAGTCAAGGAGTCCCGAAATAAGATTCTGTACACTATAGTTTAGATAGATCAGTACACTATAGTTTAGATAGATCAGTTTAATGTGAAAATAATGGAAAGATTCTCAGCATGCTGGTCATTGTAAAAAGAGATATTGGAAGTAAATAATAAGATAATGCTTTCCTTTTTTATTTATTTATTTTTTTTTAAAAAAAAAAAAAGGCTTTTGCCATAGGGTGCATGCCCTTGCCATGCCTGACAGACAGAGACAGAGGGAAAGTGAGAAGTCACTTTCAGGGAGGATGGCCAATCCACAGTTCCTTCTCCATTCTCCTCTGAGTATTTTTTGGGACAATGATTTTGGGAAAATCACTTGGAGTGATTTTTAAGCCTCCAGGCCCAGGACTTGAACCATGGGCAAATATGTGGGAGTCGAACACCTTAACCACCTTACCACTTACTAAGGCCCTCTTTGTTTTGCGTTAAGCAAAACATACCAGGAAAATATACAAACGATGCAAAATAAAATTATCAAAGGGAGACAGAAAGCAGAATAAAAGGCCACATGAACTAGCTTGTAGGGACCTACACCTTACTATGAGAACAATGAGAAAGGCAAGATTTAAAAACAACACACTAGAATGGTTCAAGAACCTAAGTACCCAGGACATGAGTGCTAAAGATGGTATATAGCGCACAAATGCACTGAGGTGAACCTGCCCATTGTCTCCATTTCTCCCCTCAGTACACTTGCTGATTTGCAGAATTAGGGAATGAAGTATTCTGTTAGCTCCATGATGCTGAAGAGACAGACTAGAAACACGGTCAGCCATGGTTTCTGGGACTTCCACATTGGAATGACTGTGAAAAATACAGTAGGTTTGGGGACCAACAGTTGGCATAATGGCAATGTTGCTGGACTCCCATGTAGTCGACCGTGGTTCGAGTCCCGGACCCGATGGATTAAATTCACGCCGGACACGTGTGTGTGCGTGCCCAAGATCCCAAGAGGAGAATGGAGGAGAAGGGATTGCAGCATGGCCATCCTCCCTGGGGGGATGATTTTTCACTTTCTGTCTCTCTGTTTCTCTCTGTCTTTCTGGCGAGTGCATGCGCCCTATAGCATAAACCTCCCCCCCCAAAAAAAAAATATTCAGTACGTTTTCAGTTGAGCCCCAGAAGGGCTAAATCCCAGGAGTGAGGGCTCCTCCCTGGGATTAAGGGAGAATAGAATAGAGGACCCAAACCTTTGCTCTGCTCTACCAGCCTAGGAGAAGACAGTTGCATTCTCTGTAGGATAGGGTAATATCTAGTGCCGCTACAGTTTTTCAAACCTACTAAGGCAATAATGTCTGGAGGGAGAGGAATTTGTACATCTAGGCTGTGAGTTTGCAGGAAGGTGATATACTCCGAGGACTCTGTCGACATGGAGAGATCTCAGTTTGCGTTATTGATTGATGGGTTTGTCCCTGCCTTTTTCTTCCAGGACAAGTAGCCCTTTGGCTAAATTAACTGTTAGAATGTCCCTGTGAACTTGGGAGGTGCTGTCAGAATCTCTCAAAACAATGTCCTAACGTTCAGCCTCTGACAGCACAGGTGAAATTCTCCCTCTAAAAAACTCAAAGGCTGTTCAAATTCGCATTAAGTGTTTTATGAAACGAACCCAATAGAAACCTGAAAAACCAATGGAGAATAAGCACAATGGAGAAAAACCTGATGAATGGTAACTCACTGTAAAGACACACACCCCTTCCTCATTTCCCTCTTGGGCTTCTGTCTGCTCCTGGGTTGTGAGATTTCTTCAGGACAAAAAAGGACCTTAGGAACGGCTGCTGAGATCAATAGGACACATAATAACAACATCCTAACAACTGCACTTTCCCCAGTTCTCATTACTTTCTTTTTTGGCTGGCTAGTTTTGAATGTGTTATCTGAACAGCAAAACCTAAGAAATTTGGTCTTTAGGGACCAGTAATCTGGGACGGATGCCAGAGTAAACGTAGTGGCACTATATTGCTAAATCAAAATGCAACATGGTTAACCAGTTGCTGGGAAGTTCTGACAAAGTACTATTTTCTAATAGTTGGTGAATCCCATGGTAAAGGCATCCTTTGCTAACATTTATGTTGTAAGTAGGTTACAACCTGTTTTTTTTTTCTTAAAAGAACATCAACTTTTACAAGCCTATATTCTAATTCCTATGTGAATATAAGCCTTCTAAAGAAAAATAAGAGATTTTCATGTGAATACAAAAATAGGTTTATGCTAAAAATAAGAACAGGGACCAGCAGTTGGCATAATGGCTATGTCACTGGACTCCCATGTAGTTGACAGTGGTTCAAATCCCAGACCCGACAGCTTAAACTCATGCCTGGGCGCATGTGCGTGCTTGCAAGATCCCAAGAGGAGAATGGAGGAGAAGTCATTGTGACGTGGCCATCCCCACCTGAGATATCTGGCTTTCTGTCTCTCTCTATCTTTCTGGCAAGCGCATGCACCCTATAGCAAGAATCTCAAAAAAAAAAAAAAAAAAGAAAAAGAAAGAAAGAAAGAAAAGAAAAGAAAGAAAGAAAAAAATAACAGAGAAGAAAAATTGTCATCGTACAGATAGTTCATTCACATTGACATATAGACTGAGTTCCAAGATCTACAAATGGTCTCTCTTCACTTACTTCCCTCCCATGACTGAGACCATGAATCAAGATTTGACCCTGACTTGAACTAACTGGGGTCAACCCATCTCACTTAACATCTGCATATACTTGGTTCTTTTAAGGGAAAGTCTACTGCTCTCATGCCAAAAATTGCTAGCCCCACCCCAAAACTATATCATGTCTCTAATGATTGATAAGTATGCTTAGCTTCTAGAAAACTGATCTAAGGTCTGTAATATACTATCTCTTATGACAAACAGTCATTCCACACCTGTTCTAGAAACCGTGACAGTTGGTTAGCTTGTAAGTCATCTAATCCTCCAAGCCCTCTAAGATTGCAATTGGTAAAATTGAAGTAAAGAGAGGACTGGCGACTTGCCCGAAGTCATGGAGCTGCTAAGTGGCATGGCGTAAATTAGGACTAAGGTGTGTTGATATCAGTGTCAATCCTTTCAGACCCCCTCTCTGGCCTGCATGAGAAGCAAGCTACTATTTGGGGCTGCTTTCCCCAGTTAAACAGGGAACTAACCTCGTGCAGCTGTGCTTCAGTGGAGAAATCCAAGCTTGGATCCCCCACATCCCCATAGAGGATGTGGCTTTAAAATGTCTGTCTTCTTCCCATATTTATTCTCTGAAGGCAAAAACTAAACAAAGTGACTTTTCCCATCTCTAAGGATAAGGTTCTGTATTCATTTTATGAGAAAAATCTATTACAAAGTATGTTTTCACTCTTCCAACTTGGTCATCCAGGTCCAAAGAATTTATTGTAACTCATGCTATGGTGGCGCATAAAATTTCATTTTCATCAAAGCTCTGTGTCTCAGGAGTGATTTGTATGTCAGTTATAGGGCATGTGAGTGACATAACTATGTTAGCGTCCCATTTTCAGAATGCACTCCGGGGAGCTTGGTTGGGGAATGGAAAAAGAGGGATGAGGGAAATACTCAGGAATACTCCGACTGCCCTGCTACGGAGTGATGTGTAACCTGGACCGGCTGCCCCTTTTCCTGCGGGTAGGTCATACTCCATCAGGAAGGTCACATGGATGATGGATTGACGCTGCAGCGATGCCAGCGGGAGGAGTCCCAGGCTGCTCGGATCATCCGGAACACAACAGCCTTATTCAGCCAATTTATCAGGTAGGTTAGTCCCTTCCCTTTCTCTCCCTGGCAGTGGTTACTCTCTGGCCTTCCAACTCTACCCACCCCCTTCCTTCTAATACTGCAGGAGTTTTCAGGAAATAATGAAATGCCAGCTATTTCCCAGAAACAGTGTGGGCTGAACCTTCCCAGATAGGTGACCTTGTACCAGCTTCACCGGTACCTTAACGAATGCCCAAGCCCCGTTGGTTATTCCTGTTCATATGATTAACATTCCAGGTCTTTACACAAAAATTAATTATAGATCCCTTATGTATTAGTGTATCAAGAGAGAATGAGAGGAGAAACTGATCCACTCCCTGTGCAATTTAGAAAGTGTTTCTACATCACTCACAATTGTTGCTCTGGTTTAGATCAAAGTAGATTTGCACTGGAAGCCTTGGGTTACCCAACTACGGTGGGGATTGAAATAGGGAAGAGAACTGAACTGCCTGCTTGGATCGTAATCCCTCCAGCCTAAACAGTGCTGCCAAAACAGAACCCCATGGATTGTTTCCGGGAATTACCATGAGGAATTGATGCTGTTGTAAACAGAGCAGTGTTCCAGGCCATTCTTCTCTTAAAGGAAAATACTTCTAAAGCCAAGAGGGTTTAAATTGCATGTGTGAATTTGCATGAAATGAGAACTTTTTAAATGTCTTTTGTTGTTAAAACACTGCAATTCAAGGGATGTATATTAGGATATAGGCTAAGCTGCTGCTGCATTTCAGAATAAACTTTTACATCTCTCTTAAGTAATAATATAGAGTGGGCAGGTGGTTTAGGGAAAGGAGGCAGTCCAGCTACTGGGGCTCAAATCTCTCTGTCTTGTGGCTTTGACATGTCCTACCACTCCTTGTGTGTCCCTGGCCCAGTGCATTAGCATTGCCTGCAAACGTATCTTAAAAAAATGCAAATTTTCAGGTTTCACCTGGAGCTACAGAATCAGACGCTGTACGAGTACAACCCAGTGAAGCACATTTTTATAAAGAATTATTTTATTTCTATTTATGTATTTATTTAAAAATGTGACCAGAGAGGGATGAGGGGTGGGGGCAGTGAGAAAATATGCCACCAGGTCTAAGACTTAAACCACAGTCATGTGGGAGTCCAATGCTTTTAACCACCACGCTACCTGATGACTCCAGTAAAGTACATTTATGAGCCCTCCAAGTAATGCCAATCATGCTTAAGTTTAAAAATCACTACCCTGGAATAGAGATCTTAACCTTCCTCACATGTTAGATTCACCTGGGAGGATTTAACATGTGATGTGCAGGCTGCAGCTCAGACCACGTGCATAAGAATTTCTGGAGGGACCAGCAGTTAGTGTAATGGCTATGTCGCTGGACTCCCATGTAGTCGACTGCATTTCGAGTCCTGGACCGGATAGATTAAACTCAGGCAAGGTGCATGCGTGCGTGTTTGTGTGTGTGTTTGTGTGTGTGTGTGTGTGTGCGTGTGCCCAAGATCCCGAGAGGAGAATGGAGGAGAAGGAATTGCGGCATGGCCATCCTCCCAGAGGGTAATTTCTTGCTTTCTGTCTCTCTCTCTCTCTCTGCCTGGCAAGCACATGCACCCTATAGCAAAAAAAAAACTCTCAAAAAAAAAAAAAAATTCTGGAGGTAGTTCCAAATATAGTTTTCTGTATTTTGTTAAAACCCCTAGGTGATTCTGAAATTCTATCACAGTTTAAGAGTCGCTGTCCTGGTATGCTTTCTTCATTTACATAGTCAAAACTTGCTTACTTGCATGATGTCTGAGGTCTGTCCTGCAAAAAAGAGGAAGAAAGAGAAAGTGGAGTAGATCCCTTGACTGCATTCCATCTTGCAGTCATATGGCCAAAGCTCCCTCAGAGAGGGAGGCTGAGAAATATATCTTCAATTAGTCAGCTGTGACCCAGTACAACTAAGAGTTTCTGTTACTAAATTAAGAGAAAGGAAAGTGGGTAATAGAGGTATTACTGCCCTATGATAGGACTGAAGCCTGCAAGTCAATGAGCCTTTGTCAGCTTTTGGCCATTTCCCATGATCCCTGAGTAAAATATTTTCTTGTCTTTCTGTCTCATTACTTCTATAACTCACTCTCCATCTTCAAAGAAAGGCCGTAAGAATGAATAGTTTGGTATAGGCAGAAAAAGACAGCTGCATTCACATGTGAATTTTTCATGTAGTCTTCACTAGCACCAAAGTTTTCACCGTCTAGGCGGGTGATTTATTTATCTGGCCTCCAATTCTCTTTGACCTTAAATTCTTTATAAAAGACAGTGGCCCCTACCTTGCATATGCTTAATTAATTAATTAATTTACAATGGATTAAAGACCTAAATGTGAGACCTAAAACTATGAAACACAGAAGATAACAAAGGTGTACATTTTTAGAACTTGGATTGGGCAGTAGTTTCTTAAATATGCCAAAAGTAAAAGCAATAAAAGAAAAATGTTAATTGGACAACACCAAAATTAAAAACTCTTTTTCACTGCAAAGGGTGCTATCAAGTAAGTGATAAGACAACCGATATAATGGATCTGAACAGATATTTCTCCAAAGAAGATATAAAAATGGCCAAAACCCGGGAATTACCATGAGGAATTGATGCTGTTGTAAACAGAGCAGTGTTCCAGGCCATTCTTCTCTTAAAGGAAAATACTTCTAAAGCCAAGAGGGTTTAAATTGCATGTGTGAATTTGCATGAAATGAGAACTTTTTAAATGTCTTTTGTTGTTAAAACACTGCAATTCAAGGGATGTATATTAGGATATAGGCTAAGCTGCTGCTGCATTTCAGAATAAACTTTTACATCTCTCTTAAGTAATAATATAGAGTGGGCAGGTGGTTTAGGGAAAGGAGGCAGTCCAGCTACTGGGGCTCAAATCTCTCTGTCTTGTGGCTTTGACATGTCCTACCACTCCTTGTGTGTCCCTGGCCCAGTGCATTAGCATTGCCTGCAAACGTATCTTAAAAAAATGCAAATTTTCAGGTTTCACCTGGAGCTACAGAATCAGACGCTGTACGAGTACAACCCAGTGAAGCACATTTTTATAAAGAATTATTTTATTTCTATTTATGTATTTATTTAAAAATGTGACCAGAGAGGGATGAGGGGTGGGGGCAGTGAGAAAATATGCCACCAGGTCTAAGACTTAAACCACAGTCATGTGGGAGTCCAATGCTTTTAACCACCACGCTACCTGATGACTCCAGTAAAGTACATTTATGAGCCCTCCAAGTAATGCCAATCATGCTTAAGTTTAAAAATCACTACCCTGGAATAGAGATCTTAACCTTCCTCACATGTTAGATTCACCTGGGAGGATTTAACATGTGATGTGCAGGCTGCAGCTCAGACCACGTGCATAAGAATTTCTGGAGGGACCAGCAGTTAGTGTAATGGCTATGTCGCTGGACTCCCATGTAGTCGACTGCATTTCGAGTCCTGGACCGGATAGATTAAACTCAGGCAAGGTGCATGCGTGCGTGTTTGTGTGTGTGTTTGTGTGTGTGTGTGCGTGTGCCCAAGATCCCGAGAGGAGAATGGAGGAGAAGGAATTGCGGCATGGCCATCCTCCCAGAGGGTAATTTCTTGCTTTCTGTCTCTCTCTCTCTCTCTGCCTGGCAAGCACATGCACCCTATAGCAAAAAAAAAACTCTCAAAAAAAAAAAAAAATTCTGGAGGTAGTTCCAAATATAGTTTTCTGTATTTTGTTAAAACCCCTAGGTGATTCTGAAATTCTATCACAGTTTAAGAGTCGCTGTCCTGGTATGCTTTCTTCATTTACATAGTCAAAACTTGCTTACTTGCATGATGTCTGAGGTCTGTCCTGCAAAAAAGAGGAAGAAAGAGAAAGTGGAGTAGATCCCTTGACTGCATTCCATCTTGCAGTCATATGGCCAAAGCTCCCTCAGAGAGGGAGGCTGAGAAATATATCTTCAATTAGTCAGCTGTGACCCAGTACAACTAAGAGTTTCTGTTACTAAATTAAGAGAAAGGAAAGTGGGTAATAGAGGTATTACTGCCCTATGATAGGACTGAAGCCTGCAAGTCAATGAGCCTTTGTCAGCTTTTGGCCATTTCCCATGATCCCTGAGTAAAATATTTTCTTGTCTTTCTGTCTCATTACTTCTATAACTCACTCTCCATCTTCAAAGAAAGGCCGTAAGAATGAATAGTTTGGTATAGGCAGAAAAAGACAGCTGCATTCACATGTGAATTTTTCATGTAGTCTTCACTAGCACCAAAGTTTTCACCGTCTAGGCGGGTGATTTATTTATCTGGCCTCCAATTCTCTTTGACCTTAAATTCTTTATAAAAGACAGTGGCCCCTACCTTGCATATGCTTAATTAATTAATTAATTTACAATGGATTAAAGACCTAAATGTGAGACCTAAAACTATGAAACACAGAAGATAACAAAGGTGTACATTTTTAGAACTTGGATTGGGCAGTAGTTTCTTAAATATGCCAAAAGTAAAAGCAATAAAAGAAAAATGTTAATTGGACAACACCAAAATTAAAAACTCTTTTTCACTGCAAAGGGTGCTATCAAGTAAGTGATAAGACAACCGATATAATGGATCTGAACAGATATTTCTCCAAAGAAGATATAAAAATGGCCAAAACAGCACAGTAAAAGAAGCTCAGCATCATTAGCTACCAGGAAAATGACTACCCAAAACCACAATGAGATCACATTATACCAGTGTGATGGCTGTAATCATGAAGATTGTTCATAACAGTCTGGGAGAGGATGTAGAGAAATGGAAGCCTTCATGCACTGCTGGTGGGAATGTAAAATGTGGCAGCCACATGGGAGCATGGTCTCGAAGTTCCTCAGAAAGTTAAACACAGAGTTACCAGATGACCCATTAGTTGCAGTCCTAGATAGATGTACCAGGGGGAGAAAAACATATGCCCACACAAATATTCAGAGCAGCATCATTCATAGTATCCAAAAAGAAACAACTGGATGTCCATCAGCTGATGAGTGGATAAATAAAATATGCTATATCCATAAAATGGAATACTATTTGCCCCCCCCCCCAAAAAAAAGAATGAAGTAATGTTACCTACTACAGCATGGGTAAATCCTGAAAATGTAATGCTAAACAAAAACACAAATGTGATCTCATTTACATGAAATGTCCAGAATAGACACTTCTAAAGAGGCAAACATAGATTAATGTTACTTAGGGTTGGACTATCTCAGGGGGAAGGGAGAGTGATTGCTGATGTGTGTGGGATTTTCTTGGAGAGCTTCTGAAAAACTTAAACTGATTGTGTTGACAGTTGCACAACTTGGCAAATATATTAAAAACCATGAAGTCATTAAATGGTACCTTGTAAGTAGGTGATTGTATGATATGTGAATTATATTTCAATAAAGCTATTATTTAAAAAGTCAGTGGGAGTTACATGCCTGACAATGGGAAATTTATTTTCAAACAAGCTTTATTGAGGTAGAATTTACATATCATAAAATGCATCCTGTTAAGTGTACAATTCAGTGAGTTTCGATACATTGACAGAGTTGTACAACCATTACCACAATTCAGTTTTGGGATGCTTTCATCACCTCCAGAATGCCTCTCAAGCCTATTGCAGTTTATTCTAGTTGCCACCCTCAATCCTAGACAACTACCTTCTTTTATTTCAATGCATTAAACTGATAAGTTAAAAAATAAATTGTCTTCTGAGTGTAGCCTATTCATTTATTATATTCTTGAGGTTTATTCATCTTATTCTGTCCCTTTTCTATTACTGGAGAATATTAGCACACGTGTGTGTACTTTTTATACTAAATATAGGTTCACATATCATAGTTATTTATCAGTTGAATAGCAGTTGGTTATTTCCACTTTGGGGTATTATGAATGTTTCTGTGGATGTTAGTGTAAAAGTTTCCCACTGCATGCTTTCAGTTCTCTTGGTCAAATGTCTAGAAATAGATTTGCTGGGTCAAGTTTGATTCATTTCAGTGCTGCCACGGTGAATTGCTTTCTTAACCTTATTTCATATTGTTCATTGCTTGTATATAGGAATACTGGTATATAGAAATAGAGTTTTTCATTATTTCTGGTTTACATATAATTGTACATCTTCGTGAGGTACAGTATAGGCTTTCAAAGCATGCATGCAATGCACAATTAAATCAAGCATGTGGACATACTAATCAGATTTGACATTTGACATGGAGTGTTACATTATGCTGTGCATTTCATGATAGTTCTGGCTTTTTTCTTTTTAATTTACGTTGAATTGTTAAGGACTATTTTTCTTTACTCTGCTGTTGTACATCATTCTGTAACCTATTTCATTTTTTATGCGCATTCTATTGAGTGTTTTAAACATTAATCTTGTCTCCTTTGACCTAATTGAAGCTTTCTATCAGATCCAGTGGATTTGTTGTGGGGTGGGGATGGATTCCTACAGGATAATGTTATCTATAAGTCAAAAAGAATTCTTGGTTTTTCTTTTCCAATAGAGATGCCTTTTATTTCTTTTTCCTTGCAGGATTGTGCTGGCTAGAATATCTACTTCAATGTGGAATAAAAGTGATAAGAACAGACCTTTCTCTTATCCCAAATTTTAGGGGAAAACATTCAGTTTTTTATCATTAAGTATGATGTTACCTATAGGATTTTTGTAAGTGCTCTTTATCTGTTTGAGGAAATTTCCTTCTGTTACAGTTTGTTGAGTTTAATTTTGAATGAGTGCTAGATTTTTTTTTAAGAGACTTTTTGCTATAAGCGTGCATGTGCTCACTGGAGAGACAGAGACAGAAAATAAGAAATCATCCCCTCCCCTTGGCCACAGTCCCTTCTCTTCCATTCTCCTTTTGGGACTTTGGCATACACGCACAAGCTCAGGTGTGAGTTTTAAGCCCCGCTCTGGGACTCCATGGTAGCTGACTGTGTGGGAGTCTAGCAACGTAAACATACGTCATCTGCTGGTTCCAAATGAATGCTAGATTTTAACAGATACTGTTTCCTAGTCTATTGAGATGACTATGTGGTTTTATTCTTTGTTTATATGGTATGTTGTATTAACTGAGAATGCAGTATTCACGTTACTATTATTGTTGAATTGTCATCCTCTTCCTCAATTCTTTATTTTTCATTTATATAGTTTGGTCTCTCTTGTTGGGTGCTTATATGTTTTTAATAGGTATATTTTCCTCATAAACTGACTTTTCTTTTAAAGTTTAACTTTATGTATTTATTTTAATTTGGACAGAAAGGGAGGTGAAAGTGAGGGTGGGCTGAGACTGGGAGTGACAGTGGGGGCAGAGGTTGCCTAGGGATTCGATTAGATCTGGGAGCAGAGAAAAGAACCCAGATACACAGAGTAAAGGGACCTGGACCCAGAGAAGCCCCAAGCATGGCGACAGAATAGCACTGGTGATAGATGATGGGGGCAGCCCTGACCCTGGGGAGAGGGGTGTGAGACGGAGGTAGGATGGGCTCAGACTCAGGGCGGCAAGGCCCAAAACTACAAGGGGGAAGAGGGGGAAGGGGTGTGTGAGGTGCCTAGCTCAAGATCCGGGCCCAGTGATAAGGCTTGGATGGAGTTTCCCAGGGAGTGGGCTCCAGTCTTGGGACCAGGGAGTCTGGGAGATCTTGCAGACTTAGTCTCAACTGGTCCTTCCTCAGTCTCAACTGGTCCTTCCTCCTTGTTAAGCTCGTTTTCCCTCCCACTGATAGCCACTCTCCCAATGTGGTTTGAATACCCACTCAGCCGCTCATTTGTGGTGTGACCACAATCAAGTTACTGTCCTTTTTGCCTCAGTTTCCTCATCCATAAAATGAGGATAGTAATAGCCTTGCTGCTATGTACTGTTGGGGAAATTGAGTTGTTATATGTAAACCTTGCATAAGGGCAAATTCTTCTTCTTTTTTTTTTTTTGGAGAGATTTTTGCTATAGGGCACATGCGCTCACCAGACAGACAGAGACAGAGAGATAGAAAATGAGAAATCACCTCCAGAGAAATCACCCCCCAGGGGGGATGGCCACACCGCAATCCCTTCTCCTCTCAGGATCTTGGGCACGCACGTGCCCAGCGTGAGTTTTAAGCCACCGGACCCGGGACGCGAATTGTGGTCAACTACATGGAAGTCCAGCGACATAGCCATTACGCTAACTGCTGGTCCCGCATTAGGGCAAATTCTGTGCATTAGTCGCTCCTCAGTAGGAAGGAGTGGGGTGTCTGCAGAGCTGGCCTTCTTCCCTCCTTCAGCTACCCTAAAGGACTACCCTAATCCTCTTGTCTGCTGCTCTTTCAACCCCAGAGTGCAAGGCTGAAGCCAACCCCAGAGCCTCACTTAGTTCATGTCTGAGGCAGATTGTTTGCTGGGACCCCTTTTTTCTTTTTAATTTACGTTGAATTGTTAAGGACTATTTTTCTTTACTCTGCTGTTGTACATCATTCTGTAACCTATTTCATTTTTTATGCGCATTCTATTGAGTGTTTTAAACATTAATCTTGTCTCCTTTGACCTAATTGAAGCTTTCTATCAGATCCAGTGGATTTGTTGTGGGGTGGGGATGGATTCCTACAGGATAATGTTATCTATAAGTCAAAAAGAATTCTTGGTTTTTCTTTTCCAATAGAGATGCCTTTTATTTCTTTTTCCTTGCAGGATTGTGCTGGCTAGAATATCTACTTCAATGTGGAATAAAAGTGATAAGAACAGACCTTTCTCTTATCCCAAATTTTAGGGGAAAACATTCAGTTTTTTATCATTAAGTATGATGTTACCTATAGGATTTTTGTAAGTGCTCTTTATCTGTTTGAGGAAATTTCCTTCTGTTACAGTTTGTTGAGTTTAATTTTGAATGAGTGCTAGATTTTTTTTTAAGAGACTTTTTGCTATAAGCGTGCATGTGCTCACTGGAGAGACAGAGACAGAAAATAAGAAATCATCCCCTCCCCTTGGCCACAGTCCCTTCTCTTCCATTCTCCTTTTGGGACTTTGGCATACACGCACAAGCTCAGGTGTGAGTTTTAAGCCCCGCTCTGGGACTCCATGGTAGCTGACTGTGTGGGAGTCTAGCAACGTAAACATACGTCATCTGCTGGTTCCAAATGAATGCTAGATTTTAACAGATACTGTTTCCTAGTCTATTGAGATGACTATGTGGTTTTATTCTTTGTTTATATGGTATGTTGTATTAACTGAGAATGCAGTATTCACGTTACTATTATTGTTGAATTGTCATCCTCTTCCTCAATTCTTTATTTTTCATTTATATAGTTTGGTCTCTCTTGTTGGGTGCTTATATGTTTTTAATAGGTATATTTTCCTCATAAACTGACTTTTCTTTTAAAGTTTAACTTTATGTATTTATTTTAATTTGGACTAGGGAGGGAGAAAGGGAGAAAGCAAGCTGCCAGGTCTGGGACTTGAACCATGGTTTGCCATGTGGGCTTCCAGCACCCTTAACCACCACGCCACCTGCTAGCCCCCCAAACTGACTCTTTTGTAACTAAAAACTGTCTTTCTCTTTTTTTATATCAAAAATTTGGTGGAATAATGGAATTAAAATGCAAGTTTATTTTGGTGCAAAAACTTTTTGAAATTTTTGCATAGCTTTTTCATAATACGCATTTTCTATAAACATTTTGAATAGCTTTCATATGTCTTCAATCCTTGTACTTTTAAACATATCCACTTGTGGATAGCATATGTTGGATCATTTTTGAAAAATTTAGTCTGATAATCTCTCCCTTTTATTGATATGTTTAATATGTTATGTTTAATGAAGCAATTCAGATGGCTTGATTTATATTGGCCATTTTTCTGTTTTCTTAGTAGCTCATGTCTTTTTTTTCTGTTGCTCCTTTACTGTCTTCTTTTGTATTAAATATGTATTTTCTCGTGCACCAGTTTTATTACTATTGTTTTTTTTTTTACTACTTCTGAGAGTTATTTTCTTAGTGACTGCTCTAGAAAACTCAAAATGTATTTAACAAGAATACTTCAAATTAATATTAACGGATAAAATAAAGCAACTTGGCTGTAATGTTACTCTGTTCTCTCCCTCTGTTCTCTTGTTATATATTTACATCTTTTAAGTCACAATACAGATTTTATTTGTTTTTGTTTTTTGTCAGAGGGCGCATGTCCTCACCAGAGAGAGTGATATAGAGGGAAAGAAAGTGAGAGATCACTCCTCCATAGGGAATGGCCATGCTGCAATCCCTTCTCCTTCATTCTCCTCCTGGGATTTTGGGCATGCATGTACATGTGCCTGACATGATTTTCAAGCCACTGGGTCCAAGTCTTAAACCAGGGTTGGCCATGTGGGAGTCCAGCACCTTAATCGTCTGCCAGTCTCCTACAATACATTTTTATAATTATTGTTTTATGCAGTTGCTTTATAATTGATTACAAGAACAAAAGAGAAATATATATATATATAATATATATTTAATTTATGTTAAATATATAATATAGTATTAAATATATATTTAATATTATAGTATTTAATATAGTATTAAAGCTATATATGTATACACACATACACTAATATATGAATATGTATGTGCATGTATGTACATATATATACATACATGCATGCACATACATATATTAACACACACACACACACACACTTCAAAACCTTGTGGAAAAGACTTAAATTGGTCTATTTTGGTGTAAGAAAAATTGAAATTCACGCACAGTTTTTTTCATAATACTTATTTTTCATACACACACACACACACATACACATACAAACTTCCTGTAGTATTTTTTGTAAGACAAGCTGTAACTATTTGCTGACAGACCTGCACATGGGCTGAATAACACATTCAAAGTTTATGCAGTCTATAGACCTAGACTTTGTCCAGGTTGCATAGAACTCTGTGTTCGACTAGCGATAGGACCCCTCTCCAGTCCTTCCTGAGCATGCATGGTGACCTTGCACATGGCCTACCCCACTCTGCAAGAATTTCTTTGCCCCAAAGCTCAGGGAGGAGATGAAAACATCCCCAGGCTTAAGTGGCATAGACTCCCACCATTCTTACCTAGGTTCATTAATTTAAATAAATAAATAAATAAATGATTTGTTGTATGCCTTTGGACAATTTCCAGACTCTTTAAAAAGTGGTTTATTAATGGCTATGTTGCTGGACTCCCGTGTAGTTGAATGCAGTTCAAGTGCCGGACCCAGTGGCTTAAACTCATGCTGGGCACATGTGCGTGCATGCCCAAGATCCTGAGAGGAGAATGGAGGAGAAGGGATTGTGGCATAGCCATCCCCCCTGGGGGGGGAGGGCATTAATTTCTTGCTTTCTGTCTCTCTCTTTCTGATGAGTACATGTACCCTATAGCAAAAACCTCTCCGGAAAAAAAAAAAAAAAAAAAGATGGTTTATTCCAATATTATCAAGGCTTTTTGTGAGAAGAGATTGACTGAGCTCCTCACTGAGCAATCCTGGAGGTCTTGATCTCAGTGGAGGAAATTCTTGGTTCTTCTAACCATAGGATGTTTTAGAAGAAAGGACTAGTGAAAAATCAATGCAGCAGAGGTGGGAGCGACAAAAGTCATAGTAATTTGGATTTTTCAAAAGCTAGGAAGTAAAGGAGGAAAATGTGTTTTGGAATTAAATGATACTCATTTGTTTTGAACAGTGCATGCTGTGTATAAGTAGAAACCAGAAGGAAAAGTGGCCTTCTGAGAGAACAAATTTAGGTTAAAGGAAGAGAGAAGGAATAAAAAATGATAATAAAAAAGAAAAGGTTAAAATTTCAATTGGGGGCCAGCAGGTGGCATAGTGGTTAAGGAGCTGAACTCTCACATGGCTAACCATGGTTCAAATCCTGGACCTGGTGGCTTGAAAATCATGGTGGGAGCATGAGTGTGTGTGCCTAAAATCCAAGAGGAGAATGGAGGAGAAGGGATTGTGGTATGGCCATCCCCCCTGGCTGTGATTTCTCTCTCTCTCTTTCTCTCTCTCTCTCTCTCTCTCTCATGAGTGTACATGCACTATGGCAGAAAAAAAAATTCTTTATGCTGTCTCATCATCCTCTGTACAATTGCTGGGAAGTGTCTAATAGGACAAATGCAAATGAACAATGTGATAGATTAAGAAGTCACAGAGATTCTGCTGAAGCAAAGATACTGTCACTGCCCTCTGTGTTTAACCTTGAGGGAAACAATATAAATAATTATGTTATGGTATTAGCATGGTAAATATTCAGAATCACCTGGGATATTACTTGACTTTAACAAAATAATTCATTTCAGAGATCCAAGAATGTAGTAAGGCAGTGGCTGTAGGGAGTTGAAGAAGGCTGGGATGAGATAGACACCAATTATAGCTAGTTTTGAACTGAGGCGTCATCTCATCCCTGTCCATCTGGCTTTACTCTCTGAAGTTGTAGAGTGGGAACTAAGTACCATAGGCCATTTGGCAGTCATGTCTATTTTCACCACTGCCCCCTGTGCCAAACGTGCGGTATCAGCTCGCCGCCACCCTGAAGGAACAACAGATCTGCCTCAGCTCAGTAGAGGGCTGTTGCACTGTTGTCTCTTCAAGGGACAAGATGAAATGATCCAACAGTGAAAACCCATAGAACAGAATATCAGACCAGAAGGACCCTGGCAATCATAGAGTGTACCATTCCTACTTTACAGGGGTGTAATATTTAAGCACAGGAAATTCAGAGACAGTCCACATATCACAAGGCTAATGTAAGTGACAAGACTAAAACCTGGGATTTCCAGTCCCCGGTCAAGCTACAAGTGTCTATAAACCTCTTACTTTCCTCTTTTCCTATCACATAAAGAATTATTCTCAACTAGCCTGAGAGTAGCGAGTAAGCACAAAACACATACACAGCAAGAAGACAAAAATACAGATGGGGAGAGACCCATGGTGGAAAACCTTTCAGCCTTATGCTTAACCTGTCCCAAAAAGAAGGCTAAAAAGAATTATGGGTTAATACATTTGGGTTTTTTGTTTGTTTGTTTTGGGTTTTTTTGTTTGTTTTGGAGAGGTTTTCGCTATAGGGCGCGTGTGCTCACCAGACAGACAGAGAGAGACATAGAGACAGAAAGCGAGAAATCACCCCCCCAGGGGGGATGGTCACACCGCAGTCCCTTCTCCTCCATTCTCCTCTCGGGATCTTGGGCACGCACGCACACGCGCCCGGTGTGAGTTCTAAGCCACCGGGTCCGGGACACAAACCACGGTCGACTACGTGGGAGTCCAGTGACATAGCCATTACACTAACTGCTGATTCCCTACATTTGTTATTTTTAAAAGTATTTTTATTTAAAGAAAAATAAGTGTGACAGACAACCAGGGTAAACGGAAGGGAAGCATCTGCTGCAGATAGAAAATTTACTGACGTTATTGCAGTTGGAAATCCCTGTTGAGATCACATAAAATCATTAGACATTGAGTGAAGATCTCTTTGATACTTGATGAAATATAGCATTTTTTTGTTTTTGTTTTTGCCATAGGGTACATGGGCTTACTGGAGAGAGAGAGAGACAGACAGACACACATACACACACACACACACACACACACACACACACACACACAAAGAGAGAGA
>NW_006160023.1:372229-437734 GCF_000334495.1 Tupaia belangeri chinensis
ACACACACACACACACACACACACACACACACACACACACAATGAGAGAGAAAATGAGAAATCCCCTTCAGCAGGGATGGTCACACCACAATCCCTTCTCTTCCAGTCCCCTCACAGGATTTTGTGCATGTACATGTGCCCAGCAGGATTTTCAAGCTACTGGATTCAGGACTCAAACCACAGTTGGCCATGTAGGAGTACAGCATCTTAACCACCATACCATCTGCTGACCCCATCCCAGCAATCTGAACAGGGTAAAATTGCATGAAAGTAAATATGTCAAACAAAGCAAGTTCCCTCTCTTTGTGAAATAGCTTTAAAACTGAATGCGGATATGCTGCTCTGTGCCTCTAGTGGTTGGCAAACTTCACTGTGTAGCTGTTAGTACAGTGATTACTCCAGGAAGCAGTTTGCTGGGACCAGAGTGGGCCAGGGGAAGCCTGTAGATGTATGTCAGGACCTGCTGGAAGCTGGCGCCTGAGCCATGTCAATCTCGTGGTTTCTAGTGGGAATAACCGCACGGCTGCCCCCATCACGCTGCCCATAGAAGAGGTCCTGCAGACCCTACAGGACCTGATTGCCTACTTCCAACCACCAGAGGAGGAGATGAGGCATGAGGACAAACAGAACAAGCTCCGCTCGCTCAAAAATAGACAGAACCTTTTCAAGGAGGAGGTAAGTCCAAAAACATGAAAGGTGGGATTCTCTTTATGTTCAGAGCTAAAATATCCCTGTAACTGCAATTCAGCTTTGTCTCTCTGCACGCACATGCTATGGCAGAGCTGGCACACAAGAACGCGATTGGGAACCTAGAAAATGGGCTATCGGAAGCTGACCTTCCTGGTTACATTAGCAATGGTTAGCATGTTTGAAACAGGTTTTAAAGCTTCAGTGCCACATATCTATCCAAAATCCATTTTCAAGGCATGTCAGCTGTTAGAGTATAGCATTGACTATGACTCCCAGATCTGGGGACATGTCAGTATTGCCCCTTTGAGAAATGCATGTGCTTTGATTCTACCACATCAGGAATGTCTGAGAATCTGATTTGAAAGATACAGTTAATGCTAGTTCTTTTTCTTCTTTCTTTTTTTTTTTTTTCAGAGAGATTTTTGCTGTAGGGCATGTGTGCTCTCCAGAGACAGAGAGAAAGTGAGAAATCACCCAATCACACCCCCCCAAGGGGGATGGCCTATGTTGCAATCCCTTCTCCTCCATTCTCCTCTTGGGATTTTAAGCACTCTCACACCCAGCATGAGCTTCAAGCCACTGCATCTAGGACTTGAACCACAGTCAGCCATGTGGGAATCCAGCACCACACCTGCTACAGCACCTGCTGGCCCCAAGGATGCTAGTTCTTATGATAATATTTGAGCATCCGAGTCACTGAGGGTGATGCCTGGATGTGACCAGAAACGTAAACTGGAGGCGTAAGAGACCCAGGCTCTCATTCTGGCTCCATCTCTTTCTGTGTGTGACCTTAGAGAACTCAGAGGCCTTCTTAGGCCTGGGGCATGATGACCTGGTGCTGACAGATCATGACTGTCCTGCAGCCCCTCATGTCTGGGGATGGACTTGCCCCTTTGGTATTTCCAAAGTCAGTGGTTTGGAGTGTGGAACCGTCGCTGCTCCGTCTTGTGGCTCGCCTGACTATCTCAGAGGCGTCCTACATCATCACAGGGTACCGAGACGACACGTATGGTCTCCCTCCTACTCTTTAAGAACAGCTAGGGATAGCTGCTTTTATTAGGGAGCATAGTGTTGCAAATGAGATGGGAAAGCAGTTGAAAATCCTCTTTCAGTCTCTAAATCCTGCCTTTTTAGGTGGAAGTGGAGGAGAAGCAAGCATCGTTGCTTTGTGTATCTGAATGAAATTTCTTGAACTTATTCGAGACTTAAGAGAAAAAATAGGTACTATATCCAGACCTGTTTCTAGGTGACTCAGAATCACTTCACACTAGACAGCAGACTTTTGGGAGACTCATTCACGCTCCCTCTTCCTCAATATGTCCTTGGATTGAGTTAGACACGTGGGGCAAACTCGTCAGAAGACACTGCTGACTCACTCCCAGAAGGGATGCTATTTAGGTCTCTGAGGCATAAAAATGCATATTTTGGTTTTAGGAGTAAAAAACAATCCAACCAAGTACCATGAGGTCTGTTTGCATATTAGCATTACCAGCTTTAAAAGGTGATTCGGGAGGGGAAAGAGCAAAAGGGATCTTGCTTTCTTAATCAGGGATGCTTACATTTTCCTCAACTCTCTTTCTCAGGGAATGTTGGCCCTTGTGTTAAATTGCATTGATCGGTTAAACATCTACAACAGTGTAGCACATTTTGCAGGGATCGCAAGAGAAGAGAGTGGTATGGCCTGGAAAGAAATTCTGAACCTGCTGTACAAATTGCTGGGTAAGTACACATGCAGCGCCGTCTCCCTGGGATGATTCCCAAGGGCGGTAGATGCCGAATTTCCACACGAGAACCCAGGATTGTCATCTGGCCTCGCTTCTTGGAAGCCTTTTGTTAATCATTTGATTCTAACCCAGCCACGTGTTCTCTTCTCTACTAGCTTATGGTACTTTCCAAACTTAGAGCAAGGCGGCATCAGCTAGTGGAAGCAGATGGCGATCAGCGTTGCCAAAACTACCTGTGAAACCCTTGACAGTCGCTCACGCGCTCGCCTCAGTTCTGTATCTTTAAAATGAGGAAATAAGACGAGGCTGTCCTCACAGCATGCTCCAGTTTTAAACTTCTGCAGTGATACCGCCTGCTCTTTGAGGATAGTTACCCTGTTAAATTCTGTGCCTTTTCCTTTATCCATTTATTAGTCATGATTCCTACTAGACTGGCCTGCCATTCATTTCATGTTGGTGGAAAGGAAAAGACAGGAAGTTACAATAAAATGTTCCAGCACCCAGCCTTTCTTCTCACAGTACTAGTGCCTGCTGTAACAGTTTCCATCCCGTAAGCCTGGGCAGGAGGTGCAGGAGGAGAGTATCAACCTGTGCTAGAAAGTGGCCACCCATAGCTGCCCACATTTCAGGGCTGTGGTCTAGGTGTTTGTCCACTGAGAGGAAGTACATAGAAAGTTCAGCCGACTAGAGGGAAGCAGAGAAATCAGTCTAGACCTGTTCTCCATGTTAAAAATCAGGCTGATTGGATCACCCCTGTACTATGTGACCTTGTAAAGTCTCTTCATACTGTACTGTTTGGTAATGATTTGTCTCAAACATGGCAGTGTTGCTGCAACAGCAATAGCTAACATTTGTTGAGCTCCATTTAACAGTGGAATATCTCTTTTTGATCCTCAGAGCAACACTTTGAGGTATAGCTACTGTTGTTATCCCTATTACTGAAGGAGAAACAACTGCACAGAGATGCTCAGGTCTGAACTTACACACCTAGGGAGTGATGGAGCTATGGCTGAGACCCAGCAGTTTGACTCTAGAGCTTGACCTACCTCCTTTCTGCAGCTGAACTGAAAAGCAGATTAGGCACTCAGACTGAATTCTGTCTTCCACTGAGGAGATACAAAGTAGAGGCCCTAGGGAGGGCCTTTCCTTATCCTAAATTTGCCACTTACCAGCTTCATTAAAGTTCCATTGCCTGCAAACCAAACACACAAAGGACAAGCTACTTGGAGACTAATCAATGTACAGGGACTGATTCCAGATTTGCATCTACTGTTCATGCCCTGTGGAGGGAAGGTTGCTTGGCATGACCAATACAAAATTCTCTCCGCTCTGCAATATTACCTGCTAGTAGTTGTCAAGTGTGAACAGACTTTAGAACCAGCTGAGGGGCTGGTTAAAACTCAGAAGCTGGACCTCATCCCCAGAGATTTGAAATCTGTTCATCTGAGATGAGGACTAGAATTTGCATTAAAATGGATTCCCAGGGGGTGCTGATGGTCCTCATCCAGGGACCACACTTTGAGAGCAACTGCTATATATAGTGACATGCTTTAGTTATCTTATAGGGTTTTTTAAACAGAATTATTTCACTCATCATTATCATCACTTTTTAATTTGCTATAAGGTATCAGAAACAGAGAGAGAGAGGGAAAGTGAGAAACTAAGCTGCCAGGTTCAGGATGTGAACCACAGTCAGCCATGGGGAAGTCAGGTGCTCTAAGAATGCCTTCTGCTGGCCCCATTTTATAATTATTTATTGTTATGTTTTATTAATTTAGCCAGGCTTCCTGGCTGTATTCATTGGGATACTTTTCTTCAACAATGAATAGCACATCTCCAGCTAGATATAAGAAACGGTGCATGAAGTTAAACTAAGTCAGTAACCAGGCAGATATTAAATTCTTGCTTATCACCATGTAAAATCATTTTATTAATGTATGTATTTATTGTCTCTCTCCATGACATGAAAAGGCAAGGAATCTTCCCCTTCTGCCCCATTGCTCTGTTCTCAGCCACTGGACAGGTGCTCAGTAGCAGATCTTCTGGAAATATTTGTTGAGGGAGTGAGTGAATGCTAGATTGTTTACTCTTCTAAATATAGGAAGCAGAATTGTATCAAAGGGCCAGGAAGAGTAAGATTGTCTTTCAGTCCCTCTTGGTTGCTAAGCAGATGAAGAATTCAACAGCTTTCTGAGTTCTTATGCTCATCAGTATGCTTTTAACCTCCATAACCAGATGTTTCCTTGTTCCCAGCGGCTCTAATTCGTGGAAACAGAAACAACTGCGCTCAATTTTCCAATAACCTTGATTGGCTAATCAGTAAATTGGACAGACTAGAATCTTCCTCAGGTAATAATTGACAAGAATGTATATCTGAAAAAGGTAACTTTTTTTTTTTAATTTTCTGTCTGAAAAAATAAAGTTGGCTCTTTTGTACTGGATTATAATAAATCCTCAACCAATTACTTTAAGAGAACGTCTTAAAGCTTCTTGGAACTCAAACAACTCCATTTAACAACTTGGATCAGACTGACAAGCCTTCTTTTTTGGATAACTTTCTGCTTTGTGCCTTCGGCTTCACCTTGCCCCTCCCCCAACCTCCAGCCCAGAGATCCTGGTCTCTTGACCGCAGCAGGTACTCCTGCCCTCTGGGTTTCTGAACTCTTTCTCAATATTGTTCGGCTTTGGTTAGAGATAGTACTGAAGGACGTCTGTGGAATAAGAGGAAATTATGCTCTTCAGCCACTCCCTTGAATCCCCACGTGTATCTGTAGCCCTTCTTGATGACTCACAGAGGTTTTGAACCAAAAGTGCTGTCATCGTGGGTGACACCGTTTTCTTCTCCAGAAAGGCTTCCTGCCATGTCCCTGCCCATGAACACGACAGATGTTGGCCCATCCTCTGAGAAGCCAAAAGGTTTTAATGTTTTTCTCACATTCTAGAAGCAGTCAGTGCTTGAACATATCAGCCAATAGAAGGTCCCCCTAAGGGCCATCTTCCTAACCTTCCTTTTCTTCAGTGCTTCCTCTCATGGTCTGGATTACACAACAGAAATTCATGAATACCTTGAGGAAAAAGAGCATCAAAAGGATTTTTCTTTCTCAAAGTTGATTCATTTATTTCTTCTGAGACACACATGCACACACACACATACACACACACACACACACACACACACACACAATAGGGTCTTTGCATCATAATCCAGCCCCAGTCTCAGCTAGCCAGATCATAGGCACACATGTGTATGCCCACACATGGCTCAGAGAGGTTCAGGACATGAACCCAGGACCTTTCATTTGCAGACCGAGTTGTATTACCACTGTACCTCTACCTGGCCCAAGAGGAATTTCCTTAAAAAAACCATGAAGATATTGGCCAGCTACTTTACTTAGATATTCATCATGGTGTTTCCCTCATATGCCAGGCTTCAGGGGCACCAGTTAGCTCTTCTTATGTCTTTCCTTTGCTTAATACAGAAAACCAGCCAGTATGCTATGAAAAGGAAGCAGAGCCAAAGAGTCTTGATTTAATGAGTTATGGTTTGGTACACCAATGCATCTGAAATTAAAATAACTTCTGGAAATTAAAATAACTTCTGGAGTGGTTCCTAGATGAATTCCTATTGGGAGACACTCACAATATTTTCTGAATTACTCGAATAGCCTTTTGAATTTATAGTAAACTAGACATGTGCTTTTATATCTATTTTTAAATGAAGTGTTGTTTGCTGTGATCAGCTTAAGAATGATATTTGATAGCTTCTTCTGTATATTTTGACATCCAAAGTTCACGTTTTCATCTAGAAAGAGGGAAATGGAGTAGTGCTGAATTAATATCACCTCTAAATTATAGACTGGTTGACCTCCAGGGGCTCTTGTGGTCTCCTAGAAATGACTGCATCTTCTTGCTGGAAATATTTAATAGATTCAAAGAACTGATGATATTCTGTCCTCTCAGGGCAGTCTTTTCATGCTCAGTGTTCTAAATTATGGTCAGTTCTGCAAGCAATTTAATGTCCAAGTGATTTTTGTGGCATCCATGTAGGTATCCTGGAAGTTTTGCACTGTATCTTGATTGAAAGCCCAGAAGCCTTAAATCTCATAGCAGAAGGCCACATCAAGTCCATCATCTCCCTGTTGGATAAACATGGGCGGAATCACAAGGTGGGTATGGGTAGAGCCGAACAGCAATTGCCTCACCTACTTTTTTCCCTCTCCAGCACTTCATAACCACTTTGTGCTGCCAAGAATGTGTTGGCCAGTTTCCTCCTTGACTTTCGTTTTTAAAACCTGAGGAAACTGGTGAAAGACCTTCCTTGCCTACAAGCACACTCCAAACCAGACAGCTACACTGCATCTTGGATGCTTTCCCTGGGTTTCCACCAGCTTCCCAAGCCTTGTTTGTCATCACTATCCTTCAACACATAGCTCACAGTAGGGCACCTAGCTAGGCTCTGTACAAGGCCAGTTTCCCAAGACTGATTCCCATCCTAGGGTCTAGGAACTCAGTAGTGAAAGAGCTAATACCAATCCGTTCAAAGAAGAGATGCGTAAATCAGCTTAAAAGTAGTATAGAAAGCCTTGGCAGCATGGCTTGTTCCGAAACAAAATTAGATTTATGAGTCAAACCAATGAAAGCAAATGAACCTCTGCATGAGCAAGCAAGAGGACTGAAGCTCTGGCTCCACCCTTTGATACAAAATAGCCATGTGTCTTCAACCTCAGTTGTTTTGTCAGTAAAATGGAGACAGTCGAGACAATTAGACCAGCAGTTGGCGTAATGGCTATGTTGCTGGACTTCCGTGTAGACGACCACGGTTTGAGTCCCGGACCCGGTGGCTTAAACTCATGCCAGGCACATGTGCATGTGCACCCACGATCCCAAGGAGAATGGAGGAGAACGGATTGCAGAGTGGCCATTCCCCCAGAGGGGTAATTTCTCGCTTCTGTCTCTCCATTTCTATAAATGATCTGTGAGAGAAATCTATTAAAAGGTGAATTTTATCCTGACCCTTCACTCTCTGTACCCCATGTAGGGCTACTGTACTAACTAATTAGTGGACAGACAAGCTATTTGAAGGCTGAAGGGGCGTATTTCAAGAGGAGAAGGCATGAAAGGGCATGCTGAACAGCAGCTATGCCTTTTCAGAGTGGAGAGACCTTGTCTTGGTCACTGGTCCCCTCTGTTCATCATTTGGAGGGAGGCTGGCAGATGAGACGTGTCTCAGTGAGTCTAGGAGAATGAGCCCCTGCAACATTGACTACGTGCGGTGCATTTTCCCTAGGAAGAGGAAAGTCATGGTCCTTGGTTTGTGTGGAGTGTTTAGGCAGAGAATAGAAAAAATTAATGCGAGGTCTAGAATTGCTTTCACTAATGAGATAAATCAAGAGCAGTCATAAGGCTCCAGTTTTCGTGAAGCTTCTCTGTGTCCCAACCTGTTTCTTCCTGCCTACAGAGTGTAATTAGCATAATTGATAAGCACCCAAGTAACCCACAATGGGAACTGTGATCTTCATGCACATGTCAGAGAAGCTCTTTGCCAGGAAAAATGCTCTCGTTTCATTGCCCCAGAGGCTTCTTTCTGATGGTACCACATAATGCACTGCGTGAATAACTAGCTTTGCTATGGCTACACTGAGCCAGAAGCTACAATGCATCGAATGGTTGTCATTTGATGGCAAATTGATTACTATTGTGCCCTTTCCACAGCTGAGAAAAGCGAGACCTAGTCAGCAGAAATATTTCTAGACACCAATACCCGATCTGAGATAACTGCACAAGTATACAAGCAAAGTCATCTTTAAAGTTCTAGAGCCAAGGCACAGTCTGAAAAATCTGGCATATTGTAAAAGTTGAGACAGTGTGATCTTGGTATGTAAGCATCTCCTCAAGGATGTCCCTTTTTATTTTTTATTTTTTGATAGATTTTGGGCGAAGGCTGGTTTTCCATTAATTCAGATCCTCTCTTAGAGACTGGCTAAATTTCATTTTCAAAGAAAAAGTCAGGCTCAAATGATCTCTGCCTGTGGTAGTTCCCAAAGAGCATGCAGAATGTAGGATAGGCTTGCGACGAGATACTTTATCTTTGCTTGGAAACTGCCAAGGTAAGTTTCTCCTGTCCAGGTTGCTCTATTTTCTCTAGTCCTAGGTAGGTTTTCAGGAATCTCTGACCCTTTCACTTAGATTTCCATGAAGATGGTGACTCAAAAGATACAGGAGTCTTCTAACAGCACAATGAAATTAATACTGATCATAACATTTATAATGCTCTTAACACGTGCCAGGTACTGCCCTCCATGTTCACATGCACCTTTCTCAGTAGTCGTTACAACCCTCTGAAGTAGCACAATTATTATTTCTACTTGATATAGATAGAGAAAAGGCCAGGATATGGGTCTTCAGATGTTAATTTTCCAGAAGCCAAATGGCTCAGTAATGACAGAAAAGGACTAGTCTGAACATATTCTTTGGAGTCGGTATGTTCTGGGAGGATATGTTTAATTTCATGGGGGTTTTTTGTTTGTTTGTTGTTTGTTTGTTTGTTTTTTGCTAGGTGGTATATGCATTTCTAGGAGAGAGATGGGGGGGATGATAAAGCACCCCAGGGGAGTGTGGGATAATCTCTTAAGCACTCAACTATATAGAACCCAGCTGCCTTAACCACAGGCCACCAGCTGGCCTACGTGACTTTTATTTTTATAATTATCTGAATACACAACTCTTGGCAGTAGAAAAGTCACAATTAGAAGATATTTTCAAATGATAAATTAGTGATTCTGGGACTAGAACTTTATAGTTTGAGTTCATGAAGGTAGTCTTTAGCGCCATGACATTTTCTCTTAAAAGGGGTTTGTGCCATTTGTGAGCTTGAAAAGTCCTCTCTGTGGAATGCCACCTCTAATCCCGTGCTTAGAATCGAGGCTATATAATGGTAGTAATTATCTACCTCTACTTCCTCTGTATGGTATTTTAATTATTAGCTCTGTTCCTTCCACGGAAAGCATTGGCATTCATTAAAGCATAATCAATTTTGTGGTTAAGAAGTTATAGAGAAAAAAGCACAGTCTTAGGAATGAGGACAGTAGGCTGTCTCAGGGCCCTATCACTATTTCCCAGATGCCTTTTGACCTCTCACTTCATTGTTATGGCTCTCAGTACCTCCTCCTTTCCAACTTTTCCAGGATCATTCAAAATTCTTATTTGGTAAAAAAAAAAAAAAAAAAAAAAGTACAACAACAACAAAAAACTATTGGGTCATCAGAAAAGTCATGATGTATTTTTCTATACAAAAATATGTAGCTAGTGGTTAAGACAGCTATATTCCACATGACTGGCTCTGCAGTCAAGTCTTGGACCCAGCAGCTTAAAAAACATGCCAGGCATGTATGTGTGTGAGCCCAAAATCCTGAAAGGAAAATGGAGAAGGGAATTCACTGTGGCCTTTCCCATGGGAGATACTTTCTCACTTTCCCTAACTCTCCGTAGCACATGTGCATGCCCTATAACATGATTTTAAATTAAAGTAAATGATAAATAAATTCTTATCTGTCCTTCAAACTGATTGTAAGTTCCTTCATGGTAGAGACCATGTTTGTCATTGTAATCATGCCAAATTCATGTGTTATACATGGCAAATATCAGTGCATATTTTTTAAGGGTGGTTTAATAAATGAGTAAAAGGAGTGAGTGAGTAGATTCCGAATGCACTCCTGTCTCACCTTGAGTTCATGGAAGCCTGCGTGTATGTACAGCCCATCTCATCCCACATATGCCTATCACTACACAGTAGCATGCTTTTATCGTTTGTTAAATATCATTGTTGAAGATTATAGCAATGACCCCATAACTTTTCCATGGAGTAAAAACTCTATTAATACAACAAAATATGTCCTTTCTACTTGCCTTCCCCAAGCTACCTTACTTCAAATCTACTCAAGGTTGTCACAGATAATTTTTTAAAAAAATTATCTTCTTTGTTTCACAAAAATTTGGAACCACTTGTGAGACAAATATATCATAAAATAGTATCATTGATTCCAGAAAGTATAAACCAGAATCAAAAGTTTAGCCTGGGCTGGGGATGGAATGGATAGAGCACAAGAAGGCAAAAAGTTTGTACCCAATTGTTATGACAGCTCTGTAAAATCAGTTCTTCATGTCCAGGTAGTCAAGGCTAAGTCCTTCCTTACTCACAACCACTACATCCTCATCCACAGAGAGATCAAAATCTCTCCCTCTGAGATTGCAAAGCACTCGTTTTTCAAATATAGGACTTCATTTAAAAATCAGAGAACAATTAATAGGTAACATTTCTAAAGTTTGTTTATTTCCTCTGTGAGTGAGAGAGACAGCATCTCTAACAGGCTCTAGATGCCACTACCCACCCCAGCCTTCAGTCAGCCTGGATGATGGACACGTGCATGCCTGGCATACCTGGGGAGCTCTTCGAACATGAACCTGGAAACTTCCCACAGGGTTCTGCCTTGCAGAATGTCATGTTTTACTGCTGCACCACCATATGGCCCCCTAGCACTATTTTTTTTTTTTCTTTTGGTAAGTCTGCTTTCACAGATAAAAGCTAGTGGCAAAATACAGTAGCCAAAAAATATTTCCACATATATATATATATATGTATTTCTTATTTTTAAAGCAGAATCCCCACCTAAGTTTGTGTCTGGGATAGAAATGGCTAGAAATAAAAGCAAAATGAGAGGCCCTTGAATGAGATGTGTCACCAGTGAAAACAATTACAACCAGGAGTAAATAAACTGTACAAAATGGACCATTGATTAGGGAAGCTTAACTCCTATGACAAACAACTCTCTCTTCTCAGTGGACCAGCACAGTCTGGCTCAGGGCTCACACTTAGAGTAAGGGGATCCTTGAGCTGTGGAATCTCTACATCCAACTCGAGAGCGAGACAGTAAAAGGGAACAAAAATGTGTGCACATAGGACTGTATGGGAGGTTTTTAGGGTCCAGACCTAAAAGTGTATATTGTCTACCCATTTTCCCCTTAGCCAGAACTCAGTCACATGACCCTTTACAACCGCAAGGGAAGCTGGGAAATGTAGCTTCTTTGTGCACTCAGGAGGAAAAGGAAATGGAATCTGGTGAACACCTAACAGTACCTGCCTGGCCTGCCAGGCATTCCAGAATTTGCTGAGATGCTTCTTCTCTGTCAGAAAGTGCAGAGGACCTCTGGGCAGAGTGCCTGTGTGGCCCCCATGGTGGATTGGGCCTGTCTACATTCCCTTCATTTAAAAGAGCTGACTTAAACTTTTTTTAGGAAAAGGAAGTTGCTTTTCCTAAAACTGCATTTCCTGGTTTTATCCAAAGGAACACTTCCTAAAAGGAAGGCTGAGCCATGTCAACTGTGATCCTTTATGGCATCGTGTATTTATAGCTGAGCCACTGCTGTAGGAGACTGTGCTTTTTACAGAGCCTTTTTTTTTTTCTCTTTGCTGTTCCTGTTGTGAGTGGATTAAGCTCTGCTTTCCCTTTGGCTGTGACAGCAAGGCTCCTGCAGCCATCACTCCAAGGCAAAAAATGATGCAAATATGTGATAGGCAGATGAGAAGTACTTAATTTCCTAGCCGTTTATGACTCTTTTCTCAGAGTGAGAAATCATCATCCAGATTTCAGGTCTCCACTGTTGATATCTTTTTGTTTCCTTTTTTTTTGAAGAGGTTTTTGCTATAGGGCGTGTGCGCTCGCCAGACAGACAGAGAGAGACAGAGACAGAAAGCGAGAAATCACCCCCCAGGGGGGATGGCCACGCCGCAATCCCTTCTCCTCCATTCTCCTCTTGGGATCTTGGGCACGCACGCACACACGCCCAGCGTGAGTTTTAAGCCACCGGGTTCGGGATGCGAACTGCAGTCGACTATGTGGGAGTCCAGCGACAAAGCCATTACACTAACTGCTGGTCCCCCACTGTTGATATCTTTTACAGAGTGGTAATGGTAAGATTCCCTTATAAAACTGCCTTTGGGATTCTATTCTGCTTGTCCCATAAACATGCTTTGTATTTATCTGGAACAAAAATTGACATTTAGGGAGTCAGGTAGAAAATTGGTTTGTGAGAATTATGGGTACAGATGCCATCAACAACCTGCAGCCATCCAACCCCGCTAAGCATGGAGTCTTCTGTGGCCACCTTGAAAGGCTGAAATGCAGCTGCACACCTCCCTGTTGGTGCAGCCTGCCACATTGCCACTATTATTTATGGGCTGCCGTTGGCACATTCCTCCCTGCAGAGTGGGTATGGGGCAGCGCTGGCCCAGCACCACTTCTGTGCCTTACAGGAGCACAAGATCTGAATGAAAGAAGATGTAGTGCAATGGAGCAGTACACAGGCAAAAGGCTAACTTGTGAAAGGAGGGAAGGGACTGATCCCACTGCCCAGGCAGCTGCAAACAGGTGCAGAAGCAGCTTAGTGACTGGCCTGTTAAGACTCATTGGCCACCTGGGCCCGTGTGGGCTTGTTCTCTTTCTAGAAGAAGAATAAGTGAAATATTTTGAATATTTCTAGGAATTAAGGGTATCTTAATGAATGAATGTTGATGGTTTTTATAATCAGGATCCTGCCCTCCCATTGCTTCTACCCACCCACACAAAGGTTCCTGAGCCTGCTGTGCACAAGGGCCTTAGCGAAATAGGTTCTAAGTGCTTCTTCATTAAAGAGCCATATTAGTGCTTACTAATCCTTAGTGCAGAGGACCTTCAGAACTGTGTGGGAGCATGAATCTTCTGTTTGAGGCCAATAGAAGGCCATTTATCCCTGTCTCCTGCATTTGATCTGAGAGAGAGTAGGGCTGGATTTTGTGCCTTAGCTGCCATACCACACCCTGTCCTGGCCTGGCTAGGATGTTAACCTAGACAGTGTGGCTTAAGAGCTCAGACTTGCTCAGATGACAGCAACCACCACAGGTTGCATGCTGAGTTTGGAAGAAAGGAGCACAAGGTTAAGATGAGGGGTTAGGAGGAAACTCAGCCTCATTTTCTAAAGACACAGCATTATCCTCTGGGGCATTATCCTCTTCTATCCAGTAAGAGAGAGAAGCTCCTTAGCTTTGAGCTGGCTCTCCACCATAGTCTAGCTCCCACCCCTCACTACTCCTGTTGCTATCACATGTCAAGGGTTTGGTCCTGTCCACTACGTTCTCCTGGTGGTGCTAAGTTTGGTGGGTATGTCCTGCTACAGGTTCTGGATGTTCTGTGCTCCCTCTGTCTCTGTAATGGGGTCGCAGTGAGAGCCAACCAAAATCTGATCTGTGACAATTTGCTGCCCCGGAGAAACCTACTTCTGCAGACCCGACTGATTAACGATGTGACGAGGTAAGGCCACCATCATCATTCTAGATGTCAGGCATGATTCTGCCCACCTTGTCTCCAGACAGAAAAGATAGGAAATCCAAAGTTGCATGCCCATAGTTTCCATGGTGATACACTGGAGACAAGAACAGGCAAATGTGCACTTTTGATAACTGGGGCCTTGTAATCTACCCCTCTCAGCAGAGGAGCTCAAACTTTCCCTAAAAGTGTCTGAGGATAGAGTACTGGACTACTTGAGAGCTGAAGAATTTGGATTTAAGAGGTCTACCGTGTTTTAATTTTAAACATTAGCACAGGTTATAACTTGGTTATAATGTATTCATATCTGTCTTAATAAAATGGGTGTTTTGAGTTGATACTGTGGGGTTTTTTTGGTATGCTCTGACACATGGTCGTTTACCTGTGTTGTCTGTGGGGGCCAGGATGAAGAGCATAGGCTCATTCAAGACCCCTAGCCTCACATGTGGCTGCAGTGAGTCATTTGACCTCACTGGACATGGACTGAACAGGTCTACATTTCTTCAGTTGCTGCTTTTTCATTTTCCTTTAAATTTCCATAGGGCACATATACTTGCCAGAGATAGACAGAGAGAAAGAGAAAGCACCTCTCAGTGGAGCTTGGTCATGCCACAATCTTTTCTCTTTCATTTCTCCATCCTTCTAGAATTTGGAGCATGTACATGCTCCAGTGGTTTGTTTGGTTTGGTTTGGTTTTTTTGAGTTTTTTTTTTTTTTCAAGCTGTCAAACCCTGGTCAGCCATGTGAAATCTGACTCCCTTAATCATTAGGCTTTGCACCCAGCCCTTTAGGCACTTTATACCTAAGTCTACACCCTAGTCTACAATGGCGAGAAAAGAACCTCCTCTTTAAGGTATAGAGCATCCATTCACAGACTTTCTTTTTGTTGTTGTTGTTGTTGCTAACCTGGTTTTTCTTTGCACACCCAAAACTTTAGTCTCAGCCCAGGAATAGTGCATCTCTAAGAGTATGATTCCAGATTTAAAAACTGATTTGTGCTATGCTTTTAACCACTTTCCTGGACACATTAAAACCGCTTTCCCTTAACAAGCTTGCCTAATAATGACTTCGTAATGCTTTTAAGAAGCCGTGGTTATTAATAATGCTTAGGTAACAAAGCTGCTATTATGAAAATGAGGGTGTTTAAACCAATTTACCAGAATATGGAACTTGAGCAAGTAATTCCTTTCCTTTGCAGAAAGATCCAAAAATTTGTAATCATTCTGTATATCATTTTCAGCATCACTGCCCATGGTTGCCTTGAATGGAGTATTTAGAGAAATGTCCTTTATATTTTATGGTGGAATTAATGTTCTTCTGACACCTTCCACTAAGAACTTGATCAAGTGTTAAAAGCTCTAAGGTTTTCCTACTTTTTCACAATATAAAAAAAGCATATAATTGCTCTTGATCTAGGTTTAATTGGGCCAGTGCCACTAATGGAATTAAACCATTCCGTTGCTTTCTCCATTCTTAAGAGTCTGTGGATACTGCTTATTCCATGTTTCATTTCAGTATCCGGCCAAACATCTTCCTGGGAGTCGCTGAGGGTTCGGCCCAGTACAAGAAGTGGTACTTTGAGCTGATTATCGACCATGTGGACCCCTTCCTCACAGCAGAGCCCACACATCTGCGGGTGGGCTGGGCCTCTTCCTCAGGCTATGCCCCATACCCAGGAGGTGGAGAAGGCTGGGGAGGCAATGGTGTTGGCGATGACCTGTACTCCTATGGCTTTGATGGACTTCACCTTTGGTCGGGTGAGTACTTTGCCAAAATGTTGGCCCATAATCTCTCCCTGGAAATGATTGATGCTCAAACTATTCAAGCTGAAGTTGTCGTTTTCAATTGAAATGACACGGATGGAAGAGTCTCCACTAATTAGATGGTTAGGTGTGAAGAGCATTAGAGTTAAATGAGACTGGGGACCAGCAGTTAGCGTAATGGCTATGTTGCTGGACTCCCATGTAATCGACCGCGGTTCGTGTCCAGGACCCAGTGGCTTAAAACTCATGCCAGGCATGTGTGCGTGCATGCCCAAGATCCCGAGAGGAGAATGGAGGAGAAGGGATTGCAGCGTGGCCATCCCCCCTGGGGGGTGATTTCTCGTTTTCTGTGTCTCTGTCTCTCTCTGTCTGGTGAGCCCATGTGCCCTATAGCAAAAACCTCTCAAGTAAATGAGACTCGTTTAACCCACGCCTCTGATACTCCCTAGCTACAGCCCTCATACAGATCACTTAGCTTTTCTCATGGTCAGTACCTGTGTCTGTGTGATCCTTATGTAAATGTATCAGGACTGTTATGAGCAGACGGGAAGGAAGAGTCAGCATTCATTTACTGGGCATCTTTCACACAAGGATTCCTTAAGGAAGAAATTATTAACTTATATTACAGATGTGGAAACTGAGGCACAAAAATACTAGTGTAGTTTATTCTAAATCACACTGGAAAGGATCCAGATCTGATCACAAGTCTATAATCTTGTCAAAACAGCCTGCTGCTTCATGACATAATTTATAAAATTCTAGATCCATAGTCCACAAATAGGTGCTAAACTCTTAGAAGGATTCAAGGCTTCCTTTTTTTTATTTTTATTTTTTAGATTTTTGCTATAGGGTGTGTGCACTCACTGGAGAGAGAGAAACAGAGACAAGGAAAAATCACTTCTCCTGGGATATGGGCACGCTGTAGTCCCCTTGTCCTCCATTCTTCCCTCAGGATCTTGGGTATGCACACACATGCACCTGGCCTGAGTTTTAAGCCACCAGATCTGGGACTTGAACTGCGGTCAACTACGAGGGAGTCCAGAGACATAACCATTATACCACCTGCTGGTCCCAAGGCTTCCTTTTTTTAAGATAAAATATTGTTACTTCCCCAAGTATGTCTATGGCCTTTTCAGGTAGAAGACTGTGTTGGCTTCTGCCTGGGTGAAAAATTCAAGACTGACTCCCATGCTTTCAGTCAGAACAAGAGCACTCCCTCTCATGTCTGTGGTCTAAAGCATATCTTTTCTGTATCTTTTGCAAAACTGCATTTGGAAACGATTTTACTCATAGAAATACCTAGGTCAGCATTGTGCTACATGCCTCTTACAAAAGGAACATGACACACATTCCTCCTTAAATCTAGTAGGATCAAAAAGTTCGTCTATACCAGATGAACTTATACAATTTCTTTTGTTACTGGGAATTGTTTGTTAGGAAACTCATGATGTATTTTTCTGTTATTCTATGCAAAAATGTGTCACGACTTTCCCGACAACCTAACATATAATCCATTACATGTTCCTTTCCCCCTTAGCTTTTAGGCTAAAACCTAATTGTCTGATGTCAACAATTAAGTCAGCTCAAGTCCTGAAGGCATGCTTCTTGTAGTTGGACTTTATTTTCAAATGGTCAATATGGATTTTTGATATTGCTATTATTTTTTGTACCATTTTATGTTCAGTTAAAACATTTACAAACTTTTAGAAATGCTGTAAAAATCATTTATTTGATTGATTATTTGGATCATTTGGGGGAAGAATGAAAAAGTTTCTGTGTTTTGTGGGCCCCAGGGGGCAATGTGGTACAGACCAGAGCAATGCAAGGTGGTGTGATGATGGGTAAGTGAGGGAGAAGGGTGATGGGAGTGAATGCCATCCTCCCAGCCTAACCTTCCCTAACTCTTCATGGAAAGTGGATCTGTCCTTGTTGGTTCTCATAGTTTTATCATAAAGCCACTGGGTCTGTGACTATATAGTAGTAGCCTTTGGCTTAGATTATCATCAGATGCCATAAGGCTCTAGGAAAGTTGTATCTGGGAAAGTGATTTTAGAAGAAAGAATCGTTATGCTCATGCATGTTTGCAGCTCCTGGAATTGGTTGGGGATAAGTCTGTGAGGCAATGAATGGCACTGACTTGTGAAAGTCATTTGCACACTGTCTGCCGATGGCTGCTCATCTCCCAGTATCTCATCACTGTAAACCAGGAGTGTTCTTTGGAAACCACACTACCCCTAAAGAAGATCCTGCATCAAGACTGTTTAAGGAATACAAAACACTCCTAGACCCTTGGATGTAGCCAAATGGACCCTTGTTTCCAAAAGAAATGAATCATTCTCAAAGGAAAAAAGTTACCTAGTCTTTTCTAGACCTCACCACACTGCATGAGGCACTTACCCAAACCCTGTACCCCTGGGAGGACGTTTGAAGAATTAATGCATCAGTGAGTCAGGAGTCAAAGGATCGATTTACTGTGCATCCATAAAAGGCTGCATTTCAGGATTTGAACATCCTTTCTCATTGTGTATTGTTCATTTAAGGAGTACCCTATCCTCACTCTCATCCCTCCTGTGCTGTCTTCTCCAACGGCAAGGAAGGTGGGTGCCCTAGGCCCACATCATTCATCACTAGCAATGGCTCTTGTGATTGGAGAAGGGAGAAAGAGCTGGTGACTCAGCTTTAAAAGGCTAATTGTGGCTCTCTGAAGGCTACCCACACTTTGTAATATAATGTCATGTAGGCACATTCAAGGGACTTCAGCCCTCAGTGTCCAATGTCTGATGAGATGAGGAGAAACCAGTGTCCACAAGATTTACACTTTTCATTTTCAATGAAACCCAAAGCTTTCTTGGGTTGGAGCATCATTTTGACTTCTCCACCAGAACACAGAGAACATATATCTGACAAAAGGCACTGCAGGTAAATGTGTCAGTGTGTGCTCCAGCTGAAGAATTGAGGTTTTTGTTAATGACTCCCTCCAGGATCGTCATGGATTTCAGACTATGTGATGAAAGGGCAACTGTTGCTGAAGAAATGAAATGGAAGCAACATTTCAGCTGACTACAGGAGAAAATGCAGGGGGAATAGGAAGAGAATTAGAAACTAGTCATGACAATTTTTCTCCTTTTCCTTCAGACTTAAATGCTCAGATTTATTAACTTTAAAATATCTGTGTGCATAGATTAAGCCACTGCCTTGAACTGGTCTTTAACATATTAAGGTACAGTGGATGGAGGACAGCAGGTGGTGTGGTGGATAAGGCGCTAAACTCCTCCCACATGGTTGACCATAGTTCAAGTCTGGACCTGGCAGCTTGCTTTTTCACTTTCTCTCCCTCTCCCTCTTCCTCTTCCTCTCCCTCTCCCTTCCCCTCCCCCCTACCTCTTCCTCTCCCTCTCTCTCTCTGATGAGTGCACATGGCCTATAGAAAATTTAAAAATAAGAATTACTTTTTTAAATCCTTAAAAAAAATTAAAAGTGCAATGGGTGTTGCAGGACTTAGAAGTGCTCTTAAAACTTTATCAGTGGAAAGAGTCAGGAAAAAGCAGTGTAGCTTTGGAGTTATGCCTGGATTTGGATCTTAGCTCCTCCATTTACTAGTTTTTTGACATTGGGCAAATCACTCAACATCTCAGAGACTCAGATTTCTCAGATAAAATGAAGATAATACTGGGTCATTGCTGGGACTGGCAGGTAGCATGATGGTTAAGGGCGGTGGATTCCCACATAGCTGACCATGGTTTGAGACCCAGACCAGGTTGCTTTCTCACTCTCCCTCCTTCCCTCTCCCACTCTCTCTGGCACTTGCTTGTTCACACTCTCTCTTGCTCTGTCTCTCTCTGGTCAATTATTTTTTTAAAAGTAAATCAATCTTAATAAAACAATTCTTTTTGGGACCAGCAGTTAGCGTAATGGCTATGTCACTGGACTCCCGTGTAGTTGACCGCGGTCCGAGTCCTGGACCCTGTGGTTTAAACTCACGCCGGGTGCATGTGCATGGGTACCCAAGATCCCAAGGAGAATGGAGGAGAAGGGATTGCGGCATGACCATCCCCCCGGGGGATGATTTCTCGCTTTCTGTCTCTCTGTCTGTCTCTGTCTGTCTGGCGAGCGCACGTGCCCTATAGCAAAAACCTCACCAAAAAAAAGAAAAAGAATTCTTTTTTTAAAAATTAGGTTGTTGGGGGGCCAGCAGGTGGCATGGAAGTTAGCGGCACGGGACTCCCACATGGCTGACCACGGTTCGAGTCCCAGATCTGGCAGCTTGCTTTCTCACCTTCTATCTCTCTCTATCAAACTGTCCCTCTCTGATCAAATATTAAAAAATAACAAATCAATAAAGTTAAATAAAATAATTCTTAAAAAAAATTAGGTTGTTGGAAGTCATGACATGTTTTTCTATGCAAAAATGCATTATGATTTTTCCAATGACCCAATATGAGGTTCTTATGCAATCCTGATGAGATAAGAAATATAGTCTCTGGCATACACTAGATAAACAGTAAGTATGATTTTACTTCTCCCATTGTCTATGAAGTCCACTGTAGTCATAATGACCAAACCTCTGGAATCCTGGGCCAACTGAGCACTGTTCTGTTTGTTTAGAGAGAGATTTTTGCTATAAGATGTGTGCACTCACTGGAAAGACAGAGGCAGAAAGCAAGAAATCACACCCCCAGGGAGGACGGCCACACTGCAATCCGTTCTCCTCCATTCTCCTCTCAGGATTTTGGGCACATATGCACATGCTCCCAGCATGAGTTTCAAGCCACCAGGCCTGGGACTTGAACCACAGTTGACTACGTGGTAGTCCAGCATCTTAACCACTATGCCACCTGTTTTGTTTTGTTTTCCTTTGGAAAGAATGCTCTCTCTTTGTGGTGGCAGCACTCTCTCTCTTCTGATATGGCCTCTGTGTGGTCTTGAGGACCATGGTTGGTAGTGAATTCAGCTCAGAGCAGCCTGCAGTGAGCTACTGACTAGGAAGCAATTTTATTCAAGAAAATCACACTTCTCCTTCCCTTTTAGCCTCATTTTTCTCCCTGTAGAATTGAAATAAGTAGAGAAGTTAACCTTCCCAAGAGATGGGTGATGCAGAAGTGAATGAATGGAGTAAAATTGCATTCCCTAATTTATTTAAGCTGATGACTCATCAGAATAACTTAGCTCTTTGGTCAAATTGGCAGGGGAGGACTTCACCTGTGTCCCTACCAAGATGTGTCCCAGGGTACTGGTTCGTCTGGCAAAACAGAGCCCCACATGATTCAGGCATTTCCAAACCTAGCGCTAGGTGAAGATCTGAGGAGTAGCTATAGAATAGCCACACGGTTGTGTCTTTGGATCCTTTGTTCCAAATGCCTAGATATTTGTGTTTATTGCAGTCCCAAGCTCTGCAATGCCTGGGCCTATGGAAATGCTGAGCATCACTGTTTCTAGTTGCCTGCATTACTCATCCAAAGACTAAACCCTGCAGTAATATATCCTTGGGTTAATTTGCAGATGTGCAGCATCTGATGAAGTGGCCGTTTCCTTTATCTTAAAATGCCAGGTTTAGAATGGCTTCTTCAAGCTTCCTGAACCCCTCAGATGGTGTTGAGCCTCTAAATTGGGGGACATTTTTCTTCTGCAGTCTGAAAGAGGCATTGAGACTCCTTGGCTTCTCTCAGTATGTGGTCTCTAAAATTACTCAGAGTTCCCGATATCTTAGAAAGCTGAAAGTCGAAGCTCCTCATACAAACTCCCTGAAAGAAGTGTGCTTTTATCATTCTGAAGCATCACATTTCTATAACTTATTCTAAAGGAACCAAATACATTAAAATATTTGAAAATATATTTTTTTGTTTTGTTTTTGTTTTGTTTTTTTTTTGGGAGAGATTTTCACTGTAGGGCACGTGCGCTCGCCAGACAGACAGAGAGAGACATAGAGACAGAAAGCGAGAAATCACCCCCCAGGGGGGATGGTCACACCGCAATCCCTTCTCCTCCATTCTCCTCTCGGGATCTTGGGCACGCACGCACACGCGCCCGGCGTGAGTTTTAAGCAACCGGGTCCGGGACACGAACCGCAGTTGACTACGTGGGAATCCAGCGACATAGCCATTACGCTAACTGCTGGTTCCTGAAAATATGTATTTTTGAACACTATCTTTCAATAAGGGGAACAGATTTTAAGTCATTTTTGGACTCAGCCCTCAATGCTACTATTTTCCATATTGGTTTTGTTTTTTGTTTTTTGGTTTTTTTCCCCGCAGTATTTAAAAAGGTATGATAGTCTTACAGTGTTCTGGCAAGCTTTTTCCTACTAACCTAGTACTTAAGTTTTCTGAAGTTAAAAAGAAACAAGAAACAATAGTAATAGAATTCGCTGTTACAGGGTGTCCGTCACTCTTCTGATGGAATAATTCATTGAAAACTTACTGTAGCCCCCTTAGGTAGACATTATTATTCCCAGCTGACAGATCAGGAAACTTGAGTCTGCAAAGATAAGTCACTTGCCCAAGGTTGTATACTTAGTAAGTGAGAGAGTCAGGACTCAAGCCCAGGCAGTCTGGCTCTAGAAAGTCTGTTTAACTGCTACGTTACTCTGACTTTTAAGTGGTAGACAGGCTGTCAGTTATGTGCTTCATCAAAACCATAGGAATAATAATGATACTCTAATACTAAACTTCCTCTTGAGTGGCATATATGACATCAGTCATTTGTTTCATCAAAATCATAGGACTAATGATGCTACCTTACAAATAGTTCTCTTTGGGACCAACAGATAGCATAATGGTTTCATCACTGGTCTCTCTGTATGTCAACCATGGTTCAAGTCCCAGATCTGGTGACTTAAAACCTGTGCAGGCGTGTGTGGTGCATGCCCAAAATCCTAAGAGGAGAATGGAGGAAAAGGGATTGTGGCATGCCTATCCACCCCTGCCTGGGGCGGCTAGGGCGGGGGTGGGGGGAGTGTTCCCTTTCTGTCTCTCCTATGAGCACAAGCACCCTATAACAAAAATTTCTCTTAAAAAAGAAAAGTTCTCTTTACAGTATCACTGTGGGCTTCATGATGCCCATTTTACACAAGTAAAATCAACCTAGTGAAAATCACAAACCCAGGTTCACATTGCAGGTAAAGAGTTAGGATTTAGGGACTGGTAGGTGGTGTAGTGGTTCAGGGTGTTGGACTTCCACATGGTGCAGCATCTGATGAAGTGGCCGTTTCCTTTATCTTAAAATGCCAGGTTTAGAATGGCTTTTTCAAGCTTCCTGAACCCCTCAGATGGTGTTGAGCCTCTAAATTGGGGGACATTTTTCTTCTGCAGTCTGAAAGAGGCATTGAGACTCCTTGGCTTCTCTCAGTATGTGGTCTCTAAAATTACTCAGAGTTCCCGATATCTTAGAAAGCTGAAAGTCGAAGCTCCTCATACAAACTCCCTGAAAGAAGTGTGCTTTTATCATTCTGAAGCATCACATTTCTATAACTTATTCTAAAGGAACCAAATACATTAAAATATTTGAAAATATATTTTTTTGTTTTGTTTTTGTTTTGTTTTTTTTTTTGGGAGAGATTTTCACTGTAGGGCACGTGCGCTCGCCAGACAGACAGAGAGAGACATAGAGACAGAAAGCGAGAAATCACCCCCCAGGGGGGATGGTCACACCGCAATCCCTTCTCCTCCATTCTCCTCTCGGGATCTTGGGCACGCACGCACACGCGCCCAGCGTGAGTTTTAAGCAACCGGGTCCGGGACACGAACCGCAGTTGACTACGTGGGAATCCAGCGACATAGCCATTACGCTAACTGCTGGTTCCTGAAAATATGTATTTTTGAACACTATCTTTCAATAAGGGGAACAGATTTTAAGTCATTTTTGGACTCAGCCCTCAATGCTACTATTTTCCATATTGGTTTTGTTTTTTGTTTTTTGGTTTTTTTCCCCGCAGTATTTAAAAAGGTATGATAGTCTTACAGTGTTCTGGCAAGCTTTTTCCTACTAACCTAGTACTTAAGTTTTCTGAAGTTAAAAAGAAACAAGAAACAATAGTAATAGAATTCGCTGTTACAGGGTGTCCGTCACTCTTCTGATGGAATAATTCATTGAAAACTTACTGTAGCCCCCTTAGGTAGACATTATTATTCCCAGCTGACAGATCAGGAAACTTGAGTCTGCAAAGATAAGTCACTTGCCCAAGGTTGTATACTTAGTAAGTGAGAGAGTCAGGACTCAAGCCCAGGCAGTCTGGCTCTAGAAAGTCTGTTTAACTGCTACGTTACTCTGACTTTTAAGTGGTAGACAGGCTGTCAGTTATGTGCTTCATCAAAACCATAGGAATAATAATGATACTCTAATACTAAACTTCCTCTTGAGTGGCATATATGACATCAGTCATTTGTTTCATCAAAATCATAGGACTAATGATGCTACCTTACAAATAGTTCTCTTTGGGACCAACAGATAGCATAATGGTTTCATCACTGGTCTCTCTGTATGTCAACCATGGTTCAAGTCCCAGATCTGGTGACTTAAAACCTGTGCAGGCGTGTGTGGTGCATGCCCAAAATCCTAAGAGGAGAATGGAGGAAAAGGGATTGTGGCATGCCTATCCACCCCTGCCTGGGGCGGCTAGGGCGGGGGTGGGGGGAGTGTTCCCTTTCTGTCTCTCCTATGAGCACAAGCACCCTATAACAAAAATTTCTCTTAAAAAAGAAAAGTTCTCTTTACAGTATCACTGTGGGCTTCATGATGCCCATTTTACACAAGTAAAATCAACCTAGTGAAAATCACAAACCCAGGTTCACATTGCAGGTAAAGAGTTAGGATTTAGGGACTGGTAGGTGGTGTAGTGGTTCAGGGTGTTGGACTTCCACATGACTGACCACAGTTCAAGTCCTGGACCTGGTGGCTTGCTTTCTCACTCTCTCTTTCTCTATATGATCAAATTGAAAAATAATAATAACAAAATAATGTTAAATAAAATAATTTTTTTAAAAAAGAGTTGGGATTTCAAGGTAGCCTTGCATGACTCCAAGCCCCCTCCCACACTATGTCACCTTATTACAGAGCAATTAGAGGGATCTCCAGGATCCCTTCTTGATCATTTGGAGCCTTGAAAGCACCCACAGGGATGGTGATTGTTTTTTCTAGATGAAAGCAGATTTCTAAAACTGACCAGAAGCAATTCCCAATTCCATTATTTTCCAATTTTAAACTCTACTCATTTTTTTCTTTTTTTTTTCTTTTTTTTTTTTGGAGATATTTTCACTGTAGGGCGCGTGCGCTCGCCAGACAGACAGAGAGAGACATAGAGACAGAAAGCGAGCAATCATCCCCCAGGGGGGATGGTCACGCCGCAATCCCTTCTCCTCCATTCTCCTCTCGGGATCTTGGGCACGCACGCACACGCGCCCGGCGTGAGTTTTAAGCCACCGGGTCCGGGACGTGAACCGCGGTCGACTACGTGGGAGTCCAGCAACATAGCCATTACGCTAACTGCTGGTTCCCTCATTTTTTTTCTTTTTTTAAAGAGAGAGTTTTGCCATAAGGTGAGCATGCTCACCAGAGACACAAAGTGAGAAACTACTACCCCTCGGGGGGAGTGGGGTGGATGACCATGCCACAATCCCTTTTCCATTCTCCTCTCAGAACCTTGAGAACACACACACACACATACCTGGTGTGAGTTTCAAGAGACCAGGTCCGGAACTCAAATGGCAGTCAACCATGTGGGAGTCCAGCACCTTAACCACTATGCCGCCTGCCGGCCCCCACAGTACTCATATTTAAAAATAAGACAGAGAAATGTGGTATATTATCTGTTGAACTTTATACTGGACTAGGGAGAAATGTCACATGTTGGAATTTTCACTTTGTAAGCTAAATAACGTGATTGACTGTATAAAAGAAAATGAAATAGATTTTTTAAAATGAGACACACTCTATCAGATGAGCTTTTTCCAATGTGAGTATAATATGAAATGGACTCTTACTCAAACTGACTTTCCATTATTTTAAGCATTCACTGCATATATGATTTACCATATCTGATTATTAACAGTTTCCCTTTAGTGATAATACGGCCCCAACGTTCTGTTCTTTACTACGTGTGCTTTTCAGATAGGTTCAGCCTATAGTTTTAGTTTGCCTCTAAATGATCTTAGTGAGTGTTGCCAAGGATATTTCTACTTGGAATCTCTTAGAACAGGCGAGGTAGATAGCAGTGTCATTCACCAGTAAGGACAACTGTCCATCCCAGTGATTGTTTTCTATGGAAAGAACAAGCCAGATCGAAGAAATTCTCCCAGCCACCATTCCTCAGAAAGACACTTGGCAGCTAGGGCATATTTAAGTCTAAAGAAAGCTCAGAACTCGGCTGCTGAGGGCATCAAAGTATGGCTACAGATGAAGAGCACCACCGAAAGTTCCTCTGCATCTTTTGGGGCTGAGGTTCAGGCCAGCTAGAAACTGGCAGAGAACTCTGAGACAATGGGAAGAGTAACACTGCAGCACTGGCCTCCTTATCCTCATTTATGCGATCCTCAGAGAGGTAAAGAACTTTATACTTTGTGTTGTCCTCCAGCAAAGCCTGGACACTTTGAAAGGCATTTGTCCAATGGAGCATTTCAATGACTTCCTAGTGTTTCCATTTTCATAGGATTTGTCAAATGACTACAATGATGTTTTCCAGAAGTTAAACAATGTTTTTTTTAATAGTTTTTTGTTTTGTTTTGTTTTGTTTTGTTTTGTTTTGTTTTGTTTTGCTGTAGGGTATATGTGCTCCCCAGAGAGAGAGAGACAGTTAAACTATTTTTTAAAAATTTGATGCAGGGGCCAGCAGATGGCATAATGATTATGTAGCTGGACTCCCACATAGCTGAATGAGGAAGCAGACCCAGCAGCTTAAAACTCATTCTGGGGGCATGCGTGCCCAAAATCCCAGGAGGAGAAGGGATTACTATGTGGCCTTCCCCCATCCCAAAAAGTTATTTCTTACTTTCTGTCTCTTAGTCTCTCTCTGTCTCTTTGGCAATCGCACATGCCCTATATCAAAAATCTCTCTCAAAAAGAAAATTTTTATGCAGGAAAAATTGTTTTTAATGGGAAAATAAGCCTAAAAAGTGAGTCAATTATAGCCAAGATTTGCTGAGTTTTAATATAATACATTCCTTCTATAATAGACTTGAACAGAAGAAGAAAAGATTCTGGGATCTGAAATATTCAAACTTTACATAATGAGCTAGGAATAGTCTGTCTCCTCAAATGGAGAAATTTAGAAGATGCCAAACATACAGATGCTTCAAGTTTGTGTTGTTTTTAAATACTTTTGACTATAGGCCCTACAGTGAGGAGTCTAATGCTCATTTTCAGTAGTGAAGATGGCATTAAAGTCAAAAACAGAGCCTCAGGCCACCCCAGACAAATGTGCCAGTATGCACGGAGTAGATCTTGTGTGTGGCATTCTTACTGAGCAGGGGTCCACGTTGTACCTTCCTGTCCAGCTTTGCTACCCTGTCGCTGCTCTGTCATCCAGCCTCGCTGATCCCCACACTCCAGCCTTCCAACTCTGGGCACTCTGTAAATAGGCCATGCGCTACTTTTGCCCTCTCATCTCTGTTTTAGTACAATTTTCATTCTTTATTTCTCAGTCCGTCTTATGCTCCCTGGTAGACTTGGCACCTTCCTCTATTTCTGAAAGGTAGAGCATGTACGTCTGTATTCCAGTATTTATCATGTGCTGTGCTTTCCTGTTTGAATATCCATTTCCCACCCCTGATGAACTTCCTAAGGACAGGATTGGGATCTTCTGCCTCTGGGCCCTGCCCCAGCCTCTGTACCATGTGTGAATGGTGGAGAGGATGCACTGCGGCCTTCAATCACGCAAAATAATTAGAGTATGTACCAAATATTTTCTTTATTAAGGGGGACATATTAGTTTTGCTATTTTAAAATTCATCATTTAGTTTAGAATCTATTACTAGAATAGCAGCAACCATGGAAAACATTAAATAGCTCTAAACAGAGATTATGACTATTATATAACAAAAATATATGTACAAAGTTTGTAAATAATTCCCATATCCATCAGGGGAAGATTTTTTTTCAAATTACCTTTTCATAGTATATGATAAAGTCTAATATTCAGAGTCTAATGGATATCTTGTTATACAAGAAAGTGTTTGCCGTATAAGCAGTAGAAGAAAACAAGCTACAAAACTGACAATATCCCAGTGAAATTAAAATTAGGAGAGAGAGAGAGTGTGTGTGTGTGTGTGTGTTTGTATTAGAAGTGTTTTTGTGGATCCCTTTCCCTTTTTTCTATACTTTTCTATATAAATCATCAACATTTATCATGTTACTTCTCTTAATATTCTGTAATCAAGGAATGAGATATCTTTTTGCTTTTTATCTTTTGCCTGAAACCCTAAATAGCTCATTTCTGCTCCAAGCTACAAAACCAAAACTGACAATGTGAAATTGAAATTAAAATTAGGAGAGAGAGTGTGTGTGTGTGTGTGTGTTTGTATTAGAAGTGTTTTTGTGGATCCCTTTCCCTTTTTTCTATACTTTTCTATATAAATCATCAACATTTATCATGTTACTTCTCTTAATATTCTGTAATCAAGGAATGAGATATCTTTTTGCTTTTTATCTTTTGCCTGAAACCCTAAATAGCTCATTTCTGCTCTTCTTGCTCTTTTCAATAGAAACATAAACCTAGTATTGGCATGGGCGGTGTGTTTCTGGTCATTTACGTTCAGAATTTTCAGAATAGGATAATATAAGATAGAAAATTAGACAGGCAATTTTCTCACTACTTTAAAATCAAGAAACAGTCATTTTATGAAAAAGAGATGAAAAAAGTATTAAAAAAACTCACCAATACATAGTATATAAGTGACAATGTGTTTCCCTACTTATCTGAAATAATGAAGGTCTTTAAAACAAATAAGCAAACTATGCTGCACAGTTTAATGGCTTGATGGCCTTGCCTTTCTTCACTTTGTCTTCTGTAGCCAATGCTGGAGTGGCCTTATCTTTTCAAGGAAATAGAAGAAAGTGAGATCTTTGGGTACCTATGACTGGAGAAAGAGAGAGACAGAGACACACGTATGTGCACACGCACACATACACACCACCGAGGCAGAGGACCTATACTCAGCAGAAGCAGCCTGTTCATTTCTTCAGTGCTAGGCCTGAGTCTGAGCAGGTTGAGTTCATAGTAGTTCTCATTCTTTGCAGCTTGAGAGTCTCCCTAAGACTCATCTTGTTGCCAACTTAGGAAAATCATTTCTCCTTGCTCATCTCACTCAGGGAAAGCAAACTAGCATTTCAAATGGCATAGCATATCAAGACCTCTGTATGACCTTCAGAATCCCCCCCTGCTGACCTACATGACCTCTGAGCATTTCCTCCAGCCTGGCAAGTGCCTTCAGGGTCCCTCAGCCACCTTCTTGCTGATTCCTCGCAGGCCGGATACCCAGAGCTGTGGCATCCATCAACCAGCACCTCTTGAGGTCGGACGATGTGGTAAGCTGCTGCCTCGACCTGGGAGTGCCCAGCATCTCTTTCCGCATCAACGGGCAGCCTGTCCAGGGGATGTTTGAGAACTTCAACACCGATGGGCTCTTCTTCCCTGTGATGAGCTTCTCAGCTGGTGTCAAGTAAGTTATGTCTGTGGTTTCATGGTCAGTAGCTATTACCCCACCTCTTCTCCACTCCTATGAGATGAGGAGCCGATACTCCCCTTCAGGGCTTTAGCACTATGAGCCAAACTCAGCTAAAGAAAAAGGTAATGGTGAAAGCATGAGAACCAGGGTCATTTAGTCTATCTATACTTGTTAGACACATACCCTCTGCCAGGGGTTATGTGAGGGTACTTTAGAAAGTGCGAGAAAGGGATGGAATGGTGGCACAGCGGCAACACAGTGCTCTGCGAAGCAGACCCATATGGGACAGTTCCAGGTTCATGTCTGAGATGTTCCAAAACACATGAGACGTGTGTGTGTGTGTGTGCCGATGATCTAGGTCTGGCTGAGGCTGGGAGTAAACCACGGTGTGAAAACCCTGTTGAGAGTGCTTGTCTTCGTGCGTGTGTCTGTCTCTCGTTCCTTCCCCCTCCCTCTCTCCCTCTCTTACTCATGAAACAAAGAGAGACACTTCTAAATATTTTTATAGAAAAATGAAATTGAACTATGGGTTTATTTTAGTGTGAAAAAATGAAGCCCTTGCATGATATTTTGGGTTGTCTTTTATTTTTATGCTTTATTGCCAGAGAGCATGTGCACTCACCAGAGAGAGAGGGGGAAAGAGAGAAAGCATCCCGCAACAGGGCATGGTCACATTCAGTCCCTTCTCCATTCTTTTGGAATTTTGAGTGTGCATGCACATGTGCCAAGCATTTTTCCCAAAGCACTGGAACCAGGACTCAGCCTATGTTCAGTCATGTGCGATTTGTCCCCTTAACGACTGCACCATAGGGCTGGCCTATAGTTTGTTTTTAATTAAAACACATTTTTCATAAACTTTCTGAAATCCCCTTATACTACATACTCAAAACCCTGTGTAGAAACTTGTTTTCATAATTATAAAAGTATCACATTGTTCATTGTGAAAAATGCTTTAATAGTTATAAATAATACAATAAAAATCAACATTTTTATTTCCCCCCACATTTTTTTGATTCACAAAATTTCCTAAATAATCTAACTACTTTCAATAGCAAATTCAGCTAGTATATACATATCTGTGAATACATATTTGACTTTAGGCATGAAACTCTGAGTAGAATGAATATACTATAAGGTAGCACCTAGCTGATGCTATATAGCTTAGTATGGTCATTAAACAGGTATTTTTTACTATATTTTTAATTTCAAGAAAAGAAGTTTTAGCTTTAATAAATCAAAGAAATGCTAAGAAACTTTGCTTGAAACTTAAAGCCACAGAACAGGTTGGGATTCTGTTCAAATAGTAGGTACATGAACCTATTGGCAGCTCAAGACAGGACAAAAATCCTTAAAATGAGAAAACAAAGCCTAGAAGAAAATTAGCAATGTTTTAGTCAAAAGTCATAAAATTCTATTTCACCAGTTCAGTTTCATGTACTTTATCTTCTGTTGTGGTTTGATCTTCCCGATTAAATTCTGGGATATAATATTCAACTCTAGACTTGTCCCTATGATTAAGTCGACCATTTTCTTAGTTTTTGAAGTCTTATTTCTGTGTGACTGTATTTAATTTTCCTGGTATAAGCACTCCTTTGAGAACTTCTTGGAGGTCTGGTCTGGTGTTAGTAAATTCTTTCAGGTTTTGTTTATCTGAGAATGTTCTTGTCTTTTCTTCCCATATAAAGGATAATCTTGCTGGGTACAGAATTCTTGGTTAAAATTGCTTTTCCCTTAACACTTTGAATATATTTTCCCATTCTTTCCACACTTGCATTGTTTCTGATGCGAGGTGTGCTGTCAGCCTGATGGGATATCCTTTATAGGTAAGTTGCCGTTTTTCTCTTGCCAATCTTAGTTTCTTGTCTTTGTCTTTAGTTTTGGTCAATCTGGCTATAATGTGTCTTGGAGAAGATCTTCTTGGGTTGATTCTATTTGGGGTCCTTTGTATTTCTTGGGGCTAGATCTTTGAATGCCTCTCTAGGTTTGGAAAGTTTTCTTGCAGGATTTCATGGACTAGATTATCAATGCCCTTATGAGTCCGTTCGCCTTCTGGGATACCAATTATCTGGATGTTTGGACATTTGATGGTATCTAGTATTTCTGATATATTATTCTCATGTTTTTGGGCAATTTTCTCAGTCTTCATGGTGGATTTTTCTAGGCCAGCGATTCTGTCTTCTACATCTGAGATTCTACTTTCTGTATGATCTAGTCTGTTTTTAATACTTTCACGGGAGGTTTTGTCTTCCTGTATTATAGCCTTCATCTCTAACAGGTCCATTTGATTATTTTTTATAGTATGCATTTCCTTTTTTAGATCTTGCAAGAATTTCCTCACCTCCTGGAACTCATCAGCTCCCTTCTCCTGCCTCTTCTTTTCTTTGATCTCTGTTAGCTTTGTCACTATGAAAATTCTAAATTCTTTATCTGACTTTTTCATGAGTTTTAGTATACTGTCTGAGGATGAAGAGGAGTTATTCTTTTCTCTTGGAGGAGAGGTATTTTCTTGCTTTCCCATATTTCTTATGACCCTGTGGTGCTTTCTAGTCATCTGATGGATGGTATGTTTCTTCCTAATACTTGAAGTTAAATCTGGACATTCAGAGGTGTGCAGGAGGAGGTGATCTGCAATCTCTTTTCTGTTCTGTTTTCACTCTTTGTGCATCAGATTCAGTGAGAATAGAGGAATATTCTGACCCTAATCATATTCAGATATTTGGATCCTGTTCACTTGGACACGTCTAGACACTTAGTGCATAGAGGCTGAACAGCCAATGAATAAAAGAAAAAGGAAATAAAAAAGGATAAATAGGGACCAGCAGTTGGTGTAATAGCTATGTTGCTGGACTCCCATTTGGTCGACCGCAGTTCAAGTCCCAGACTCAGTGGCTTAAACTCATGCCAGGCACATGTACGTGTGTGCCCAAGATCCCAAGAGGAGAATGAAGAAGAAGGGATTGCAGAATGGTCATCCCCCCCCCCCGGGGGGTGTGGTGATTTCTTGCTTCCTGTCTCTCTGTCTTTCCGGCAAGCACATGTGCCCTATAGCAAAAACCTTTCCCAAAAAAAGAATAAATAATAAAGAAAAAAGGAAAAGAATCAAAGAAGAAAGAAGAAGAAAAAATTTTTTAAAAGAATAAAAAAGATAATAAAAAACTTCAGATTTTTATTTTAAAAAGCAAAAAATGAAAACCACATGCCGCAAGTGTGCCACACAAAAGCAGTATTTTATAGCTGAAGTTCGGGATCCGTCTGAGGATGGGCCTGGGTTTGTGCCTTTCCTAAGTGGATAGGCAAAGGCATCAATTAGCACAATAAAGAAGGGGCTTGAGAGCCTAGAGAATACATCATCTTACAAAAAATTAGAAGACACAGGGAGACACAGAGAGACAGAGAGAACTGGAGAGAAGGAAACAGAAGTAGCACTACCCACTAGAAATGAATGTGGAAGGAGAAGTCTCAGCAGAAAATCTTCATTTTTAGTCCCTGAAAGCAGTATTTCACAGCTGAGGTTTCCTAGCCATTTTATATCCCTGGATTATAAAGCGATAGCTACTGATTGAGTGTGAAACTGGAGAAAGCATAGTTAGGATCATGGTAGTGTGCAAGGAAGTCACTGGAAATGACCTGGAAGGAGGAGAGTTGGGGAGAGCAGGGGCTTAGAGCCAGGACCATAGTAAAACCATTTCAGAGCTCCAAGCATCCAACTAAGGGGATTTCCAGAGTGAAACCACTGTAGTAGCACCTCGTGTGAATTATAAACTAAGATACCTTAATGTACTTTCCATAGGGGGATAAATACTTGGTTCTTTTTAAATTAAATAAACTATGTAGAAGTAAAGAATTATCTTTGTGGGGACCAGCAGGTGGCATGGTGGTTAAGGTGCTGGACACTCCCACATGGTCGACCAAGGTTTGAGTCTCAGACCTGGCAGCTTGCTTTCTCACTTTCTTTCTCTCTCTCTCTCTCTGGATCTCACTCTGGTCTAATTAAAATGAATGAACAAATAAAAAATTAAATAATTCTTAAAAAAAAATTATCCTTGAAAAATGATACAAAAACCTTTGGAATTTGAGACAGGCTAGTGTGTATGTATAAAAACACATGCATATTCACAAATACAATCAAATTCACGGATGTAATATATTGAAATTAAACATTAATATTGTTTGGCATTCTTTTTTTAAAAAAGAGATTTTTGATGTAGAGCATGTGCATTTGTCAGAGAAAGAGAAAGTGAGAAATCACCCCCGCCAAGGGGATGACCACATTGAAATCCCCTCCCCTCCACTTTCCTCTAGGATTTTAGACACACACACACACATACACACACACACACACACACACACACACACACATACACATTTGCAGGCCCTGCATGAGTCTCAAAATGCTGGGCCCAGGACTTGAACTACAGGCCACATGGGAGTCCAGTGCCTCAATTACTATGCCACCTGCTGGCCTTCTTGTTTGGCATTCTTTTTTTTTCTTTTTTTGGAGAGGTTTTTGTTTTTGTTTTGTTTGTTGTTTGTTGTTGTTTATTGTTTGCTATAAGGCACGTGCACTCGCCAGACAGAGAGAGACAGAGAGACAGAAAGCGAGAAATCACCCCCCAGGGGGGATGGTCACGCTGCAATCCCTTCTCCTCCATTCTCCTCTCAGGATCTTGGGCACGCACGCACATGTGCCTGGCGTGAATTTAAGCCACCAGGTCCGGGACTCAAACCGCAGTTGACTATGTGGGCGTCCAGCAACATAGCTCTTACGCTAACCGCTGGTCCCTGTTTGGCATTCTTATAACAGCAAGAGAACTATTCTCCTAACTCTGTACAAATCTCATTATGGATTGAAGCCAGAGAAAATTTCATTAGCCCCAGTCCCTATATTCTAAAGACTTGAAAGGTTTTTACCTGTGTGTTTCTGTGCTGAGGATATTTCATCCTAATCCCTTTATTTAAATATGGCTTAGCATACTGACATCCTCACTGACATCCGTATGAGCATATAGAACACAGAGAGTGTTACTGGGAGACAGCAAGGACAGAGAACTTAATTGGAGCAAAGGGTCTCTGGCAGTCAGGAGGAACTCCGTGTAAGTCTCAGTGGCCATCTTCCCCTCTTTACCCCCTAAGAATGAAGAGAATGAGTAGAAATCTAAATGGAACAGCACTGGTTACCCACTGCTTGACTCAGTGTCTTCTCTGGAGAAATAAGGTCATTCTGAGCACTTGGTTCCCAGGACTGTATTTGCTGGGTATCTGATGACTTTGGTCAACCATCATTAGTGATCTTCCTGTTTTTATTTGCTTGGATCACATCCCACTCACTCATTTTTATTTATTTTCAAAGAGAGTGCACTTATTTCCCAGGTATCTCATCTAATAAAACTTCGTAGTAGATCAGATCTTTGGAGACGGGATCTCCTCTAGTCTGCTAGCTAATGGACTTTTCCTGTAATTTGTGTTTAGACAACAGTACATCTGTTCTCGCATGTTGCATAATGATTCTTAATCATCAGCTCATTCATTCAGTATCCCTCAGAGCAATGAGATCGGATTTTTATGTCTGTGATTTTTTGGGAGGCCCTGAGGGGTAGTGGATATTTTGAAATCCTTTCTTGACAACAACAACAAAAACTAACTAGTGGGTAAAAGGATACACACAGAGACATTTCTAGCACCTTGTGTCTAGATCAGCAGATTATGCTGCCTGATGGGGGCACAGGTAAAGAGAAGCAAAGTTGCAAGGTAAGAAAAATTAGAAGTCTGACCATTTATAAAGCATGACTGTTAAGAGGATTTAAGAAGCTGAAGGGTCCAGATATGTTGAGTTACAAAGTCAACAACTTAGATCTGAGAGCTTTTTGCTTACAGCAGCTAAACAGGTGCATGATAAAGTGAAGTGTCTTGATTTCACTCAAGCTTCCTGTCTCTCAGGAAACTCAGCTCTGACCTATTCCTGTCCTTGGGTCTCCCAACATGATATGATTCAAAGAGAGGGTAAAGTGAACAGAATCTGCCTAGTTTGGAAACGTATTGTACTGAGATACATCTAGTCAGTTACATGAGGTTTTTGGTCAGGGCCAGTGCTGGTTTTGTGTTGGAGAATAACAAACTGGTTTATTTTCACTTTGGAGCAAATGGGATTGTCTTAGTTCATTATTGTGTTGCTAAATTGAATTGCCTGAGACTAGATGATTTATGAAGAAAGGAGGTTTATTTGGCTTATGATTCTGGTGGGTGTAAAGTCCAAGAGCACAGGGCTGGAATCTGGCCAGCACACATCATTACGTGGCTGAAAGGAGCAGAATGATCAGCAGGTGTGTGCAGCATGTGTGGCCTGCAGCCAGTAATCTTTCTTTTATAGCTCCTCACTCAAAAAAACTAGTTTCTTCCTGCAAGAGGGAGAACTCACTCCTTTCTGTGAAATACTATCCATCTGTTAGTGAGTGCAATACCCTCCCTCCCCACTAGACCCAACCCCCTGAAAGTCTCCATACCTCTTGACACCATTACATTGAGGACCAAACTTTCAGCATATGAACCTTTGGAGAGAAAAGCATATCCAAGCCAGAGCTGGGAACAATATACCAACACTTACATCAACTGGCTAGATATGATTTGGTGTTCAAATACAATAGTTCTCTGTACTATTTAATTCAGTTGTACAAAAAGCTAGAAAGAGAGGGAACCAGCAGTTAGCGTAATGGCTATGTCACTGGATTCCCCCGTAGTCGACTGTGGTTCGCATCCCGGACCCAGTGGCTTAGAACTCAAGCCGGGTGCGTGTGCGTGCGTGCCCAAGATCCCGAGAGGAGAATGGAGGAGAAGGGATTGCGGTGTGACCATCCCCCCTGGGGGGTGATTTCTCGCTTTCTGTCTCTATGTTTCTCTCTGTTTGTCTGGCGAGTGCACGCACCCTATAGTGAAAACTTCTCCAAAAAAATTAGAAAATTTAAAAAAAGTTAGAAAGAGAAATCAGGATATTCATTCCAAGTTAATTAAAGTATCTCAGTGAAAACACATGTTTTAGTAATAAAATCTAAAATAAATGATCGTTTCACCCCATACTATTGAGTATTTGTCTGATTTTGTAGCATCTCTCCGTGAGGTGCAAGGTGTCATGCCCATCTGGAGAGAGACTCTTCTTCCCTCAATATAGCAGCATTCAGAATTGTCAGTCCTGTTCATTTTTAACTTCTGGGTTGTTTCCAAATTGGATTTCTCATTCATTTCCTCCCATTTAATAATCTCGACTAAGGTCATAGTCCTGAATTTTCTTATAATTTTTTTAAAATTAAAAACTATGTTGTTAATAATACCTAATTAGAATGTCCCTGCCAGCAGTCATTGAAGAGCAAGGCCACATGAAGAGCAAAAATCTTTTTCAATTAGATTTACCCACAGTGAAATCAAAGGCAGCATGAATAATTACCAATGAAACCCACAAATCAATGTGTACTCTCTTTTCTGTTATGAATGCGCTTCCATAGTTGTGTTCTCTGTGGTTTGTTTATGGAGAGTATTATTAGTGCAATAGTGTGGTAGACCCTCAATGTTAACCCTATTCATTACAGGGCAGATTCTGGGTTGAGGTATGTCTTCCTTGGAGCCCACCCAAGAGGCTGAATTACTTAGATGCCAGGAAGCTCTTATGAAAAGATGGTTTCATCTCTACCCTCCTCCAAAAATGGCACCATGGCATGAATCACATAACGAATGTCACACAGAGCCACAGTACATGGTGAAATGTAGGTGCCACTTTTTGTTTTGCAAAATTGATGAGTTCATCACTTTAGTAGAATATATTTTGTAACTGTAGTTCAAGTCCCCCTAGATCTATCATATCATCTTACATAACTCTTTTTACCAACTCTTCCTAATTTATAAGAACAACACTATCCAAAGGCGGTTGGTATTTGCGGTCGCTGTTTGTCTTCTGTTGGTATCCACCAGACTTGGCTAAAATTCAGGTAACCAACAGCTTAGCTATTTCCAGCTTGCTGTGGTCAATGCTGTGGAAATTATTGCTGAGATAAATATACTTCTGCGGAGAATATGATGAGCGCCGGCTGGATTGCCCTGGGCTTTCATCAAGCTCTAGCCAGAAAGAAATATGAATGTGGGAATGTGCATAAGTCAGACTGTTCTCCAGTCTTAGCGATATGGACCTAAAGATGTGATTGTGAATCATGACTTATAAACTGAATTCAGGTCAGTAAAAGCTTGCTAATTTCTTCTCCTCTTAACCACATCATGTATCCTTTTCTTCTTTGGAATGCTATCCCCGCTCTCTGGGAGGGATTCAGTAACAGATAAGAGTAATGAGACATCCAGTAACACTAAAGTGACTTCACATGTTTACTAGAAGCTATGAATAATAATAATACAGCCCAGTAAAAGGAAAATCAGTCACCTCTTTTGAGCATAACAAAGCTTTGCTTTAATTTTTCCTAGATTTTAATTTATGGGTCAGCCTTTCCAATCTGAGAACTTGCTGTAAGTATTCTCATCTCTTCTGCAAATTAGCAAGCAAAATTGCACAAGTATTAAAAGATGAAATTGAGGGGCCAACAGGTGGCATAATGGTTACGTTGCTGGACTCCCATGTAGTCAACTGCAGTTTGAGCCCCCGACCCGGCAGCTTAAAACACACTGGGCACGTGTGTGGGTATGCCTAAAATCCCGAGAGGAGAAAGGAGAAGAGATTGCAGTGTGGTCATGCCCCCTGGGGAGGGGGATTGATTTCTCACTTTTTGTCTCTGTCTCTCTGGTGAGTACATGTGCCCTATAGCAAAATTATCTCCCCAGGGAAAAAAAGATTAAAACACTAGTGGAATTTTTCTTGAAATTTGTCCTGTATTTTCAAGATTTGTCAGGTAAATAAAAATTTCCTCTACACCTCCCAAAATGTCAACATTTCTAGATGTCTATTAGTGAATCTGTTGCCCATGTCTGAAATAAAGGAATCTAAGGACACAGTTGCTTACTGTAAACACTTTAGGGGGAAAAAAAAAATCTTTGAGCTCTGATGGGATGTCTGAGTTATAGGAAGAACCCAAGAAGATGATACAAATGTTTTAGTGGAAGAATTCAAATTGATTAATGAAATTGATTTTTCAAATCTATTAATATAGAGAAAAACCTGAGGATAAAGGACTAATTTTATGAACTCAATTCTTTTCGAAAAATTTACTTTAAATTTAACATTTAAATATGCCTGGAGATTCAGTAGATCCAAGGAGCAGGGAAGAAGACATCTAGAGAACTTACATTCTAGGGGGACATTTCTCATTTAAGAATGAAACAAAAGATTTAAAAGATAGGATGTGCCCAGTCATTTGTTTCTTAGGGAAATAGACTAGGTAGGTGTAATTTTATTATTTCTCCTTCTTCCTCTATAAATCCATATTCTGGACTTCTGAAAGCCCTCATCATGTTTGTAGGCAAGTCCTATAGCTATGATTGCTCCTTTCAGGAACAAAACAATCTTGTCAGTGATTTGAAAGTTTCTTCTATTTGAATATAGAATGCAGAGCAAATCCAGTTTCAGGTGTGAGCCCCCACCCCCCACCTTCAGGCCAGTAGTGTGAGGTCGGCTTCTTCTCGCCATCAGTGTGCCTCCTCCCAGGTTATTCTGTGCTTGTTTCAGATCCGACTAGAGCTGAGCCCTGGGGTAGAGGCCTGGGAGAGAGGCCCGTCCTATGGAGTTGGTGCTGGTGTCATGTGCCAGCAGGCCTTTGTACACAGTTGTACAACTGCTGTCTCTTTCTTCTTTCCGTGGTTTTCTTAGCAAACCTCAGGCTGGACGCCACCTACCACAGTTCTTTTCACATAAGCCTTATCACCTCCACTGACAGCTCCCTCTTACTGACCCCGAATCTCCTCCTGCCTCTCCCTCCACCTCCCCTGCTGCTGGGTTCTGACCTTTGTTCAGTCATCTGCCTTTCTGTGCAAAGTCCCTTTTGAGATGACTGACAAAAGCTCATCTATGGAGTTACATCTGGCCTTGCAGGGATCTTGCCCCTTGGCATTCTCTCAAGCAAAAGGGTAACTCTTTCTTGCTCCCTCTGCCCTGGCACCAGGCCAGTGTGTCCCTCACTAAACTTCAGGGGACATTGGTCAAGCATCCAAGTAGTTCCTTGAAGTCCTCACTCCTTGACTTCAGATAGGGTGAAAGTCCCTCCCTTTTTCCCTAGCAGTTCTCTCCAAACTGATTTTTTTCTTTATCCATCTGGGATGTGATGTGGGCTGAGGCTGATAGAACTGGTTTCCGTTTTCTGGTAGATCCTGAATAGCTGACCTAGCACCTCATTTTATGATGTGAAAATAATTAGCATCCTTGGAATTATGAATTTTTCAGACTTGCCTTTGGAACTTCTGTCAAAAGTCTGAAACAGTGGGGAGCCCACTCTCGTATACTTAAATAATTAAAGTGAGTTTCAGGCATTTTATTTCCTTCTATTGATTGATCCCTTAAAACTTTGTCTCTAGTTATTTCCTTTGACCTCATCAATCCTGATTTCCCTAGGCAAGGTATGGAGGGACCACCAATATTGGTGGTGGTTCTGTGGACCCCTTCCCACAGACTGAGCCAGCTGTTTGTAGGCAAGGAGGGAAGAAACCATAGACTGAGGACATACCTGGGACTGGTTCCTGTTCAATCCCACCTTCCAGGGAACAGGTCTGAGCTTCTGAAGCAATCCAGGACCATTTTTTTACACAACAAAGCACAGCGTAACGATGTATGAAGACCAAAACCTCAGTAAGCAGTAAACACAGATTTCTGCCTATGTTCATTTTTCATTTAACAATTTTTGTGGCCATCAAAAGTGATAAAATTAAGATTTACGACCAAATTATCACCCTCCTTTTAATAACCAAATGTAAAAACAGAAAGTACTGCTCTCTTTAAATGCTGCATGAAACTCTTCCTTTCTTGGTTTATTATCTATTCAGAAGATTTTAAAATGTAAAAGAAATTTTTAAGCTAAACAGAATTGGCAAGAGAGTTCATACATAATTAAGTCCACATAAAACTCCTCATAAGAAACCATGTACTTGTTCTCGCACTCTCTACCCTAGAGAGTAACAGAACACCCTTGCTGTACACATTCCCAGGCATGCAGCCTCTCACAGAAAGGATGCTCAGTGAGAGAAGAGAGGCAGAAAACTTCCCACACCAGTTCTTTGCTGAGAAAGATCCAATTTTATCCCGTGTTGTTAACCTGTCAGTAACACAACGTTATGTTGCAATTGCATTGGGAAGTTCTCAACAAATCATTTCAAGGCTTAGTCATTATTTCCTGAAGGTTCACTAAATTAGTAACACTGCAGGCTAATGACTCAATTTCGCTTTGATGTCATTGTTCATATTCTTAATACACATAGATTATGCCCTATTACATAACACTTAATGCAGGAACATTCACATGGGACTATTGTGGTTCTAATTCTATGTCATCATTGTTAGCACTTTGCAATGGGAAAGTAGGAGGTTTTGTATGAATTCTATAATTAATTTTCAAACAATATTTTATAAAATGCTGTTTGGATGAAGTATCTTATTGGGAAAGGGAAAAAAGAAACATTTCTCACTACGGGAGATTTTTATTTTCCAGTTTCATAACGAGACTATTTCCACAATTGCAATTATGCAGCCAACACTGATTCTCTCTTGCCAGGCTGTCTTGCCAGAATGTTCTAGATAAAGGAACTAAAGCTCCGTGGAGAGTCCTACCACGAGAGCTTTGTTATGTTATAACCTTCCTCTGAAGACTCTTCCCCCTCCACAGGTGCACCTCAATCCACCAGCAGTTCCTTAGCAATCTTAATTCTAAAACAAAATTGGAATCTGGTAGTTTAGACCATCTTGGTCCACCCCCCAACCCCTCCAACCCCCATGACTACTTTAAATCCTCCCAACTAGTCCCTAGACTATCTACATAGGGCAGTTAGAAGAAATCTTCTAATGCAGAGGGTCTTCAAAAAGTTCATGGAAATGTGTATTACAAAAAAACTACGCACAGATTTCAAAATTTTTGCACCAAAATAAATTTGTGCTTTTAAGTATATTTCTCGGGATTTTTTATTTTAAGTCTCCTTGTATTTCCTCTCCCAAAAACCCATCAGCAACTTCCCTACTGGAATAAGACCTTAACTCTTTGACAAGCTGACAGATCCTGCTGATACAGCCCTCCCCCTCCCCCTTCATTTTCTGCCCCTGGTTGCGTTTATGCCCACCCAAGCTCTTCCCCACCTCAGAGCCTTGGTATATGTTTTTCTGCCTGAAATTTCTTCCTCCTGGTCTTGAACTTGTGGGCTCTTCTGCAGCCCTCAGAGTTAACTCTTGTGGCTTCTACTCAGAGAAGCCTTTCTTAACATCATGTCCAAGAGTCACCCCATTTCACACCTCCATCTTTACTCCCGCATCAGATGTTTCCCAATCAGTAATTATGCGTGTTTGTCCACCGGAATACCTAGACTGCAATACCAGGGACAATGCATTGCTGAATCTTGGAGCAAAGATAACTGCAAGTTACATAGGCTCAATAAATAACCTGTTAAATGAAGAGAGAGGTAGTGAATGAATGTTGTATGCAGACACTGTACACAGATTTTTTTTCCCATGTGAAATTATTGTTGAGCCTCCAGGGCAACATATCTTGTCATATTTTAATTACTTAAAACTGTGGTCATATTTTTCTCATCAGTTTAATGCAATTGCAGTTGATTTGTGAAACTTTATTTTTGATTACAAACCTAGGATCATATTATATGAGATATCATTTCGTAATAGTTCCACTTTTACCCTCTTCTTGAAAGAGAACTCACAATCTATCTGTCTATCTATCTATCTATCTATTGCTGACATTCAGTCAGAATGGTGAATTAAAATACTGTTATCAGAAAACTTCTGCGTTTTGGTAATTAGTATCTATCTTCCATTATGGTGAGCCCCTAAATGTCCTAATGCCCTTTCCTCTTCCTGGGAGATCCCAGTAGACATTGCTGGGGTGGATCAGGATACCAGGCCTAGATGCCAGCAAGGGTATTGTGCCCCTGAAAAAGGTATTAGCATCCTAGTAACACTTGATGCCATTTGTTCCTAGGCAGCCACGGCTACCTCCTCAGAGTTGCCCTCATATGGCTGGTTTGAGAAACTGCAGCCTCTGCACTGTTTGTTTTCTATTAAGTAATATCACCGGCCATGTATACCATTTGTATTTCATACTCTGGTGTTAATATTTTTGCTGTAATATTAAGATAATACTTAAAATTTTTTTACTACATAGTAACATCACATCATGTTTTTCCCCCCTTCGATGTGTGAATAATCTCCCCCAAGTTAGAACACTTGAAGGTCTCATACCATAATTTCAATATGGTCTTTACAGAGGATAATTGTATTATCATTGACTTCAATACTACAGTAAAATCTATAGCAATTATTTACCTGATAGAGTAAAAATAAAGTTGGTCTTAAAAATGTAGCAATGTGGGGCCAGTTCCACAGACCAGTGGCTAAGGGAGCCAGATCCCACATGGCTTAGAGTGGTTCGAGTCTCAGCTCTGGTAGCTTGAGAACACACCAGGTGCATATGCTTGCATGCCCTAAAATCACAACAGGATGGAAAATTAGAAGACTAGAGATTGGGCATGACCACACACCTGCTGAGAGGTGCTTTCTTCCTTTTTTTCTGCCTCTCCCTGGCAGAAAACAATAACCTTGTGATTTTATATATAAATGAATGAGAACTTAGCTGAATGGGTTGTCTCGCAGTATACTTTATTGCACACTGTAGGATGTTTGCTGTGCCAAATCTAATTCAGATACTTTTAACAACACTATTTTGGAAATTGATCTTTAATTTTTATTTATCTGAGCTGAGATTTTTTTTTTTTTGACCTCTCTCTTCCTGCTCTCTTTGGTAACACAGAGTACGTTTCTTGATGGGTGGACGTCATGGAGAATTTAAGTTCCTGCCTCCCTCTGGCTATGCACCTTGCTACGAAGCCTTACTACCAAAAGAGAAGATGAGATTGGAGCCTGTCAAAGAATATAAACGTGATACTGAAGGCGTGAGAGATTTGTTGGGTACCACCCAGTTCCTTTCCCAGGCCTCTTTCATTCCATGCCCCATAGACACCAGTCAGGTGGGTCCAAATTACCAATGAGAGGCAACCCATACAGATGAAGTGCTAGAGTTAAGTCTTTCTTCTTTGTTATCTTTGAGCTAATCTTACTATGTATTATATAGAAAAAAACGTGTAATGCAAGCAACTATTATTTTTCATTTGGCTACCAAGTGTATAGACCTTCAAGGAGTTTCTGGTCAGCAATATATTCAGTGCCTGCCACGACCAAGGCGCTATGCTCTGTGAAGCACAGGCAGAAATATTTCTGGGAATTCTCTGGGAATTCCCAACCAAGTTGAAGACTTAAAAAAGCAACTGTACTGTTTCTTTTTTTAAAAGGCCGAGTTTATAATATGTGCCAAAGGAATAGTATGTACTAGTAATTGCTAGATATATCCTTCAGGCTAGATGTTTCCAGAAGTCTGTATAGAGAGGGTGAGATTCATTGAGAGCTTTCAATAAGGTGAAATGGGGAGGGGCCTAGAACTGGAAACAGGAAGTAGGAACAAGTGGCAATGAATGCTCTCATGGTAGGATTGTTGAAAGAGGAAGAGCATGTAGAAGAGTTAAAAAAGAAGAGAAATGGAATAGTGTAGAGAGTTTGGGAAGTTCTGATAAATAGCCATGTTCTTTCCATCCTGGTGTATTTCAGAGCAGCACATTCACATGGTATGACAAGGGACATGCAGTGGCTGTCAGCATTTCCTGTGGTTCCAGAGCACTATTTGAATTACTGTTCTAGGTATTAGAGAATATATGTGAAAAGTGATCTTGTCTCTAAGGCACCTGGTATTTATAGTTTATACTACTAATACAGCTCTCTCAGCCTGTAGAATGTGTCTAGCATGTTTTCCCATTAGTATTTATATGACCCTGTTACCTTTAGCTGTATGTGTTCTTGAGTTTTCTTGTTTCTTGTAACTGAAGATGGTGAATCCCACAGAGTAGCCACAACAGCTGTCTGCCTGCTCACTGAGTCTAGAACAGCACCTTGAGTGGGGAGGGAGTTGAGAACATTGACAGGAAATTGGGAAGAGTTTGTGAGCTAGAAATTATCCTAAGAATCAGGTAATCTCTTTCCTGCATGTTCTATAGGTGTCAAGAAGGAAAATTTTTTTCTTTAAACTTTAGGCTCTATAATTGAGGGGATTGCTAATTAAACTTAAACTGTCAGATTAGCAAGAAAAAAACAGATTTTAATGACCCAGTGCATTCACAAAGAAATGTGATTTGGGGAGGAGTTTGGGATTTGGTGTTTATATACCATCTTAATAAGGAAAAAAGTAAGGGAGATGGGTGCTTTTGGAAAGGCAAATGACTCTGGGGAAGATAAATAGGTTCTTAGAACAGTGGGAGATGTGACAGTTTTGTGACAATGTCTGTCTAGATGTGATAATCTTTACTGTGAAGGAACAGTTGAATTCTTTGGGAAGCCTGTTTTAGGCAGATAAGGGGAATTCAAGAAAGACCTCTTCCTATATCGCTTGTTTCTCAGATGTCTTCAGCTCAAAATAATACTTAAGAACAAAATTACAGATAGATAAAAGGAACAATTTCTGCATGGTAGAGAGAATATAGCTAACAACAAATTGCTATATATCTCAGAGTAACCAGAAAAGAGGATTTTGAATGTTCTCAACACAAAGTAATGACAAATGGTTGAGAGGAGGAGTGTACTAATTATTGTGATTTAATAATTACACATTATATTCTTATACTAAAAAGTCACATTGTATTCCCACAAATATGTACAATTACTATACATTAATTTATAACTTTTTTTTTAATTCTTAAGCCCTTGTGGCATATTCTGGACTTTTTTGTAGACAACAAACGTGAGGACCAAAGACTAACATTGCTTCTCCCTGGACACAGCGATGTTAGTGTCTGCTCGGGGAGAGAGCAGGGATTTCTCTCTTGCTGCCTCTCCTTACTGAGTAATCAGAAATGTGTAGAAAAAGCTGACCTCAAAAAGAATTTTAAAAGAATAAGGGGAAATTTTGATGAGGGAGGAGAGGAGATCTGGATCCAAGAATGAGAAGCGTTCTCTAAACACGCAGAATTGTATATTTAGAAATCTAAGAACTGTGATAATTCAGCCAATTGGAAGAACTTTGATGTCTGGACCAGTAGCTGCGTTTGTGCAGATTCTGAAACAGTACAGTGAAATTGAATAATAGGAAAGTACTTGTTGGAAGGGTACAATTTATTATCTTGAATGAGACCTTGTAATTTTTTAGAACTTATCATTCTGTGAAATTGCCAAAGAAGTTAAATATAAGACTCACACAGAGTCTCCCTGGGGCACATGCACCAAGTTTGCAGTTTAAGTCTTGCTAACTATGCACTTAATGCCTGGCCTAACTAGAGCCCTGTCTAGGGTCCACTCAGCCCCTTGCTGAGTACTGAGAGAAAGGAGCCCACCTCTAAGAAACAGCTATCCCTAGGGACATTAGAGCCACAGGTAGTAATTAGGTTGTCGGAAAAGTCATGACATTTTTTTTTCCTATATTTTTCTATGCAAAAATGTATCATGACTTTTCTGACAACCCAATATTAAGTCAGTGTTACACTGTCCCATGTAGTCACCAGTTGAGGTCATTGAAATTGTAATGGAGGTTATTTGTGGAAGCTTCTTTTCCATAGCAACCAAAATGTCCTCTTTCACCGAAGTATTGGTTTCCCCTGACCTGTAAATCCAGTTTCAGGCTGTGATCAGCTGAGGAGCAGTTAGTTTGAACAGATTATTTTCTTCAACCCCAATAAAAATCCAAATACAGGTATAACTCATTTGCTAATCATTTCACCTATTTTGCTCTTTATGGAGACATCATGCTTTTTGTTTGACTTTTCAGTAACTAGATTAAGTGTTTTTTTAGACATCTTTAATTGAAAAGTAAACAGTGATTATAACAATTATTTCAAATATTTTATTGCTACTTTTATCTTTGATTTTCATATCTTCATCAGATTAACACTCTCTTTCTACAAAAGAACATTTTTCTCTCTGAGCACTCCCCCACCTGAAAAGAACCAGGATTTTTATTTTTAATAGTGGAATTATAATAGTGGACACATGAAAAATAATTCTAATAAAGCAGAGATGGCAGCGCCAGGAAGGTGGTCCACAAGCGAAATGGGCCAAGCCCACAGGTCATCCTAAAGTAAACATCTGCTCTCAGTTCCAGCTGATAGTTGCCAGGTAAGAGTGTGAGTTCAACATTAGTTATCTTCCAGGTGCTCAAGAGGAAGTAGAAACCTGGGTTTTTGTAGAAAAAGCTCCCATTTCTTAAGCATTTCCACAAATAAATGACAATAATAATAGTGACGATGGTAAACTAAGGACAAAAGGGGGACTCCCCAGTGTGCGGTCTCTGTAGGCACAAAACAGTACCTCCTGGGTGACATGCTAGTGAATTCAACTGGGACATTTGATCCCTGTAGACTTTATGATCAATTGTAGTATGGTTGACTTTTATACTTCTGACCTTTTGCCTATTCCTCTTCTTGCAGGTGGTTTTGCCGCTTCACCTAGAGAAGATCCGAGACAGACTGGCTGAAAACATCCATGAGCTTTGGGGAATGAATAAAATAGAACTTGGTTGGACTTATGGCAAGGTCTGTGTTTCAGTGGCCAGGCTGGGGAAGAGGGTTGGATAGCCTTCTGATCTGAGAAGGTTCAAAGGCTCAGATGAACATGGACCCTCATGAGCCAGAGCTAGCTTCCTTCTGCCAGCTGTCTCTTCGCTGCCTTTTAGCAGCAGTCCCAGTCGTTTGAGTGGCTACCACCAGGAGCCCTGCAGAGACCAGCTCTTCAGAGATAGACTACACTCCAAATCCCTTCTTACTCCCAAATGCTGGTTTCCTTGATTTGAGGGTTGTTGTGGAGTGGCTCCTGACCTCCTTCAGGACACTCATGTCTCTCTTTCTCTTCAGAAAAACTGCCCTCTCTGCATGAGTAGTGAAAAGAGGCTGATTCATTGTTTTGAGTCAGAAGTTATTTAATATAGTTTGCAGATGTATCACTAAGATTAATAGACACTCAGAGGAGGTTAGGGAATCTCTTTCACTATGAAGCATTTTTCAAAGAGGATGGAAAATGACTGTATTCTGGGATTTGTGTGAGGTCATGTCTGAAGGCAGAAGGATAGATGAGTTCTCCTGCTTCCTGTGACCCCGACATCGTCATGATACACCCCACCCCCCAGCTTCAGTCCTGCAAAGGTCCTTGCATTTTGTCCTAACATTATGCATTTGTGTAGCCACCATAGAGTGCCCTCCTTACCTGCGGCTGCCTCTCAGCTCTGTGCTCTCGTAGCACCACAAGCCTCTCCATTAGAGAACTTACCCAGATTGCAATTTTACATTCAGTTCTAATTGTTTTATTATTGTCCCCTACCCCATTACACTGTACATCATGAGAGTGTGGCTCTCTGGGTTCATCACTGAACCCCTGTGGTCTAGCTTAATTTAAGGCTGTCATTTTGTATAGGCATTCAGCAAACATTGGTTGAATGAACAAATGAGTTACTGTCTGATCTGGATCTGTACTGTCCAGTACAGCAGTCGTGAGCCATATGTGACTACTGAGTGCTTGAGATGTGACTAGTCTAGACTAAGATGTGCTTTAAGTATAAAATACACACTGGATTTTGAAGACATAGTCTGAAAAAATAATGTAGAGTAGCTCATAAACAATTATTTATATTGATTTCTTATTAAGATGATAATATTTTACGTTTATTGGGTTAAATAAAATAATATTAATTTTACCTGTTTATTTTTGCATATCTAATGTGGCTGCTGGAAAACTTGAAATTGCAAATGTAGTCACATTGGTAGCTGACTATACGTTTCTACTGGATGATGCTGGTCCAGATTCTGTAGCCCTATGTGAACGGAGAAGGCTACCCATAGGTTCCATTATAGTTATGTGAATTTTAGACTAAAGGAAGCATGGCTACCAAGTGTAAAATTGCTTTTCTGGGAAAATATGATCTAAATTCAGACATCTGTTTAGAAATAAATCCACAGAGTAGGATCCATTGGCATCTTGAGGGACTGTGTTTCACTGACTAGGGAAGAGATCATCTATCTGCCTAACAGCAAATTGTTGTTGTCTTTGTCTCACCTGATACAGGTTCAAAGTGTGTGCTTTTTTGTTTTCTGAAGCAGTGTCAGCTGTAAAAACTTAAATTATATTCTTTCTTATATTGTCACCTAGATACGGGATGACAATAAGAGACAACACCCCTGCCTGGTAGAGTTTTCAAAGCTCCCCGAAACTGAAAAGAATTATAACCTGCAGATGTCAACTGAAACCTTAAAGTACGTATTTAATTGAGTTGAAGTTGTACTAAAGAGTGAATGGTTGATTTAATGCATTATAGACAAACTGCAAAGCTATGTCTCTTACCTGAAAACTTGACACATTCTAATGAATTAGAGGGGGTGGTGATTTTTCATGTCATGAGAAGATTTAGCAAAGTGAATAACCAACCCACCAATATTTTTCTTCAAGGGCCATTTGCTATTTGTTATGAATAGGAGGCAGAAAAAAAAAAAAAAGAAGGGAAACTTAGAAGCAAAGGACTATGCTTCTTGCCATTGTTAAATCAAGAACAAAAGATAAGGCATTTCTAAAACCAGTGGGAAACATGATTTGATTCACTAAATTCACTTAAACTCAATAATAAGGGACAAGCAGATGGCATAGTGGTTATGTCACTGGACTGCCACATAGTCAACTGCGGTTCAAGTCCCAGACCCACCAGCTTAAAACTCACACGAGGTATGTGTGCGTGCATGCCCCAAATCCCAAGGGGATAATGGAGGAGAAGGTATTGCAGCATGTCTGTCCCCTCTGGGAGCTGATTTCTTGCTTGCTTTCTCTCTCTGGTGAGCACACATGCCTTATAGCAAAAATCCCTCTTTAAAAAATCAATGATGGGACCAGCAGTTAGCGTAATGGCTATGTCGCTGGACTCCCATGTAGTCGACCGCAGTTCAAGCTCCGGACCCACTGGCTTAAACTCACGCCAGGCGTATGTGCATGTGTGCCCAAGATCCCAAGAGGAGAATGGAGGAGAAGGGATTGCAGCGTGGCCATCCCCCCGGCCCGGGGGGTGATTTCTCACTTTCTGTCTCTCTGTCTCTGTCTTTCTGGCAAGCACACACACCCTATAGGAAAAATCTCTACCAAAAAAAAAAATGATAAAACTTCTAGCTTCTCAGTGATCATATCCAGATACCTAATTTAGACCCTAACTTTTCTAACCCAAGTTGGTATCTCACATTTTCAATTTCTTTCTTGCTTGTTACGTATTCGTTCATTTTTGTATTTTCCTGTTCTCTAGCAGTTAACATAGAAGGTGGTTTTGTTGTCCTAGCAGTGCTCTGTAAGACTTACATATGTGATACTTTTTATTACTTTGCTTCTTGAGGATATAGCTTTGTGCCTCGTGGTATCAAGCACAGCTCAAGATACTCTACAGGTGTCCTGCAGTAAATATTTGCTGACCTGTGGATTTGATATTAGAGTCTTACCCGTTCCATGGAATTAGAAGTAGGATACAAATCTAATGATAATTTATAAGCTGGAAAATATCTCCAAGAGGGGCAATTTACAAAATTCTCCTTTGTATTCTCTGGCTTGCTATCATCTAAATCAGGAATTGACAAATTACAATCAGATCAGCTACCTGTTTTTATAAACAAGTTTTTATTATAGCAGAGCCACGCACATTGGTTTGCACATTGTTTATGGCTGCTTTTGCTTCATAATGCAGAGTAGAGCAGTTATGACAAACATATGGTCCACAAAGCCTAAATCATTTACTATTTGGCCCTTTACAAAAAAAGTTTGCCAACCTCTGGTCTAAATGAATGGCTAGTGTCTATTTTTATTAGTTCAGACACAGGGTAGGGTTTTGCTGTCCTTTTGTTGCATTTAACCTCGTCTTCTTCCTCTGTTACATCACAGAACCCTCCTGGCTCTCGGATGCCACATTGCTCATGTTAATCCAGCTGCTGAGGAGGACCTCAAGAAAGTTAAACTGCCCAAAAAGTATGTGACTTTTTAATGGTTCAGATTTTAAGATCTCAGTTTGAAGTTTCGAACTGGGAGGGTGGAAGGCCTATGGCCAAAGGCAGACAGTGGCCCAGATACTTGCTAACACCAGCTCAGGGTGGCTCCCCCAGTTACATTAATGGCATTGAAACCCTCGGACAGAAGTCTGCTAAATGAGAAGGACTTCAGAATTTTCCCTCTTTTTGCTCCTTCTACCCAGACCTCATGCCACTGCTGTTAGTTTTGAGCCAGGAAATGTGGAGACCTCAGATGAATACGATGTCCGATGAATGAAATGTCTGCAGTCCATGAGAACAGCAGTTGGCACAGGAGCTTGAAGGTGGCTGGCAATCATGGCAAAGATTAACTTGTCTGGCGTTGGGCCCGTCTAAGAAATCCTTTGTTAAAATTAAATCTGCCAAGATTCTATTCAACCCCCTAGATCAGCAGATGTTCTACCCTTCCTCTCACCCCTGCATTCAGACAGTCACGTGCATACACGTTCAGATACTTGCTGCTTGCACAGCTTCCCTCTTATTCACTAGCTTACTCTCCGGCACACCAGCCTTGGATGTGCACACATTCACACACCAGTGTTATCATTACTTCAGAGCCAAGGTACCACCGTTTTGATCAAATGGTATTCCCCTTCTTTCCTCTTAAACTTCCAAACTGCAAGCTCCACTCTCATAGACAACTCCTTATGTCAAGAAGAGTACATCTAAGAAGCAGCAGCTAGAGGGGCAGATAGCTGGCCAAGGCTGTTAGGATTGATGCTCAATAGTCAATGCATGTTTGCTCAGCCCAAGAGTAGGTATCCGAGAAAGGGAGACCCAGGACACTATCTTATACCTATAATAGAACCTGCATCTCATGTTGCTTAGAGGCTCATGGGTAGTCTGAGACCTAGCTATGAGTCTTCTTCATATTTAGTTCTGGCCCTGTTCTGGGCAGTAGTAGCCCGGGGACCATGGACACTTCTGGACTCATCTTCCCAGTAGCTATGATGAACTACTCCTAAAATTCACTCCAGTTTTCTCCATTCATATAATATATCTGCTTGACCATACACTGAGCAATTTCACTTCACATCATCTATCCAATCACAAACATTTGAGATTGTGACTTCCAGACTGAATACCTAACTGCTAAGGTCACTTCAAGCTTCCAAATTCTCTGATGTCATGATTTTTTTTTTTTAATTCCAGAAGTAAAGGTTTAGTTTTCTAAGACTGAGTGATCATTCTATGCCAATTTATAAGAAAACATTTGAGGAACCAGCTAATGGCATAATGGTTACGTTGCTGGACTCCCATGTAGTCAGCTGCAGTTCAAGTCCCAGACTTGGCAGCTTAAAATTCACACCAGGTGGGTGTGTGTGCATGCCCAACATCCTGAGAAGAAAATGAAGGAGAAGGAATTATGATGTGGCCATCCCCTCTGAAGGGTGATTTCTCACTTTCTGTCTATTTGATGAGCACACATGCCCTATAGCAAAAATCTCTGTTTAAAGAAAAAAATGAGTCAAGATCTTGTCCTTGTCAATCTGGTTTTAACAACTTTTTGTTTTTGAGGTGGGACAAAGGAGCTTCTGGTAATGTGAGGCATGCTGAATTTCATTTGTAGGGCATATCACTAGTTTTGTTAGCGATAAGGATGGATTTGTGCTAATTACTACTTTCTCCAGTAGTCTCCTTTGAATTGTCACCTACAGCGGCAAGGCATAAACCTGTGATGGTAGCTTCATTTACATAGTATTCTTAACATGTGGTCTTGGTCAAGGTCTGGAATAAGGGAGTCTAAGAACTGTTCAAAATACATTTTTTCATTTACTTATAGCTACATGATGTCCAATGGCTATAAGCCAGCCCCTTTGGATTTGTCTGATGTGAAGCTCTTACCTCCTCAAGAAATTTTAGTGGATAAACTTGCAGAAAATGCACACAATGTTTGGGCAAAAGACAGAATAAAACAAGGATGGACCTATGGCATTCAACAGGTGAGAAATGCTGGGTCAGGCATGCTGGAAAAGTTAAGAGGTGCGATCATCCATCACAATGCCATTTTTGCTTTGGTGGATGTTGGATTGGAAGATGGAGACTGTCATTGTATTCTATCCCTCATTCCATAGTATGTTCAATATTTATGAAGTCATGAGACAAGGCAAAATGTATAATGGTCAGAATGACATTGACTCCAGACATAGTTCCAATTTTGCAGAAATAGACTTATTTTCCCTTTATTAGGCTGATTTACTCATATACATTGTGCTGCAAACACACCCACCAGGTGCATCTTATTCCTGTCTTGCCATTTGCACCATGGTGAGTTGAGCTTTCATGCCACTCTCCAAAGCCAAGTAAGGTGCACAGAAATCATCATTACATGTCAGCAATATTTCAGATTGGCCTAAGTATGTACCAGAGAGAGTGAAAAGGAGAGAAAACTAGCCCAGCAGAGGGACAGATCAGTATGCTTAGAAACCTGTGCCCCTTACTCCAACCCGCTGGGCCACAGATTCCTGGACAGAGTTCTTGTCTACAGCAGGAGACAATCTGAGAGCCAGGGCACAGCAAAGACTTAGGCAGAATTTAGAGCAAGGGTTCATTCCAAACCATATGGCATACCTCTTTCCTTAAAATGCTGCTCTCATTTTAGTAATGACTAGTGGTAGGTTACTGTCAACAAAATCCAGAGGTGACTGTGTGTACTAGTTAACTCATACTTGAGCTTCCAAACCTCCATACATCTGGAAGCCAACATGCATACAGCCATGGAGACCAATACAGAGTGGGGGAATGAAGAGGTTCAAAGCAGTGTGACATATATTTTAGTTTGGATGACTTAGCACTGCAGTCATCTTTATTAGCTTAGTCCCTCTGAAGGACTGGAGGACTCTGTCACAATGTGGACCTTGTGCAAAGCCCCTGTGGCTCTGCTACCTTTTCTGATCTATGAAGACTTGTTAAGAAGCTATTGCAAGCAGTCTATCACAGTTAAATCATGGATGGTCTTCCATAAGGGAAGATCATCTCCCTTGCTTTGGGAGTGGAGGTTTCTAAATAATTGCTTGACACTTCATTTTATTTGCAGGCTGGCATTATTAAAATATGCTTTTTAATTCTAGCTTTGAGTATTAGTACAATTTTCCTATTTATACTCATTGAATCCTGAAGAGAAGTGGCAAATATGTACATTGCTAAATATCAAGATTCTGGGAAGAGCTAATAGGCTACAATGAGCCAGGACTGTTGCTGGAATATGTATGTGCTATTTGTGAAGTTGAAATGTGTTTTCTTTTTCTCTGGCTTTACATAGGACTTAAAGAACAAAAGAAATCCCCGTCTTGTGCCATATGCATTACTGGACGAGCGTACCAAGAAGTCAAACAGGGACAGTCTGCGTGAAGCCGTTCGGACATTTGTTGGTTATGGGTATAACATTGAGCCATCAGATCAAGAACTAGGTAATGAGTTGAGGTTGTTTATTTTGGCCTCAATTTGTTAAACAGGTCATATTCTGGGGAAATGCTAACTTTAAGTAGGTCTAACTAAATGATGTATTTGTATATTAAAAGAGGGAGAATGTTTGATATTAAACATCATCCCATTGACAGATGTTTCTACACTGAACCATTTCTGTGACCCAATCCTACATGTCATATGTTATTGTCAAGGTAGCTGAGCTTTTTGGGATACCTGGTCACAAAACTAAGTCACTTTTCTCTTATGTTCCAAACATATGAATGTTAGCTTGTTTTTAGATGAGGTCATCACATCTTCAGTTAAATTTTAGTGATGATTAAAATCATGAGCTGATAGTAGATGAACATGTCATCATTGTCCCATATCCCAGTTGGGATCATAGGTTGCAAGGGCGGTATTACAAGTGGTTAAGAGAACAGCTTTAGGGTCAGAGCTGGGTTCAAATCTTTGCTTGCTGGTTTATTGGCTCTATGACCTTGAATAAGTGACTTATTCTCTCTGAGCCTCAATTTTTTTTCACCTATAAATGAAAACGGTATTGCTGACCTTGTAAGATTGTTACGAGGAAAAGCAGATATAGTCCCTTAAGGAACTATGACAATGTGTCACTCACTAAATGGTATATAGTATTATTATTGTATGATGAAAATGATGATTGTTGTATTAGAAACAGAATGCCATATGGGTAGTGGGAGATGGCCAGACTTGGTGGTGGTTGTGAGTTTTTTTTGAGACTTTCTACCTAATTATTAAAGGTCTGTGTTCTTTCTTTCCCTCCCACATCCTTTACACACCTTCCTTCTCACAATAGCTGACCCAGCTGTGGAGAAAGTCAGCATAGACAAGATCCGATTTTTTCGGGTAGAGCGGTCTTATGCAGTGAGAACTGGAAAGTGGTACTTTGAGTTTGAGGTGGTGACCGGAGGAGACATGCGGGTCGGCTGGGCCAGGCCAGGCTGTCGGCCTGACATTGAGCTGGGGGCTGATGACCAAGCCTTTGTGTTTGAAGGCAGCAGGGTGAGTTCGTATAGTGTCCACGCATCCTCAGTCCAAGTTCTCCTTCTCTAATACCTCCTCAGAAGCTGGAAGTACTGAGTGTCTGGTTCTCTGGGCTGCAAAATGAGAAGATCCCATCACTGGCTAACCTAGACATTGAGTGAACATTTCATGGTGATTGGTTTTTTTTGTTCTAGTGAAGGAGAAGACTGTATGCCCAAGTCCTTTCTGTAGTCACCTCTATATTTACTCTTACAGCTGAGTCCGTTCCATTCCACTCCAGAGGCAACTCACAGGACATATGCAGTCAGTGTGTATTAGGAAATCTTACTGAGAGAATCCTATTAATTACCATAGCTGACTAGGACTCAAGAGACTTGAGCCACTTTTTGATAGGCCTTGTGTGCCTCAGCTCCATTCATCTGTAAGGTTAGACCACCCTTCCCCATGAGTTATCCTTGGTAGAGAGGCAAGTGCCCTACAGAAATCATACCACTATTAAAAAGTCATGACGAATTTGTTCTGTGTTTTTCTGCACAAAAATTCATCATGACTTTTCCGACAACCCAGTAGTCATATGATGTTGCTGATGTGGTCATCTCTTTGGCTTGGCGTGGGGCAGGGCGGCTTCCAAGACCTCCATTTCTCAAAGCCTGGGGTCTTGTTTTCTAGGGCCAGCGTTGGCATCAAGGGAGTGGGTATTTTGGACGTACCTGGCAGCCAGGAGATGTGGTTGGATGTATGATTAACCTGGATGATGCTTCAATGATCTTCACACTGAATGGGGAGCTCCTGATCACCAACAAAGGCTCTGAACTTGCTTTTGCTGACTACGAGATTGAGAACGGTAAACCTACTGCCCTTCCCCCCAACCCAATCTGTAAGATTTAGAGAAAGTCCAGGAGGGCTGGATGAGCTAACTCTTCTACCTCCTTATTTAGGGTACACTGTCCTTTGAATATTTGAAACCCCAATGATAAAGGCTATCCCTTATACTATCACTTTTGGAGAATCAAGACAAATATTGGTAGTTGGTGTGTGCAACATAAGTAAAAATTATACATTTACAGATCCTTTGACCAAGAAGCTTTCCTCTAATTCCCCGCCTTACACCTTGGCATTTTGAGGTTCTCCAGTATTACAAAGGAAATGCTAATTGTATATGGATGAATGCCCTTAGCAGGAGAGAAAATCAGTAAATTAAAGAATTACCCTTTTATTCCAATTTGAATTGTCAGTATGCATGTTTTTATAATTGAACTTGATGCTTTGATGAGAACCATTGAAACACGAAAGTTAGACTTAGCTGTTCCTTTGAATGAAATGTATTTTGAAATCCAAACACGCTGTGAAACCCAAGCAGAGTTGCACTTATTAATGGCCATGAATAGACAGCAATCAGGGCAGTGCTTCCAGCTACACAAAGAAGCACCTGGAGCTTGTTATTTCCTCTGTAAAGCTGTGCTATGTACTCAGGATGGTTGGCATGTGGGGAAAAGGGCACTGGCTGCACGTCAGTGGACTTGTTCCTAACTAGCTATGCTGCTCCCAGGGAGTCTACCTGGCTGCTCTGGACTTTATTTCTTTAACATAATAAGAGAATAAGAGGCTAAATTAAATAAATTCCAATGTCCTTTTTAGGTATAAAACTCTATGTCTGTGACTTAGTGGGTGCAGTGTGCACATCCCATGCTTGCTGCTGGGCTTCGTCATTACAGGTGAGGAGGAGGCTGCCTCTCCCTACCTCCGCCCACCTGTGACATCTTAGTTTGACTTTATTTAACCTCTTTGGGCCTCATTTAGGGCTCCTTAGGGGGTCTACATTTCTGTAACAGTCTCTGGCTAAAAAGCTACAAAGATATAACTGTATAGGCAACAGTACAAATGCAGGGAGCTGTATATCTAATATAAATGTTACTTATTTAGAGTGTTTTTAGCTTTAGGAATGACTTTCATGCTTTTTACTGACACCTATTATCTGCAACTTGCATATCCAACTGCACCTTTACAGGGCTTTAAGGGTTTTTCTAAGAGCCAAATATTTGAAGAAATAGAAAGCTTGCAGGTTTAGTATGTTTTCCTGGAAAGATAGGCTGACTAAAGCCAGATGGGGTCATATTTTAATGCCTTTTGAAGAAATTTAAAATCAAAGTTCTTTTTTATTTTTTTTTTTAATTTGTCAGAGAGTACATGGCCTCACCAGAGACGGGAAAAGGGGTGGATGTGAAAGCATGGGTAATGATCATGCTACAATCCCTTCTGCTCCATGTCCTTTCTCCTTTCTGGATTTTGGGCACACATAAAGACACACCCAGCATGTTTTTCAGGTCACCAGGTCTGAGACTTTGTACTGAGCAGTCAGTCATGTAGGATTCAGCCACCTTAACCACTATATGGCTGGTCCTAAAATCAAAGTTTTAAAGGAAGAATCTTATTTTTTGAGACAAATGGAAAAGACATTGCTAGCAGGAGTGGCTCATGTGCTGGTTGAGAGGCCAAGGAGAGGGAAGGCTATAGGCAGATCTTAGAGTTATAAAACAGAGTCATCAGATGTTCCCCAAGTACATGCTGCATGCGGTGGTCTCTTGAGACCAGGAGAAAATCAAAGAGCTAGAAGATTTGGGCTCATCCCCAAGGAAAGTAAGTAGCTTCCTGGGATGGAAAAGGTCTGAAGACTGAAGACCTTAACGTGGCTCTAGTATTATGTAACTGGAGGAGGTTACCTTTCTATTTGTCTTTGACTCAACTCTAGGAAGAGAAAAGAATCATGTATGTTGTACAGGGTGTTGAGAACTGGGTAAAATCCAAATGTCAATACTCAAAGTGTGGCCCACTTGTGAGAAACACTCCCTGCCAGACCAGAATCCGAAACTGCCCTCAACAAGATACTCAGTGTACACACCTTAAAGAATGAGAAGCAGTGGTCTAAAGCATACCAGTTTGTAGTATGTAGAAGCAGTATGAAGGAACTCATTTTCTACTTGTAAGATAAATAAGATGAAATATGGAAAGGTGACTAACAATGCAAAGCAGTAAGTTATAAATGGCAAGTGACTAATATGGAATTAAAATGATGGAAGAATAGGGCTTGAATTGAATGTTAAAGAATGCGAGCTATTGTGGCCAGCAGGTGGTATAGCAGTTGAGGCATTGGACTCCCACATGGCTGGCTGTGGTTTGTGCTCTGGAGCGGGTGACTTGAAATTCATACCCGGTGCATGTGCACGTGTACCCAAAATCCTGAGAAGAGAGTGGAGGAGAAGGGATTGTGGTGTGTCTATCCCCCTGGCTGGTGATTTCTTACTTTCTGTCTCTGTAGCAAGCACACACACCCTATAGCAAAAATCTCTCAAAAAAGAAAAAGAAAGAATGTAAGATATTATTGTGCCCTAGTCGCAAAATTCCCAAAAGACCACCAAGGAGCTGATTCCGATGCAAGCACACAAGGGTCGTTTTAATTCAGTCTCGAGCCAGGACTCTCAATTGTCACCAACACAGCGGATCAGAGTCGAGAGCCCCCTGTGTTAGTTGGGCTAAGTTTTTATTTACCTGTTGGGGAGGAGGTCGAGGGGTGCTGAGGAATGCACTCAGGCAGCTATACATTGGCTGTAGATTTCAAGAAGCATAGTTGTCTTTTACTGATTGATTGTCAGACTATTTAAGTTGGGCAAGAAAGTTACTTCAGGTCTCTGGTATTTCCTTTGTTTTTCTCATTGGTCAGCCCCAGTGGGGTGATGGTCTTATGACCTTCTCCTATGGGATCCGCTCGCCTCCTTGAAATGGCACCGATTCTCAGCAAGGTGGGTTTAACAAAATGGAGTTGCCCTATAAAAATGGAGTCACTCTGGTCCTTCAATATCTAAGGAGAAGTATATTCTCATCAGTTGATATAACTAGAAAAAAGATGTGATGTCAGAAAACTTTAGGAGATGAAACCATTGAATGGAAGATTTGTATGTAGAATTTATAAATGATAAAGCTGGAAAGATAAGATGCAGATTACAGCCTCAAATACCAAGACTCAGCCTTTGCATTCAAGAAACTTATCTACTTTGAACTGAGCAGTCTTGGACTTCACCCTCTAGAAAGTGAGGTGGGGGGCTGTTACAGGGTTTGAGCAGAAGACTAGTGTAAAGGAGAGGTATGTTTTAGGATATCCCTATTTTGAAAGATCATCTGTGTTACAAGGAGATACTTCACAGGCTTTTTTTGTGTATAGGAGCATGACTTGACCTTCATAATTACAATGTCTATTATTAGGAAGCTGTTTTATAATAGAAATGTACCGTAATATGTTAGCACGTTATACCATGGTATTGCCTCGCACTTTAATAACACAGAGATAAGATCATTGGAAGGCTCTTTCAGTTCCATGGTGGCTCAAGAGTGAATGGAGGGGCAGTTGAAAGGAAGTTATCATGTCATTCTTTAACAACAATAGCCCAGAGACCTGGACTAACCGTATAGCTTATCTGCTCTCATGGAAAGAGGCAACAGTTCTTGCCATGAGTTATTAAGAAAAGTATCTGATAAACATAAAACATTTTATGCATTGTATCTCCCCTCCCCGCTACCTACCCCACCCAAAGCAAAAATGCTTTATATGCTTTTGTTCTTCTGGTCACCAGCACGTCAGCCTGGATTCAGGCCATCACCCCAGTGGGCACTCTACTGTTGGGAAGTCTTAAGCCCTTTGAGAGAAGCAATAGGAGCAGACATTACAACTCGTGGCTGGTTTTTTACTCCCTCTGGGTTATTTATAAATTGTCATCTCCATTTTCCTCTACATCATAGATAATACACTTTTATCTGCATCATTAGAATTTTTCTAATCATTATTTCTTATCCTGGTCCATGTAATGGACCATCACAGCTTTCAATGTTTTAACCTAAAGCTATCTAGAAACGCTGAAGCCTCCAAGGTGAAACTTACTGTCAGTTGTTTTTTTGTTTTTTTTGTTTGTTTGCCCCCTTCATTTAAATCAAAGAAAGATGAAATAAAAAAATTATGTCTAGAGGAGGCTTTGGTGTGGTCCCCTGTGCTGCCTATGCTGGGCACTCTGCTGGGGAGCAGCCTGCCTCCTGCCTCAGCTTTGGTTTCTGCAGGGGGAGCGTCCCAGGCTGTTTCTGCCCATTGGTCTGTTCGGTTTAATGGATTCTTCCAACTCTGTCAGCAATGAGAATTTCTTCTCCAATAGGGAAGAAATGGAACTTATCTGCAAAAGTGCTGTGTGCATGTGTGTACACACACACACACACACACACACACACACACACACCAGCCCCACCCCCATCCCCAACCCTGGAACTAAGCCTCACTCCCCCGGCCCCATCTCTGTCTCTACAGATGGGTGCTGTGCTTCAGAAAGTGGCTGTGGCAGAAGAGTATGGCCTCCTTTCCTGTGTTTTCTGCAAGACTCATGACCATCTCAGTGCTGGCCCTGAACTCCATCTGCACGAGTCTTAGCAGGAAATAAAAAGGTGCAGATGAAACACATGCTGCTGGATAAAGACCCTTAGAAACACGCTGTGCATGGTCTGGACAGCCACTTAGTCACCTCTGTCCAAGATCTTAGTTTTTCTCTTCCTGATAGTCTCTTTTATGTCTTTCTTCAGTTCAAAATGGGTTTTTAAAAAATGAATACATCATTTGGGTTTTCTAGAAAAATAGTTTCTTCCCAAGCTGCTGCGTTATAAAAACACGACCTTCCTGTGTCCAGCCTCCCTTCCTAATCACAAAACCAGCATGAGGCCTTGTAGTATCAAGTTTATCAGAACCTGGAGTCTTCTACAAAATTCAAATGCATGTGTTCTTGCTGTTCTGTTCCTTGGAGGAGAACTGCATTTTGTCTTATCATAAGACTATTTTCTCTCTCTCTCTCTCTCTCTCTCTCTCTTTTGCATTCCCATGTATATCTTTAATTAGAATTCAAAGTTTTATCATATATTTTGCCTTAGCCCATTCCAGATGTGATTTTAAAATTCTTTATCTGTCTCACTAAGTAACAAAGAACCATGGTTTTCTTACTGTAACAATTCCCCACAAAAGCAAAAGTAAATCAGAATATTGTTCTCTTATCTATAAGTAACTTAGAAAAAGCTGTTTAACATAGAACTGCAAATCCTTCCTGAAAGAATATTTCTGCTACAGAACTTTGCTTGCTGAATTAGAAACTATGTATATTATATATATATGTAGTATATATAAATAGAAATATATATTTTTGTGTATATATATAAAATATATAATGAAAGAAAAATACATATTATATAAAATATATATTTTATGTATTATATAACTATATAATACATATAACATATATACTCTATATCTTTTTGAGGGGATTATTTTCTCAGTCATTTTGGTGATGTTTTTCTTTTAGGTCAGAGGTTTTGTCTTCTACATCCAAGATTCAATCTTGTGTATGTTCTAATCTGCTTTTAATACTTTTAAGGGAGGTTTTGATTTCCTGTATTACAGGTTTCATCTCTAACAGCTCCATTTGATTCTTTTTTTTAATGGTGTGTACTTCTTCCAAATCGAGGAAGAACTTCCGCATCTCCTGGGACTCATTGTCTCTTTTCTCTTGTATCTTCTGGAGTTCCTTGTCTCTCTTCTTTTCCATCTTGATTAGTTTTGTCACTATGAACATTCTGAATTCTTTATCTGACATTTCCACAAGTTACATTATACTGTCTGTGGATAATAAGTTACTCTTTTCCATTGATGGAGAGAGATTTTCTTGGTTTCTTATATTTCTTGTGCCTCTGTGGTGATTTCTAGTCATCTGATGGATTATATATGTTTCTTCCTAATTTCTTAGAGTCAATTCCAAGTATTCAGGAGTGTGCAGGAGGAGATGACCTGCAATCTTTCTGCAGTTTTGTTTCCCTGACACTCCTCAAGCAACCTGCACTTTTGTCATTGGAACTGGATATTACAAGGGCCTCTGAGTTTCTAGAGAAAAGGAGCACCTGAGCTGAACTGTGGGGTTGTAAACGAAAGTTCAGAAGTGTGTGGGAGGAGATAAGTCATGCTTTATCTACAGCTCTGTATTCCTCCCTGCTCTTCACCTTACAGTCTCTCTTATCTGATCTTTAGTCATTGGTTGTGTATTCACTTTTGGCTAATTGTTTAGAGAAGCTTTCTGCAATTGTAAGCTCATGTGCTTCCCTTTACTGTAAGGTACTTCTGTGTCAGTTTCTCTCCTCTACTCTGCTTTGCAGTGTGGTATCCACAGAAAGAGATTTGAGTTCAGATTTATGAAGAGGAGTTTCTCCCTTTGTACAGCAGGTTCAGTGGGGGTTGAGGATTTCATTGACCCCACTAGTATTCAGATGTTTGTCTACTGTGCACCGAGGCCTGTCTAGACACTCAATGTGTGAAGGCTGAGCAGCAAAGTGAGAAGGTAAAGGAAAAGAAAACAAAGGGGGAAAAAAGGGGAAAAAAAGATAAAAACACTCAAAAGGAAGAAATATGTTTTTTAAAAAAAGCTAAAATTAAAAGCATACTTCCATGCCACAAGAAAGGGGCAGGGCACAGCCCAAATGTAGATGGATTCTGAAATTAGTAATAGAAAGGAGAGGTCAGAGGCAAAAAAAAAAAAAAAAAAAAAAAAGTACTTATATTTTTTTAAAAATATATTTTTAAAGAGACAGAACACAGATTGCCCTATCTGTCTATGTTCTTGGGTCTGGTAAGAGAGGTTTGGAGCAGAGGGTCTTCAGTTACCCTAGTCCCTGTAAGGGGCAGGACACAGCCCAAATGTAGATAGATTCTGTCTATGTTTTTGGATCTAGAAGAAGTTTGGAGCAGAGAGTCTTCAGTTACCCTGGTCCCTGAAAGGGGAAGAATACAGCTCATAAGGCTATTTTCAAATTTTCCTTTTGAACCACTTCAGAGATGTCAGCATAATTTTATCTGTTATGCATGTAGAGAGAAGATGGTATTTTCTCCTTTCTATTTCTTCCTTCTTCCTTTTCCAGTCTCATGTAAGACTTTGGATTGAGTTGTATACAAACTGCAAATCCTTGTTTATGATAGTCAGTGCTCATAGTAATGGCATGTAACCTTGCCACATGGGTGCTTTTGTCCAGGTCAACCTGAGGAGTCATGCGGCCAACTGTGTTATTGGTAGCCATTTTCCTCTAAGGAGCCTGGGAAACTTCGTGGTCGTAGATCTTCAGCTGCTGATGTGGAGGCATCCTGATCAATGGCATCACACTTGGGAAAATCATTTGAAGGGGGAAGGATTAGTCACAAAGCAAGTTAGTTTATGTAAGAATTGGAAAATAGAATTTGAAATCCTGGCCTCTGGTCTCCGTTGTTTGCACAGGTCTCCTGTTCAGACACTTTTGTTCACATGCTGGCTCTGCAGTGTACCTGGTGGCAGATGTCAAGCAAGTTATTCAAGTTTCTAAGCCTCAGTTTTCTTATCTGTAAAATAGACATAATAATGAGATGAATCTATAGAGCACTAAGCCTTGCACTTAGAAAGTGCTTGATAAATACTAGCTGTGGTGCCATTAGTACTATTTCCCTTATTTATCAATCATACAGAGTTATAAAGTTATATGAAGTGTTAATGTCTCAAGTAAAAAAGTTTTAGAAAAGAAGATCACATTAGCTGGAGCCCCTTGGCCGGTTGGAAGGTGCTGGTTAAATGTACCCAGTTATATCCAGTTATTAAGTCCCTCTGCCCAGAGAAAGTGCTGGTGCAGTATGAGGATTCCTTTCTTCACTATCCTTTCTGAGTTTTTTCTTTTCTGATTCAAGCCTTGATTGAGCTTTTCTTCTCTTTGCAGAGCTGTCCCAGCTGTGCCCACTTAGCCCCCCGGGTCCCCAGCACTCTCTGCCTCCCATTGTTCTGCTCCTTTTCTCCTGTAGAGGTGCACTCTACCCCAGAGAGGGTTTCTGCCCCGTGGGACAGACAGCATTTCATGCTACAATGAGTCCTGCCCTGGGACATAGATGCTGTTTGAATCTGAGACATCCATCCCCTATAATATACACTCCCTCTCTTGCACACTGACTGGCAGCTGCCCTATGATTCAGCGCGTGTAGGATCCCATTTTGTCACTGTCCTTCTCACGACCTTGGTTAAGTTTGTTAGATCCTCAAATCTTTACTTCTATCCTCAATAAAGTGCTGTTCTTTCTGCTCATGTTTAATAAAGAGAAGAAGCCAAAGTTCCTGAGACAGAGGCTTCCTTTCAAGCAAATATTATGTTTCCCCCTTACTTTGTCAGTGGGCCTATGACTAAGGAGTCATTCATATGTCCCAAGGCTAAATCTTCACTGCTGCAGCTTCCTACTCAGGGCTTTGTACCCACTGCTCACTTACTCTACTGCTCAGATTCACAGAGAAGAAAGAAGAGTTTTTCTTGAGACATCCTCTTCCCTGTTCTTTTCAAGGCTGAGATACTTCATGATCATGGCTTCAAGATAAAAGTATTATAGTGGTGGTTTTCTGGGTTGAGTTTCCCACCTTCAGCAAAATCACTACAATACTCTCTCAGAGATAGGGATGGTTTATAGCAAATACATTCACTTTTTACTATTCCATTCTTTGTTCTCATTTCCTTGAAATTAGGATAGTTTCTTTCTTCATGTCTTGTCATAGCCCAGAGCAAAGCCCTCTGTCCCAATGGGGACCTAAAGAACTTTGCTTATGAGCAGTCCTTCCGTATTATTGTCAGGTTTCCATTGATTTCTTATTTGTAGCAATTTCTGTCTCTAGAAAGACAGCTTCATCTATGACAGTCCCTAGCCCAAAAATGCCAGAAGCATAGCAGTTCTCAGGCTGTTACCTGAACAGCTGCTTGTCCAACTGGCCGATCTGACTACTATCCTACAGGCAGGATGACTGGGCTGAGTCCTGATGGCCCTGAGAGGGTCTGTCTTTGTACAGACGTTACTGTCATTCTAATAGGGTTGCATTAAACTGGTTGTGTTTAGAAGTGGTACTAAACACATCTGTGTCCTAAATCAGCTCACAGTTTCTGAAACTAACCAACTTGCTCTCAAGTGCTTTCCTTTTTACTTATGTGGTTTGTTACTGAAAAATAAAGTTCACGGCTTAAATGATATAAGCACTTGTCCTATTGGGTCGCCAGGAAAGTCATGATGCATTTTTTGCATAGAAAAACAGAAAAATATGTCATGACTTTTTGGATAGCCTATTAGGAAGAGTGCCTTTTGACCTTGGTGTCCATGAAGCAAAATTATTACTATTGAAAGCAAATGCTCCCCAAATTATCCTTTGATACTTTTGAACACTCCTATCCTAGGACTGATGCCAGCTTTTCTTTGTGGGGTGCTCCAACCCCTGCTTTAGCCAGAGGCCTCAGAGCTATCTCTTCTCTTCCAAGTGCTCTCTGCAGCCTTGGCTATCCTCAGCCGCCTGCCTTACCCATCCTCACAAACCCAAGATAATTAGTGATTTCCCTGCCTTACTGATTTGTTGGCCCATAATTATGATTTATAAATATCCCACAGTCAAGAACACCAAACAATTGAACTACTTCCCTCTATTCTGGTAATTTTTTAAAAAGCTCACTTTATTTTATTCAAGATAGCTCATGGGCACTCATAGGGTGGAGAGAGAGAAGAAAATAGGGAGAGGGAAAGA
>NW_006160023.1:438631-466611 GCF_000334495.1 Tupaia belangeri chinensis
GGGAAAGAGAGATGGACCCTCAACAGTCTCTGGTCACAACAACATCCCCATTCACCAACCCTCCAACTGGTCAGGATCGTAGGCATGTGCATGTGTTTCAGGTCAGCCAGGCCAGGAGTCCAGACCCACAAGCAGCCATGTCACTTCCAACACTGCAGTTCTGTTTGCTACTGACACCACAGAGACTAGGCCTGAATGGTAATATTTTAACATGATCATGGTATAGAAGTGAGCTTGGAAAGCGAATAGCCATAGGTGGGGAAGAGCTTTCTCTGGCTCCTATTTGAAACTCTCATTCTCCCACTTGGGTAAGAAGGAGGGCAATGGGCTAGGAAAATGAGAGTTTGTAAACTGTGTATTATAAATAAGCAGCATCACAGTGCTAGTATTTAAAACTTCCTAGAACCATACCCTCCAAATGTGAAGGACCTCTGCTTTCACAGGTGAAGATGATGAGTTCCAGGCAAGTTAGATCATTTGCACTATATCTTTTTTTTTCTAAAAATTTTCTAAATATTTTGCATATTTAAGGTATATCACATATTAGAAGCTACATAGAGATGGTAAGAAGGTTACTATAATGAAGCAAATTAATACATCATCTCAGTCGCCCAATTTTTTTTTTTTTGTGGCAAAATCTGCACACCGAGTCTTTTTTATTATTTTAGTTATCTTTTGCATGCGAGAGAGAGAGAGAGAGACACCCCAACATGGCATCCACTTCTCAGGCAACCCCCCTCCTCAGCTAGCATGGATCACAGGTACTTGTGGAGGGAGGCCCCAGGACATGAATGTGGGACCGGCCCATGTGGATCGAACATCACAGAGTGTGGTTGCCCCAGTGTTTCCACTGCACCACTGGCTGGCCCTCACTCTTTAGGCTTCTTGGATTGCTATGTTTTTGGTAGCATTTAAATTTTTCCAGGTCCTAAGATAATTTTTCTTTTTTTTTGGAGAGGATTTTGCTATAGGGCACATGCATTCGCCAGACAGAGAGAGACAGAGAGACAGAAAGCAAGAAATCACCCCCCAGGGGGGATGGTCACGCCGCAGTCCCTTCTCCTCCATTCTCCTCTCGGGATCTTGGGCACGCACTCCCAGCATGAGTTTTAAGCCACCGGGTCCGGGACGCGAACCACGGTCAACTATGTGGGAGTCCAGCGACATAGCCATTACGCTAACTGCTGGTTCCCATCAGGTCCTAAGATAATTTTAACTAAGGCATAAAGAATTTTATTTTTCTCTTATTGGTTTTACTTCTCAGTTGATATTTATTTACATTTGAAGAAGAATTTGGGTCAGACTGTAGTGTACTAGTCACACAACTGAACTCACACAGGAAGCTCCCAGATTCACCTCCCGGGGCCTCCTACCCATGCATGTGCTCTTGATCCGGGCTGGCTGAGACTAGGGTCAGGTTGTTGCATGAGGACCCTTTTAGGAGTGCCTACCTCTTCCAAAAGAAATAAATAAATGAATTTCAAAGTAAAATTTAAAAAATAATAATAATCTTAAATGGGCATTGTTTTTCCCAAACCATTTTGAACCAAGTTCACTTTTCTTTGCCAAGGGCAGTGATAATGACCATGTCATCTCCTGTTGTTGATTTTATGTGCCAGGGAGAAAGACAGAGGGCTGTGTCCCATCCTTATTACTGAGATCCAAAGCCTTCTGTAAGGCAGCAAAGGCTTGGCTGTCTCAGAGCTAAAGCAGGGCTGTCTTCATTCTGCAGGCTTTGTGCCCATCTGCGCTCTGGGGCTGTCTCAGATCGGCCGCATGAATCTCGGGACAGACGCCAGTACCTTCAAGTTTTATACCATGTGTGGCCTCCAAGAAGGCTTTGAGCCTTTTGCTGTCAACATGAACCGAGATGTTGCAATGTGGTTCAGCAAGCGCCTCCCGACATTCGTCAATGTGCCAAAGGATCATCCACACATAGAGGTAATGTTACACGTTGGGGGTGGTCCTGGTGGGGCAGGTGTGCAAGGCACTAAGCTCACACTAATGCTCCTGTCAACAAGCAGCTGCTTACCTAAGCCTGTGCCTTGGCTATGTACCAGCCACCTCCCTACTGGCCCTCAGAGAAGTTGTTGCAGGCACTTTAATTGGGGCAGCTCAGTTGCATCTTATAAGAGAAGACAGTCTCGTGCCTACAGCCTTGCAGATTGATCCCTGAGCCTTTGGGCCACCAGATTGTCTCCAGATATTTCAGTACTGGTGTTGCCAAAGTAATACAGCACCCAGAGGCCTCAAACCTAGTTTTCTTTAAAAACTTTAATACAGGGACCAGCAGTTAGCGTAATGGCTATGTCGCTGGACTCCCATGTAGTCGACCGCGGTTCGCGTCCCGGACCCGGTGGCTTAAAACCCACGCCGGGCACGTGTGCGTGCGTGCCCAAGATCCCGAGAGGAGAATGGAGGAGAAGGGATTGCGGCGTGGCCATCCCCTCTGGGGGGTGATTTCTCGCTTTCTGTCTCTCTGTCTCTTTCTGTCTGTCTGGCGAGCGCACACGCCCTATAGTGAAAAACCTCTCAAAAAAAAAAAAAATTTAATACCTATACTCAAGATTCTATGTTCTGAGCTCATTATGTTCTTATGTTAATAGCTTGATGTTTTAGGCCCTTTTAGATTTTTTTTTATGGTGACATATCCAGGAGTTTAAGCTGAGATATGGCAATTGACTCTGATACGTCCACTGTCTATGGGGAGCTTAAAGGAGCCAAAGATTGAAAGAAGCCTAATCCAGGTTCTCGTCCTGCATCTGCTCATCTGTTTTACCCATGTCGAGCATGGCTTCTTCACAGTGGGGAAAAGGGGGAGACTGCTGACAGTACACTGAACAGCTGCACCCTACAGCAGCATTAGTTGGGGTAGACTCGCTGACTGGCTTCACTTTGACTTAGTTCCCTTAACGTACTCTCCTGTCTCAACTCAGCAAGCAGCAGCTCTCCACTCCCTACTTTCCTTCAGTCTTCAGCAGTGACTTTTGATTCCTCCCTCACCATTACTTTTTTTTTTTTTTTGAGAGATTTTCACTGTAGGGCGCGTGTGCTCGCCAGACAGACAGAGAGAGACATAGAGACAGAAAGCGAGAAATCACCCCCCAGGGGGGATGGTCATGCCGCAATCCCTTCTCCTCCATTTTCCTCTCGGGATCTTGGGCACGCACGCACACGCACCCAGCGTGAGTTTTAAGCCACCGGGTCCGGGACACGAACCGTGGTCGATTACGTGGGAGTCCAGCGACATAGCCATTACGCTAACTGCTGGTTCCCCCTCACCATTACTTTTGAAAAGTGGCTCTTGGAATTTTGGAAGCATGAGCTCCTTTGACAAACTAGAGGCCCTCCACTTAAAAGATAAATGAACCACACACAAATATTCTGGCTTGCTCATGGGCTGCAGAATAGGAATCATTCTCTTTAAAGCAGGATAGAGGCTCCAATGAGAAAAATTATGATTGAAATTTTCAATTTACTTCCCCGTCCTCACCCACACACCCACACACCCACACACAAAAACACACGGACACACACACTTCAAAGTCTAGTTTTGATCTTTCCTTGTCCAGCCCTGAACGCTGCTGTGCTTGTGCCCTAGAGCTACGAATTTCCTGAGTATTTAGACGAGGCTCTAGGAGCCTCAGTCATTAGTCTGCTTGTAGCAGAGATGGGGACCTGGCTGGTTCACAGAGGGTGTTCTCTATGGGAGCCTGGGCTTCTTTTCTGGAACTTTGGGCTTTCTGGTACTCTTTCTTGGGCTTTCTGGTTCTATTTCCCTTTTATGTTCTCAGGCTTGGTGACAAGCAAAATCTATGGAAGGATTTTCTTCTTAAGCCACTTCGCCCTGACCTAAAAGGTCAGCCTCTATGGACACCGCACTGCGTCACCCATATATCACAACCCTCTCTGGCACACATGCTCCACTGTTGGCCTCAAAGGGAACCCAGTGGGTTTTTAAATCTCTTCTTTCTCCAGCCAGAAGCAGATCTGTGATTTTTCTATAGGACGGAGGCCAACCAATGACAAGAATCATAGTTTGCCTGTCTCTGTCAACAGCTTCTATAGTTCACAGAATGCCTTGTTGCGGCTACATTGAGTACATCAAGAAGGAAAAAAGGGACAGGGCAAAGGTCCGGCCCTCTAGTAGGTGAGTATATGGGCTATGCTGTTTCCAGGTCATAAGAATTGATGGCACCATGGACAGCCCTCCTTGCCTCAAGGTGACCCACAAGACATTTGGCACACAGAACAGCAATGCCAGCATGATCTACTGCCGTCTGAGCATGCCCGTCGAGTGCCACTCGTCCTTCAGCCACAGCCCCTGTCTGGACAGTGAGGCTTTCCAGAAAAGGTGAGAAGGGAGGGGCCGGCTCTCTGTGCTCATTGTGTCTGCTCTACACTGAACTCTGTGGGTAGGATTGAGAAATGAGGATGTGTGCACACCCATGTGTTCATATGTGCACACGTGTGTGTGTGTGTGTGCGCGCGTGCGTGCACACTAACCAAACTAAACAGTCACGTGTGATGGCACTCTTGGAATCCCTAGCTCCCTGGCTGCCCACAATTTCTGTTTTTGGAGTAAAAGGGATGAGAGTACATGAGAAGGTGCAACTGTTGCTTTTGTGTGCAATGAGATGCTCCTGGGGGGTAGACAGATCCTGTTTTCTCTGCATAACTGTGGGCACTGTCCAACCCTGCGGCTGTGTGACTCATGAGTAATGCACCTTCTCCCTTCCTGATTGGGCATGTATTCCTGGCTGTCCCTCTTTCTTTGATGTCTATTTTTAATCATTGATGTCTGTCGTGTCTAGAACTGTCTTGTCCAGGATTCCTCTGGATTTCTATCTACTAACCTTTTAAACAAGCACAGCTGCTTCAAAGAACAGAATAAGCCATTTGGAGTTTTCCCTGCTTGTTCGATTGCAATCCCCCGTCTCTCTCTCTCTCAGCTCTAACTTGCCATCTGGGCAGAGGGATGAGTTGGAAGTCATAGCCCTGCCTCGTGGTGGCAGCTTCCAAGTGAACAAATTCCAAAACTAGTTGCGATCACTCGGGTATAGTAAATAGCCAGTTTCCTCAACTCGCCTTGATCGTTTAGGGTAGATCAATTGCCTGTCAGAACTGTGGGATTCTCGGTATAACTGAATAACTAAAACATGGATTATCTCCCCCCCAGGAAACAGATGCAAGAAATTCTCTCGCATACAACAACAGTAAGTAAATGTGCCCAATTATGGTTTTAATTATTTGATTCTTTGCTGCGCCTGGTAATATGCCCCTTACAGCAAAGATCTATCGAGAGATCCTCTTTAATTGCCAATTACTCTGTCTTTTAATATCCATTTTGATTCTTCCAGAACACATCTGTGGCATTTCTCAAATGAGGGGAAGAGAGATGGTTATTCAGTACAAGACAGAAGCTCTACCTGGAGCTCCTAATTGGGCAGCATTGTGTACTCATTACCCATTTGCCACAAGAGACCCAACACTGCCTTTTCTGATTGAAACTCGGTTGGAGGGTTTCAATTAAATCCTTTTGTTTGCTCTTTTGTGTAAACTTCCACGAGCCGGCTTTCCATGCCTCTGTGCAGGCGCAGAGTAATGTTGAAAGCAATCGAGTGTGTGGAAGGATCAAGAAACCAGCCCAGAAGATGGAGGCTGCTTTTGGTCTCTTTTTCCATAGCTCCAGAGTAGTCAGAAAGCATCATTTCCTAATTTCTTTTTCTCTCATTCTCCTTTAGCTCCTGGCAAAGAAAAAAAATGTCTAAGAAAGAAATGCATGTCCACTCCTTCTATAAAGTTACCCAGTAACCCTGACGTCACAGATTAGCCACAGGCGCAGAGTAATGTTGAAAGCAATCGAGTGTGTGGAAGGATCAAGAAACCAGCCCAGAAGATGGAGGCTGCTTTTGGTCTCTTTTTCCATAGCTCCAGAGTAGTCAGAAAGCATCATTTCCTAATTTCTTTTTCTCTCATTCTCCTTTAGCTCCTGGCAAAGAAAAAAAAATGTCTAAGAAAGAAATGCATGTCACTCCTTCTATAAAGTTACCCAGTAACCCTGACGTCACAGATTAGCCACGTCACCAGGAATGAGGTGCTTGCTGCAGCGGATAATACACGCAGTACAGGCAGAATGCCGTGCTCGGCATATCGTGTCTCCCCATTTCATCTTCATGCATTTAAGACTAATGTAATCATTAATCCCGTGAGACAGGTGATACTGCATACCATATTATGCTCAGAAAAGACAAGTGACTTTTCCAAGGTCACACAGTCAATAACCAACAGGACCAAGATTCAAGTCCAGTCAGTCTGGCTGACCCTTTGTCCTTCTAATTGAGAAAATTGGGCAGACTACGAATATGAGCCACTTTATTAAGAATAAATCTGCTTAGTTTCATCAAGAAAATGATGCAGTCACCTTCCTCAGTACTGTAGCTGTTACTGTAACAAAACGATGCACCTCACAGCTGTAGGACAACCCCAAGAACTGCAGTGCTTCTCAACACTGCCTGAGGTTGGACGTGATGGCCACACAGAGCACATTCGGTCATGACATAGGCTTTTTCTTTCACAGCCTCTTTCTCAAGATTTAAAAAATAACACAAAACCTCAGTTGGCCCTATAGAAATAGATAAAGTAGCTAGGTGCTCTGACCCTTGACTGGCCTCCCTCTGAGGGTAAGGACTGTGCCCAGCTGTCCTCTGTAGCCCAAGGCCAGCCTGGTGCCCAGGAGCAGGTTAGGACTCCATGCCGACCCTCTGAGCAGCTGCCACTGATGCCATCAACAGCATCTCCTGAGTAAAGTGCAGATTAAGTGCTTGCTTTTCTAGGTACTAAAGCAAAATAGAAGAGGGTAAATTAGGAAGCCAGAGTCTCAATTCAGCCCTCCTTCCAAGTCTAGAGCATAGTATGAGGGGATTTCAAAAACTTTGTGAGGGCCAGCCAGTGGCATGGTGGTTAAGGTGGCTGGATCCCACATGGCTGGCTAAGCAGTTCAAGTCCTGGACTTGGCAACTTGAAATACACACTAGGCACATGTGCATGTATGCCTAAAGTCCCAAAAGGAGGGAGAGAGGGAGGAAAAGGGATTGAGGCATGGCCATCCCCCTAGGTGGGTGCTTTCTCACTTTTCCCCCCATCCTCTCTCTCTCTTCCTCTCTCTCTCTCTTCCTCTCTCTCTCTTTCTCTCTCTCTCTCTCTCTCCAGCCTGTGTACATGGATTCTAGCAAATTTAAAAAAAATTGTGGAAATTGAATTTAAATGCAAGTTTATTTTGGTGCAAATAGTTTGAAATCCATGCATAATTTTTTCATAGCACAATTTTCTGTGCACTTTTTGAAGACCTCTCTTCCACCTCTATGGGTGTTTGCTTTTTCACAAAACTAGGGCCAAGTGGGCCACTGTGCTCTCTTCCTTGCCAGTCCCTCGCCCAGGCGTGGGGCTTTCACTCCCTCTCTGGTCTCTCCACAGCAATGCTACTACGCCATCCGCATCTTTGCTGGGCAGGACCCCTCCTGTGTCTGGGTCGGGTGGGTGACCCCAGACTATCACTTGTACAGTGAGAAGTTTGACCTGAATAGAAACTGTACAGTGACTGTCACCCTGGGCGATGAAAGAGGCCGGGTCCATGAAAGGTAAATAAAAGGGTTCTGGAGGGGCAGGGGTGCCCACGGTCTCCTTGCTTCCACTCCCTAACAGTTTTTTCCCTCCCACCTCATACATTTCAGCCTCTCTTAAAAGGGGGAAAATGAGGCCAGCCCATGGCCTGGTGGTTAAAGTGGATAAATTCCACATGTCCAACTGGCACAGTTCATGTTTTAGATCTAACGACTTGAGATATGCACCAGGTCTCTTTGCGTGTGTGCCCAAAATCCCAAAAGAAGGGAGAGATGGAGGAGAAGGAGTTGTAGCATGACCACACCCCATGGGGGGTGCTCTCTCGCTTTCGCTTGCACATTCTCGCTCCCTCTCTTTCACTTGTTCTCTCTCTCCAACACTCTCTGACAAGTAAAAAGTGATAATTAAGGACCCAATTTCTACAACATTGAACCAGACAGAGAAAACCCTTTATTGCTTGAAAGTTGGTTCAGAAGAAATTAAAGGATGTACCATATCACATAGCAGCTTGGAGCTCTGCATCCCAGGAGTCTGTAATGGCCGAAAGGAGAAAGAATAGAAAACAGACATAGCAAATCCATGGATAATACCATTAAATAGGAATTGGGAATTTTTAGGAAAACCTGTTTGAGGCACACGTATACCCTCCCACCAGTCTGGTCATGCTACTGTCAAAGAAAGAATCCTTGGTGACCAGATGTGCACCCAAGGTGACTCAGGACCAAGGCCATGATTTCTAGTACATTCCTCACCTGTTGCTTTTTCAGGAAAAAAAGGCATTTTTCCCCTTTGCAGCTATGTGTGGGAATATGGCAAGTTGTTTCTAAAGCTTGACCTTTACTCCCTACAAAGTTGGGAACGTTTGGCAATCCAATGCTCTTTAGATGATGCACACTTGTCAAAGACTAATGCTGGGGCCGGATGGTGGCACAGTGGTGAACCAAGGCAGTCCCACATGGGAATGTTGTCAGTTCTCATCCAGAGACCTCCCTGAGTATGCTGGCATGCATGCCTATGTTCTGGGGCTGGACAATGGTGGATTGTGGTGTTGTGACCCTGGTAGTGATGCCGTCTCTTTTTGTCTCTCTTACTCATGGAGGAAATAAATTTTAAAATAAAAAAAAGGAAAAAAAGACTAATGGCTAGAGGTGAATCACTCACTGTGCCATGAGGCACAAGTGCATGTGGGTGGTTAAGAGCACAGACTGCCCGGTTTTTAACTAAGTTTACAGTACTACTAGGAGTGTGACCTGAGAACAAGTCATTCAACTCCCCCTCTATAGAATAAACATAAGAGTTCTGATCACATAGAGTGTCATGTGAATTAAATGAGCTAATTCAGAGAAAATGCTTAAGATAGCACCTTGACTCAAACACCCAGTAAATATTTAGCATTGTCATTGCCATTCTTAAATGCCCATTATGGTATCAGAACCAGAGTAGATGGTGTGAGAAGCATCTGGTTTAAGTTGGAAAAGAATAAGTGTGAAAGCAATTGACCAGTCCAGGCTTTGGTCTTCAGACAGGAGGGAAGAAAGATGGTAGAAATGTCCGCCTCATTCGGGTTTATTGCTCCAGTTTGCTGGCTCTGCCACACTAGGCAGATTGCTTGGTTTATTTGAGCCCCAGAGACCAGACCACATTTATTGTGAAAAGTAACTGGCATGTTAGAGCCTAGGATAAGAACCAGTATATGGTAGACACTCAATAATTCTTAGTTCTTTGCTGCACCTGATAGGCAGTAAATACAGAATCGATTTTCAGATGTTTTAGATCATTTTGAATTGGGACCCTTTAAAATATGCCCAAAATTTGCTGCTTCATGTTCTCACAGCTTCAATGCATTATTAATTGGATTTTGTATTAGTTATTAATGCATTTAGTACTTCAGTCACTAAAAACCAGCAATAACACGGCTGCAGTTTAACTTCTATCGAAATATAACAATGGCTATAACTCTGAAAGAGGCTATTCATGTTGGCCCCTGTCTGAGAAGAGAGGATGTGAATGAATACTTATAAAGGAGATTTTTCACCCTCAGGGAAAGTGAAGGAACCTCAGAGAATCCTAGTCAAACTCTTGGCTTTCCAAATGAAGGCACAGTCCAGAGACAGACAGCAACTTTAATAGTTCACAGGGTCTGTTCTGATCTGTCCCCCCACACAGTGCTTGCCGAATGCATTCTTCTTGACCCTGGGGTGGGCCTGTCCCCACACAGCCAAGGGCCACATGGGAAACCAAGGGAGTCACATCAGATCGACCTTCAGACATTTCAGGGAGTTACTGTGGCATCAGGTATAGAGTTGTTCATTCATTTAACCTGAGCACTATGTTACTTGGATGATATACACTGGTGAAGGCTGAGAGGAGACAGAATTGGCAACCTTTTGCTAGAGCCCACCGTGAGGGGCTCAGGAATCACCTCAGCCATTGCCCATCTTCTCCACAACTCACCGGGGTATGAAGTCCTGCATTTAAGACATTTGGTTTTGGAGCCTTAAAGTCATCTGGTTCTTATGGTTTGCTTTTAAGTGTAAATGCTTATCATGGAGTTCTCCATCCTTGGGTTGGTAGACAGCTGAGACAGGCACCAAGCTGTTGGTTTGCCAGAGATGCAGGAGGCAGGACTCTAGAGATCGGGAAGGTGGGAGCGCATCGAAGGTAGTTTGTCTATTTCATAAGTCTCCCGTGGCCTAGGCCTTCATCCTAAGGAGTCTTAGAATGAGTTTTCAAGTGTTTTATAGTCTTTGCCCTTGTCATCAAATTGGGACTCTTAATCCAGATATTTTATTCTACCTCTTTTTTTTTTATGATAGAGTGTGTGTGCACATGTAAGAAAGATAGACACACCCTCAACAGGGTCTTGTCATGCTACAATCCCCTTTCCCTAGCTGCTAGCTCCTCAAGATCCTGGGTGCCCACATGTACCCAGTATGTTTTCAAACTGCCCTGGGGATCTGAGCCCACAGTTAGTCATGTGACCTCTAGCATGGCAGGTTCCTGTGTTACCACTGGATCACAACAGCTTGGCCTACCCTGCCTCTTACACCAAATCCTTATATAAGTATTCTTAAGTGGTCACCCTCTCACTGCCTCAGTATTCCATCCCTAAGGTGGGAATACTACCATCCCCTTTATCTTCTTTACAAAGATGAGCTGACAGAGTCCAGAAACAGGCATCTAAACCTGGTGCTCTTTGAATGGAGGTAGCCTAATAGATTGCCACATTCCTAAACTGAGTGGTCCATGCCTGGATAGAGTGAGTCGAAGGTAAATGAATGTATTTAAGAAAAAAAAATTATTGAGGTCTGATCAGACAGCCTCATAAGTATTTTACTCTTGAGTTTTGATTACACACTGCCTCAGTTCAGATTGTGTGTCTTGTCCTCTCTCTTTGGCTTCCAGTGTGAAACGTAGCAACTGCTACATGATCTGGGGTGGCGACATCGTAGCCAGTTCCCAAAGATCAAGTCGAAGCAACGTGGACCTGGAGATTGGCTGTTTATTGGACCTGGCAATGGGCATGTTGTCCTTCTCAGCCAATGGGAAAGAACTTGGCACCTGCTACCAGGTAGGGCAGCTTCTACAGCTGAGACAGTAGTGTCCCAGGCCTGGTGTTTATGACTCTGTTCTTCATTCTTTCTTAGATTCAGCATCTCCACCCCAGCATGCCGAGGTGATAAGCCTATGTGGTCTACGAACCACAAAGTGACTTCATTTTTATAGAGGGAAGAAAGGAGATGGGGAGAATACTTAGTGATTAATCAAATATTTTGGTCAACTTTCTAGAGGATGAAGAGACTTTTCCTTGATGATTAAGGCTCTAAAATGTTATTCCTTTATTACATAAGTATTTCTTGGCCAGGCCATATGGTTACCTATACTATGTAAGCTACAGAGATTTATAAGGTGACTACAGATGGGTTTTACTTTAAGAAATTTCTGTGCTCAAAATAGAAACTATAAAAACTGATTAATTTGCCAGGCAGTATTCCCCTGGCAAAATTATTATTCACATTCCCTATAGATACCTTGCAGGATCCTTTAAAAATATGTTTGTAAAAGTTATGTGTTTCCCTATTTCATGGACTATGAACTTCTGCAAAACTACTTAGGAAAACCATCAGTCACACACAAGCAGATTTATCTGTCATTAACCATAAAAACCTGATCTTTTTATCTTAGATGGCTAAATGATCTTGGAAAAATATCATATGAAATCTTCTTCTAGAAGTTTTGCAATGAATGTTAACACATTAGAAACTTTGAGCAATACTTCAGGAAGAAATGCATTTAACCAAGCAAGTTAAGTCAAGAAAAGAAATATTTTAACTTTAATAATTGATAAATTTCTATGAACCTAGAGATCCACAGAGCATACTACAGAGAATGCTAAGTTTAAGAAGTTAAAACAACTGGATTAAACATTCTTGACACAGGTAGAATAGAGAATCACATGTATGGGTAGACAGAGTGTTTCACGAATTCACCCTTCCCTACTGAAGAAAGTCAGGAAAGTGTTTTATAAAAATACTGATTTTGAAGAAAAATAAATCTTGCAAATGAAGAGAGAGGAGTTTTCAGGATTGAATGAGTGGGGGAACCAGCAGTTAGCGTAATGGCTATGTCGCTGGACTCCCACGTAGTCGACCGCGGTTCGCATCCCAGACCCGGTAGCTTAAAACTCACGCTGGGCGCGTGTGCATGCGTGCCCAAAATCCCAAGAGGAGAATGGAGGAGAAGGGATTGTGGTGTGACCATCCCCCCTGGGGGGTGATTTCTCACTTTCTGCCTCTATGTCTCTGTCTATCTGGCGAGCGCACGCGCCCTATAGGGAAAACCTCTCAAAAAAAAAAAAGAAAAAGTAAAAAAAAAAAGTAAAGATTGAATGAGTGGCACAGAGCATTATGGATTTAGGGAAGCAGAAAGTGTGTGTAAGGATCAATGAACAGGATAATAAGGGTCTTTATAGTTAATGGCAGTAGAGTCATTTGGAAAGGTAAAGAGGTACAGATAGAACTTGGGAAGCCATTGAAGGTTTCTAAGCAGGAGAGTGACTAAGGAAGCCAACATTCTTCCAAGGTCAATAGGTTAGCTAACTACAGTAGATAAAAAACATCCTGCTGTTATGTAAGTGGATCCTTCTGTTAGCCCCAGGTTACAGCCACTGGCCTGAAAAGCTTCTTGCTAGCTAGTTGTCTGGCCTGTGGTTGAAGAGATGGGCTCTGGGGGAGATAAAAGAGTAGCTATCCCAAACCTGAACTGTTCATTGACCAAAAATAGATGGACCGAGCCCAGCTGCAGTGACATGTACTGTTTAAGACACGACTGCTCTATAGGCTGCGTCCACGTGGAAGTCCAGGTTTGATTGCTTGGCCTGAAAGCCAGGCGTAATGGCTTATAATCTCAGCTACTGGGAGACTAAGGCAAGCTGAGATAGGCTGGCCTGGGCAACATAGCAAGACCTTGTCTTAAAGGAACCAAGGGAGTAGCCAGTCAGGTGGCATGGTGCTTAAGACAACTGGTTTCCACATGATTGACCATGTGGTTTGAGTCTGGGACCTGGCAGCTTGAAAAACATGTCAAGCATGTGTGCAAGCATGCCCAAAATCCTGAGAAGAGAATGGAGGAGAAGGTATTATGGCATGGTCATCCCCACCACCACCCCCAAGATGTGATATTTCTCTCTCTTGCTTGCTCACGAATGCACATGCTCTATAGCAAAAAAGAAAAAAGAGAGAGAGAAAAAAAAAAAGAAAAAAAAACTGGGATGATAGGGGACCAGTGACACAGCAATGAAAATGACACTCTGTGAGGCTGATCCACATGGAAAGGTTCTGAGCTCATACCTGGAGACCTCCTTGAGTTTGTGGGGGCATGTATATGCCCATGACCCAGGATGGGCTGAAGGTGAATTGTGGCAAGACCCTGTTGCAGGTATATTCATTCTGTCACTCAGTCTCTCTCATTCGTGGAGAAAATTAAAAAATTTAAAAAAGAAAGGAAAGAAAAAAAGAGCCAGGTGAGGTGGTGTACACTTCTTGTCCCAGCTGAGGAAGCTGGGATTGGGAGGATTGTGACACAGTGAGATCCTCACCTTAAAAAAATAAATTTAAAAAAAGAAAGAAAAAGAACAGATAAAGCAGACCCCTCCTGGCATCCTGGACAGCCTGTGGGCCTGGAACAGTCACCTGGTCTCCCCGGCACCTCCTGCAGTACCTGACTCTCTGCATCTCCATCTCCTCCTAAGAAAGAGTGGACTTACCCACACTTGGCAAACTTGGTCCAGCAGCCAGGGCCCAACCAGCTCTTTCCAGAAGGAAGCATTAGAAGCCAGAGTTTGAGGCAGAAAGTAAAGTGTTATCCTTTTCCACCTCCCCCACCCGGTAAGACCCCTGAGAAATTGTTGTATATACATGGCTGCTGTCCTTCAGAATCCATTAACTTTTTCCCATTAACTTTGGAAATGAGTTTAGCTAAAAGGTCCTCCCTGAGCTGCAGAAAACTCTAAAGCATCTAATAACTTTTTAAGGCTAGTTGGGCCTGGGAGTGCCCAAATAATAATGAATTCATTAAAAACAAAACAAAACAAACCATGGCATTCACATGGCAGTGACTCTCCTGACTCAGGACAGCCCATGATATTGAGGCAATGTTACAACCAAGAGGAAGACACTGCAGCAGTTTTATCTCATCTTTCACAGTGGTTCCTAGGAGACACGGGGCTAGTCAGCTGAGAGTTGGCGCCTTCCTCTACTCGATGCACAAATCTTGATTACACTGCTCAGGGTCCCAGTCCTGATTCTTGCCCTGAGCAACACAGTGTGAGCAAGTGTCAGGGCTCTGGCTGGGCCCTCCGGGAAGGCACACACCCAGCCCCCTTCTCATCCCAGGCAAGACAGTAACATGTCCAGCCGTGCCTCCAGTCTCCAGCAGTGGGATGATTGTTATTCTGCAGCTGTAGCCATTTTCATTTTTCAATTATCTCAAGAGGAACAGGCCAGCAATATTTATACACTGGCTTTCTATTCAAAAAGGACCAGTAACCAAAATAATAAGAGAAAGAGTCTCTCAAACAATGTTTCCCGACCTCCACGTTAAATAGCGCTATGCAATTTGAAAACCTTTTTCTGTCCCACTTAATATAATCAGTGGAGAAATGAGAAATAAAATGTACATTCAGGAGATACTCCTTAGTGATTACAATTCCAGCCACACTGCTCTGAGGACTGAGCCAGTTATAAGGGGGTTAGCTTTCAATTCAGGCCAGTTCTGATACCCTGACCTTCACACATGATTAGAGAGAGAACGTCTATTATTACAAGGACAAAATGGATCAGCCAGTGATCAGAGGTTCCTTAAATACAAAAGAAAAAGGCAAAGACATGTCACAGTAACTCTACATCTGGGTTCACCGCTTGTTCTGTTAGAGTGTAAGCTCCTCATCCAGAAGGTAAGCTGGAGGGCAGAGGCTAGCTGTCATGTTCTCTGCTGCATCCCCTGGACAGGGAGCGGTACCTAGCACAGAGCAGTGCTCACTGAGATGGTTTCAGACTAACTGCCTTGGCTGGAAAATCACTCATCTTTGTTTTTATTACTGCCTAATAAGTTAGAACAAAATTAGAAGTTTATAATAACATGAATTTATTTTTTAAGAGGTTTTTGCCTTAGGGTGTGTGTGCGAGACAGAGAGACAGAGAGACAGAAAATGAGAAATCACCCCCCCCCTCAGGGGGGGATAACCATGCCACAATACCTTCTCCTCCATTCTCCTCCCAGGATCTTGGGCATGCATACACATGCGCCCAGCATGAGTTTCAAGTCACCAGGTCTGGGACTCGAACTGTGGTCAGCCACTTGGGAATCCAGCAACATAACTGGGCATCGGTGGTCCCACAGTATGTATTTATTATTTCTCATTTCTGTAGGCTTGACTGGAGACTAAGGTTCTCACAAGGCCAAGATCTAGGTATTTGTGCATCCCCTGGACAGGGAGCGGTACCTAGCACAGAGCAGTGCTCACTGAGATGGTTTCAGACTAACTGCCTTGGCTGGAAAATCACTCATCTTTGTTTTTATTACTGCCTAATAAGTTAGAACAAAATTAGAAGTTTATAATAACATGAATTTATTTTTTAAGAGGTTTTTGCCTTAGGGTGTGTGTGCGAGACAGAGAGACAGAGAGACAGAAAATGAGAAATCACCCCCCCCCCTCAGGGGGGGATAACCATGCCACAATACCTTCTCCTCCATTCTCCTCCCAGGATCTTGGGCATGCATACACATGCGCCCAGCATGAGTTTCAAGTCACCAGGTCTGGGACTCGAACTGTGGTCAGCCACTTGGGAATCCAGCAACATAACTGGGCATCGGTGGTCCCACAGTATGTATTTATTATTTCTCATTTCTGTAGGCTTGACTGGAGACTAAGGTTCTCACAAGGCCAAGATCTAGGTATTTGCCGAGGTAGACCAGAATTTTATCTTGAGACTCTGGGAAGGATCATTTCTGAGCTCTTTCAGTGTCTGAAGGTTCAAGGTCTCTGTCAGCCAGAGCCACTCTCTGCTCCCAGAGTGTCCTTCATATCTTTCTGACTTTTCTTTCTGCTCCCAGAAGAAGAAAATGGCTACTTTTCAAGGACTCATACAAGTAGATAAAGCTGACAAGGTCTCCTTAAGGTCACCTGGCTCATAGCCTTTGCTTGCATGTGCAGAGAGCCTGTTGCAGGAGTTGCACCAGGGTCCTAAGAGTTTTCTAGAATTCTGCTTACTATACCACCCATGTCATTTTAATCTTCACACACTGTCATAAGCCCACACTTACGTTTTCCAAGACGTCCTATTGCTTTCAAAGCACCTACTCTCTTCTGGGAGTTTTGAGGAAGGCCCTGGAGTTTGGGCAGTTTATGAAGTTGACAGGAACTGGTCCTGAAATATCTGGAAATGAACTACCCTCTTCAGGTGACAGTCTTCATCCTGGCATGATTGAACTAAGCATAGGAAGCCTGCAAATGATTACATTATATCTCCTCCTCAGCACAAACTAATGGGATTCTTCTTGGTCAGATGAATTTTTCTCAACCATCAAAGCTCTTCTTGCGTAAGGTCATAATCCCTTGAGGAGGCAAGTTTTGTAGGTTTCACACATTCAGTATTCATGTTTAAGAAATCTGAAAATGAACCCGGAAACAACTACTGCCTGATGACCTAAGTCAGAAGAGCATCAAATCAGAATTTCCTGTTTGTGTCTCTTACTGCTAAAATCCGGGGTCAGGCACAAAATAGATATATAATTGGTACTAAATAATCATTTGTTGGACGTCTTTTATTTCATGTATTGCCAAATATCCTAGCAATCCATCCCTACTTCTAGATTTTATAGACATTTATTTCTTTGTATCATCCATGGGTACCTGAAACATGAGTATGTGCCCGATGCTGGTCCCTGACCTATGGTCCCGCTGCCATATACTAGAATGACTGTGTGCTGGACACAAGTCTGAGGTTTAATGAGTCTGGCCTGTTTAATCATGCACAAATTATAGTATTGGACTTCCAATATTTTAGGTCAATTATAGTCATTAAAAAATACATGATTTCATAAATCGTATGTTCAAATGCTTTGAGGAAGTTTATTATTTAGAGGTGCCGGCAGGTGGCATGGTGGTTAAGGCACTGGATTCCCACATGGCCAACCACGGTTCAAGTCCTGAACCTGGTTACTTGCTTTTTTTCTCTCTCTCCCTCTCCCTCTCCCTCTCCTTCTCCCTCTCCCTCTCCCTCTCCCTCTCCTTCACTGGTGAAATTGAAATAAATAAAGTTAAATAAAATAATTCTTTAGAAATAAAAAGGAACTGCCAGCAAATATTCTGACAAAAAGAAAACTCACTGTATTTATTCTCTATTACTGCATAAAAATATTACCATAGACCTAGTGGCTTGAGTCTGAGCACAGAGATGAACCCAGTCCCTCAGTGTCCCACTGGATCCTCTGCTGAGGGTCTCACAAGGCTCCAGACAATGTATCAGCCAGGTTGCATCCTTTACTGGAATTCTAGGGTTTCTCTCAAGCTCATATGGGTGTGACAGAATTCACTGTTCTGTGTTTGCAGAACTGGGCTCTGGTTTTCATGCTGGCTGCAGCAGGGGTTGCTCTCAGTCCCTTGAGACCCCCAGAAATTCATTGTTAGATGGCCCTTTCATAGGCCCTCTTACCATTTCCACTTACATCTCCAATTTGCTGAGATATGGACTCAAACTAGGTAACCTAACCAAGGCAATGGCAGTCCATTCTCCTTTGTGACATTCTGTTTGCTAGAAACAAGATCCAGGTTCTGAGAGAGGAGTGATGACTCACTGAGTTCACTTTAGGGTATGTCCTACACACTCACCACCCCTTAATTTCTAGGTGAGAGAGCAGCAAGAATTTCCTAATGTCTGCACTCGCTGCAAGGCAAAGAGCTTCAGCTGGTGGAACTACAGTTGCAGTATGGGAGTAGACATCATGTCTTATTCCATAGTCTACGGTGACTTTCCATTGGAAACACTGCAGTACTGGGGACCTAGGGGGACTCCAAGTCTACTCTTCTGTCAAAGCGAGCAAGTGATAAATTGAACCTCTGACGTCCTAAGCAAAGAAAGCCTCATGTCACATCTGACTAGCAGCTAGCAGACAGTCTATGAATCCTGTACCCACAGTGCAAGAACTGAAGTTGAACGGAGTGCAAAGGGGATAGAGAAAAGTCCAGAGGAACCCAGGGTGAAGGAGAGGTTTTAAGGATCTGGAGACAGCCTCTTGATGTTATTCCAGTGAAATACCTTCCCATCTTTATCTGGAGAACAGGGGACCAGCAGTTAGCATAATGGCTATGTTGCTGGACTCCCATGTAGTCGACCGCGGTTTGAGTCTCAGACCCGGTGACGTAAACTCACCCTGGGCCTGTGTGGTGTGTGTGTGTGTGTGTGTGTGTGTGTGTGTGCCCAAGATCCCAAGAGGAGACTGAAGGAGAAGGGATGGCACCGTGGCCATCCCCCTTGGGGGATGATTTCTCACTTTCTGCCTCTCTGTCTCTGTCTTTCTGGCAAGCGCATGAGCCCGATAGCAAAAACTTACAACCGGGCTGCGCCCGAGAAAAAAAACCCCTAAAAAAAAAAAAAAAAAAAAAAAAAAAAGAACAGTAGTTCTCCGTGAGGGGAAGGGGGCTGCTTTTGCCCCCACTAGAACTGAAGTGATCTGGGGAGATAGAGGGTCATGACATAGGGGGGCAGAGTGTGCTACTGAGCTGTAGTGGGGAGAGGGCAGGAATACAGCTCAGTATGCTACAATGTATGGGACCCCTCTCACAACACAGTGACCTGCTAGTAAGGCCCTTAGAGTTCCGCTGGATGCAGTTGTCTCTCTCTAATTGATACTAACCATATTGGTTAAGAGGGGCTGTGTTCTCTTTCTAGCAACTGAGTCTCTCCATGTTGCGTGTGTGTTGTCTGTTGGTCCAAGGCTGAGAAACCCTGCCAAGGAATCTCCCTGGGTTTGCCTGACTGATGCCATTACGTGTATGTGCAAGCCTGGTAAATGATGATGTCACACAAGTGCTGGATGTCTTGATGCTTTCTGAAGAGCAGGCATGTCAGGCATGTTGAGTGGCCCATAGCAGGCGCCGCCAATTATGATTGGTGGTGAGCTAGCGGCTGTCGTCTTGATTGTCCTGACCTGTGGAGAAAGCCGTTGGCTACAGGTACCTGAGAGAAAACGTAAAAGGATCTGAGATTATTCAGCCAGACACAGAATGTTGAAGACGGGGGACAGTAAGACCTCCACTAATTGATACCAGGTCTCTAAGAATTTCTGAGCAATGGAGAATGACCAACCAGCCACTTTCCTCTGTCAGCTGAGATCAGAATGATCTGGAACATCTAATGGTTTAGCAAGCTGTGATTTTATAGCTCTCAGCAAACCTCTCCATTTATTTTGGTTTCTAGGTGGAGCCCAATACCAAAGTGTTCCCAGCAGTCTTCCTGCAGCCTACAAGCACTTCTTTGTTTCAGTTTGAACTCGGGAAGCTGAAGGTATTTATCTGTCCTCTTATCTAATGACCATGACAAGAGAAGCTAACATTGACCATTAGGGAGAAAGTTTCAGGCCTTCGGAGGTGGAGGAAGAGAAGCCCACCTCCTCGTATGTCTCCCTAGACTCCTTATATTTGCTTGTAAAATTCAGATAACAAAATATATATTCTCATTCTCCCCTCTTTTGGGTGTTCAGTTAATTAATATTCATATAATGTATTATTCAAAGTCCTAAGTAATGCTAGCAAACTCCTTAGAGGTCTCCCAGATATGTTTCTCTCTCTTTAACTGATACCGACCATAGTGGTTACCATGAGCCGGATGCCTTATCCAGCAACTGAGAATCTCCATATTGTGTGTATTTTCTTCTCCAACACCTTTCCACCTTGCCCCAGAATGCAATGCCCCTATCTGCGGCCATATTTAAGAGTGAAGAGAAGAACCCAGTCCCACAGTGTCCTCCTCGGCTGGACGTCCAAACCATCCAGCCTGTGCTCTGGAGCCGCATGCCCAACAGCTTCCTGAAAGTGGAGACAGAGCGGGTGAGCGAGCGCCACGGCTGGGTGGTGCAGTGCCTGGAGCCCCTGCAGATGATGGCGCTCCACATCCCCGAGGAGAACAGGTGCGGGAGGGCCCAGAGAGGAAGGGGAAGGCCTGGGAGGTGGGCAAGATGGGCCTAGACAGCCCAGAAGAGAACCAGGAGCACCCATGTTGGATCTTGCTCAGTCCAAAGATGGCTGTTGATGTCCCTGATGCCTCCATTTCTGTTCTTTCCCATTCCCATTTCCATTATTCACTCAGATACATGTGGGAAATGCACTGTGATCTGCCTGCCACAGGGCCTTCATTGCAGCTGCTAGTGCCTGGGATCAGGGAACGTTTCCATGCCTTTAATTACAAACTAAGGGGCCCTGAAACATAATTATTTATGACAAGAAGGGAAAGAATAGGGCATACAGAGCTTGACTTAGAGAAACTAAGGTTCCTATTGCCTCTTATTAAGAGGTACTCTTGCCCAGGACTCTTGTTTTCTGGCCTTGGGTAAGTTACTCACGTCCTCTGAGCTTTGGTCTCTTCATCTACACAGTAAGAGAAATGCCTGCCTAAAAAGTTGCTGGGAGAAAAACTAATGAGACTTTATAGATAAACAACTAGTACAGTTTCTGTACATGAGAATTAAATATTTATTGCAGTGGTTATTATTATCCCTTGGTCTCTTGACCAGAAAAAAAGAAAAAGCAAGGCAGAGTTCTGCAGGACAGGGTGGAGATATTTGATGCTTACATAGCTCCCATTTAGTTATCTCGTAGATCCTACTTGGATATTATTAGTAGCTGGACAGGCTAGTACAGGAAAGGAGTAGAAAATACCAGAAATCCAGCCCAAAAAGCCAATTCTAAAGGGTCCTCACATCCATGATAAATATCAAGACAAAACAGAAACACGAAGCAGAGACCTGAGCCCAAGTCTGGTCCCACATAAATAAGGGAGCAACACACAGGCAAATAAAGCTGGAAGAAAATAGGAAGGGAAAAGTGAATTAAATTAGGCCAGCTGATCCAAGATCTGAAAATGTTCGCTCTCTAGACAAGAGTGCAGGTGTTTGTTTTCTGGGAGGCAAAACCCCATGGATGATGGTAGATTGACAATGGGCTTTATCTATGTCTTCTGAGGGGCTTTTACATCAAGAAATGGAGGATCTACTTGCAAATGAGAGGGCCAAGTCACCAAGGTCATATACCTGAATGATTGTTTATTTGGGAGTTTAGGGTTTTTCTCTAATAAAGAGCACTTTTTTAGTCTTGCAGATTTTAAGAGCCTTATAGTTAGATATGTTGGATCACCAGGAATTGGGATATGGACCAGAGCCTAGAGAGGAATGGAAGTGTGATAGAATCTCCTCCATCGTTCTATCCCTTCTGCCTATTGGGGGCTAGGTGAAACTCCCAGGGGCTAACAGAGTGAACCTGAGCAAATTCTGGTGTATTCTTCATGGTCCACTTGATTGCTTGTCCTGTTTCCAGGTGTGTGGATATCCTAGAGCTCTGTGAGCAGGAGGACCTGATGCAGTTCCACTACCACACACTGAGACTTTATGGTGCTGTGTGTGCCCTGGGGAATAGCCGAGTAGCCTATGCCCTGTGCAGCCATGTGGACCTCTCTCAGCTCTTCCACGCCATCGACAACAAGTATCTCCCTGGCCTCCTTCGATCTGGTTTCTATGATCTTCTCATCAGCATCCACCTTGCCAACGCAAAGGAGAGAAAGCTGATGATGAAGAATGAGTACATCATCCCCATTACCAGCAGCACCAGGAATATCCGCCTATACCCAGATGAGTCCAAGAGGCATGGGCTGCCTGGGGTGGGCCTGAGAACATGCCTCAAGCCAGGGTTCAGGTTCTCCACCCCTTGCTTTGTTGTGACCAGTGAGGAGCACCAGAAGCAGAGCCCTGAGATCCCCTTGGATAGTCTCAAGACAAAGGCACTGAGCATGCTCACAGAGGCAGTGAAGTGCAGTGGAGCACACATCCGGGACCCTGTTGGGGGGTCTGTGGAGTTCCAGTTTGTGCCTGTGCTGAAACTCATTGGAACCTTACTGGTCATGGGAGTGTTTGACGATGACGATGTTCGGCAGATCCTCCTCTTGATTGATCCCTCTGTGTTTGGAGAGCATGGTGGGGAGACAGAGGAGGGAGCAGAAAAGGAGGAAGTGACCCAGGTGGAGGAGAAGGCAGTGGAGGCTGGAGAAGAGGCCAGCAAGGCAGCCCGCAAGGAGTCTCCAGTCAAAGGCTTGTTGCAGACTCGATTACCTGAATCTGTCAAGCTGCAGGTAACTCTGGGCAGCAGTGATGGTGCCCTGGGGAAAAAGCCTTAGAGGGCAGGAGTGCAGCCTGGTTATGAGACTGGGACTGCAGACACTGGCCACAGCCTGCTGCTGAAAGAGTTCAGCAGAGCTGCTCAGAGAGCTCATTGGGGATGCATCTATCTGATGTGAAACGCACTTCTTAAGTCTCTCCATGACAGAATAAAACTAACCCTCATCAGTAAGACACATGCTTTAGGATTGCTTTTTCTGGCACCAGGGATGGGTCTGCACTGATCAGATCTTTCACCCTTTGTTACCAAAGTGCTTATTTGTGAAATAGATAGCTGGAGAAGGGGAGGCCTCTTGGCTGCAGAGTAAACTAAAGGGACTGGCTTACAGGGTCATCGCACCCATCACCTGCTATCATTGGGTGGCAGGCTCTGCCCACCAAGCTGATATGGCCCTGTTATGTTAGCATTCAGAGAACTGCCATCAGGCAAAGGAGATCAGTCCTACTATCAAAGCCACAGCCTTGCCCCATCTAGGAACCCTCAACATTGTCTAAAATTTAGGTTTTCCAGAAGTAAGCTAGCATCAGTGATGAACTGAGGATGACAGCTCTTGTCTTCTGCACGCTGAGAAAAGAGAATGAAATAGACTGAAACATTCAGTCTGTCCGAGTGGAGCAAGTCTGGGTCAGCCATCCCTGGTTTTCAGTTCTGCTTCTCAGCCTCTTGCTCTCTGTATGAACCTACCAAGTCCATAGCCGATCAGAGCCTGAGCTCTATTATTGTAGCATGTGGATGCTAACCCAGTATTAAAATAGGCTTTTATAAAATACAATAGCAAATGTGTTCATCCTAAAATGTGTTATAATACAGCTATCACAGTAGAGGATCTCTAATCCAGTGGGTTTGGTGGGTGGTCAGTTCATCAAAATGTGAGCATAGAGGAGAAGCATAGCCAATTTTACATACATAGCTTAAACTTTATTAAGACATATAAATGTGCTAGTTTGGTGTAGTGCCAAGACTTTCTTTAATGTGAGTCCCCTCACTGACACATAGATTTCTTTCCTTTGCATAGATGACATCTGAAACACACCATCTGTTTGCCAGTTTGGGAATTTTGTTTTGGTTTTTCTTTTTTAGAGACAGAGATTTGCTATAGGGAATGTGTGTTTGCCAGAGAGACAGAAAGCAAGAAATCACTCCCCAGAGGGGATGGCCATGCCACAATCCCTTCTCCTTCATTCTCTTCTCAGGATTTGGGCATGCACACACATGTGCCTAGAGTGAGTTTCAAGCCACTGGGTCTGGGACTCAAACTGCAGTCAGCCATGTGGGAGTCCAGTGACACAACCATTACTCCACCTTCTGGTCCCACCAGTTTGGGAGTCTTTAAAGTAGACTTTGATTTAGAGGTAATTACAAAACAACCTAAGTGCAGAATGCTATTTCAGTTTTATGATTTCCCCCAATTTTTTTATTGTCGTCTCACACTCAATTTTAGAGTGTTCTTTTCTTTTTTTTAAACAAGATAACTTGCCTTTTACACATTTCCTGGTCATTCAACTTAGTTTCCCAGCCCAGCTGCTATGGCACAGGGATAGTACTGGCACCCTGCAGTGCTGGAACCCATGCAGCCACTGTAGTTCAGATCCTAGGTTGGCCTGAAAAACACATCAGGCATCCACACGGGTGCCCAGGATTCTGAGGGACTGGAGAGCTGGAGGCCTGGAGAAAAAGAATCACAGTGTGATGAGACCATGTTGAGGGTCCTTTCTCTCTCACTCTCTGTCTCACGCATACATGGGCTTCCTATCGTGGAAAGGAAGGAAGGAAGGAAGGAAGGAAGGAAGGAAGGAAGGAAGGAAGGGAGGGAGGGAGGGAGGGAGGGAGGGAGGAGGAAGGAAGGAAGGGAGGGAGGGAGGGAGGGCAGACGGACCTAGTCTTCCTATTCATTAGCTTCAATGATTTTTAGTTAAATGATGTAATTATAGTCACAAGTATGACGGGCATAAGCTCTGGGTCCTGGTTCCCCTGATGAGAGTGGAGGTGTGCACAGCTGCCAGAGTGTCCTGCCGGGCAGGAGCATTCCATGTGCTGGCAGCATCTGTCACCTGTGCCAGACAGCCCGGAGAGCCTCTGTTAATCACACGAGGTGCTTAAGTGAAGGCAAGTTAATAGAACTTCTGCTTTAATAAAAATATCAGGAACACATGGAGGATTAGATATACAGTATGGCAAGTGCTTGGCATAATATCTGGCAAAGAGTGCTTAATGGTTATGGTTATTGCTGTTGTTATCAGAACAAGTTATAATAGTGATAAGATTACTAATAATTATGATCCAAAAGACCTGATTGTAGAAAAAATAGTACAGATCAAACAAAAGAAATGAAAGGTGGGGAGGAGAACAAACACCTTAATTTTCCATCCTCTAGGACTAAAAGATGGCAGAAAAGGAGGCAGTGCTCACGTGCATGATTTGGTGCTAGTTTTTGTACTGAAATTCTTGAAAAAATGCTGTCTTAGAAATGCTCCGTTCTCTCTCACAGGTGGATTTACTCAGTCATGAGTGAGCTCATTTTTCTCTTGTTCCCTGGCCTTGACGAGCTGGTCTCTGAATTCAGGCCAACTTGAATTTGAATAATAGCTCTATGGTTACTGCATGACACTGGACAAGTTATTTTAATTGTATAATTCCCAGTGTTATCATCTGTAATATGGAGATGTAACTTCACCAAAATACCTAACATGTTAAATATATATTTGTGTGTGCGTGTGTGTGTGTATTACCTATTTGTTGTTGCAGATGTGTGAGCTCCTTAGCTATCTCTGTGACTGTGAGCTACAGCACCGAGTGGAGGCCATTGTGGCATTTGGGGACATCTATGTCTCCAAGCTACAGGCAAATCAGAAGTTCCGCTACAATGAACTCATGCAGGCCTTGAACATGTCTGCAGCCCTGACTGCCCGGAAGACCAGGGAGTTCCGCTCACCCCCACAGGAGCAGGTGAGAGTTCCTTCTGGAGCCTCTATCCAATTCCTGTGGAAGACATCTGAAACCATACAACAGGGCACTCAAAACTTTTGTGGTGTGTAGGACAGACTCAAGAGCTATGAAAAACTAGAAGACCCACCATGGCACCAAGAGACAGGCTAGTCCTATGCTAGTAACAGCTGAGGAATATGTGCCAATTATGCTGTGTGGGAAAATAACCTCTTCTAAACTGCACAGGGGGCAGGACTTCCTCTCTTCCATCTCTCTCTCCTTCCTGTACCTCTGTTACTGAGTCAAAGACAAGGCCACTGTTTTCAGCAAGGACCTAGCACCCAGAAAATTCCTGCCAACCCTTCCAGGAGTCCCTGCCTCTCTATCAAAGACCAAAAGAATACAGGCAATGTGCTCTGACCTAAGAGAGCCAGTGCACAGTCTCCCTCACCTAAGGTATTCAAACCTCCGTGCACACCAGTTATGACCCTCTTGTAAAGCCTCCCTAACCCTGTGAAGCCTGGAAACCAAGACTCAGAGAGCAAGTCATCTTTTGGGATGTGGTGTATTTGTTCATCACATTACCTCGCCTTGTGGTCAGCCTTACTTAGGTGCGAAGACTTCTTTGAGAACCATCACAGTGCTGATGAGAAACTACTACTTTTTTTTTCTATTTAAATTTATTTGTTTACATTCATTCACTGTACATCATTACAGCATGCAAAATGAGGTTCTCCAATCAGAGTACACTGTATATTGGCTCAATCAAGCACATCGACATACATGTTACCATCAACAACTAATTTTCCACTTCTTGTTTCCTGTATGATTTTGCTTTTTTCCCCCATCCTTGATTCCCTGTCTCTCACCTTCTGCCATCTCCCACCCTTCTGAAACTTAATGAGGGAGGGATATCTGGTAAATAAGAGTTTTCGTTTATCCCCACTGCTCTGCAGCTCACTTCTACCCTGCAGGTTGATAGGCCACTGCTTCTGGGGTGTTCATAAGAGAAGATAGATCTTCCAGTAAGAATATTAGTTTTCTGTCTCTGAAACCAGATCTTTGAATCTTAAATATATTCAATGAGCAGCCTATCCATAAACTGTTGTCAGTATAATCACCACCATTTTATATTAATGGCACAACTACAACTTCATCCAATTACTTTCCTAACCTATTTAATAGAACATAGATATTTATATTAGCTTAAACATGAGCTACACAGTCAGCTTTTTAAAGATACACTTGAATGATACTGACCTTGCTAAGGTGCAGAAAAAACTTACCCCTGTGTGATGGGTTTACAATCTCTCTACATTGTTTCTTCAGCTGTAGAATGTGTGTAACGTGTGCATCTCTCTCCCAGAATTCTTGTGAAGATCTCATAAGATAACTCATTTATCTTGCTTAGTACAATACCTGTCAGAGGGTAAGCCTTCTGCGAGTGCTATGAGCTACCATGAGGTTTAGAGTTAGAGGTATTTACATTTGCCTCATGCCACGCTCTATGACCCTGTGTCAGTGACCCAATGAATGGAACTGCCATCTCCATAACTAGTAAGGACTAAGGCTGTCTAACACTGTCCTCATAGATATAGCTCTTAGTCCTAATATCTGAAGGACACTGTTGGCTCCTTCCTTCCTTTCCCATTCTTCCTCTCTACCCTCCCTTCTGCCTTCCCGGGCTTATCATCATTTCTTCCCATAGTATTCTCTCAACAGTCATTTCAGAAGTCTGTAGCTCAAGATGTTCTTCCCTTATGTGTTAGATCGGTGGTTCTAGAGCAGACATCAGAATCACCTGACAGGCTTAATAAGACACAGGTTGTCTAGTTATACCTTTATGGATTCTAATACAGTAGGTCCAGAGTGAGATCCAAGAATTTGCATTTTTATCAAGTTTTCAGATAATGCTAATGCTCTTGGCCTAGGAATGAAATGAATGAAAGGACACTAACTGCTATGAAAGTCAGCTGTCCCATCTGCCCCCATTCCCAAGTACGTACTTCTAGAAGGCACCTACCCATAGAGTGCTCAGCATGAGGGATAATTTAGTGCCATCCAAAGATAAGGAGGAATTTGATCCATTTCAGAGAACTGCAATGCAGAATCACTTGGAAAACACAATGCATGAAAATTAGATTTTTAAAATGGTAATATCTTTCCACAACCTTTGAAGGAAAAAACTGGAGATTTTTTCATCCCTACATTCAGAGAGTATTTAGAAAAGTGAAAGAAAAAAAAAAAACTTGGGGATATAACTAAGCACTAAACAAGGTAAAACCATCAGTTTGTGATTGTTGGCATAGTAGCCAAGCACGGTGTTCTTATCTCTTCTGTTGTTAACAGCAGAAAGTACCTGAAACTGGGTAATTTATAAGAAAAAAAAATAGGAGTTTATTTAGCTCACAGTTTGGAGGTCCAAGGCCTGGGAGCCATATATGGTGGGACCATGAAGAGTCTGAGACATCACATCACAAGGGAAAGA
>NW_006160023.1:466629-471303 GCF_000334495.1 Tupaia belangeri chinensis
CATGAGTCTCTGTCTCCTTCCCTCTCCTTATAAACTCCAGGACTTGGTCAAGGGGACACCACCATATAACCTTGATTCTAGTAAATTCCATTTAAGGAAACCTTCTCTCTGTCTCTCCAGTCCCATCCTTCTCTCTTAAAGAAAAAAAAAAAAAAAGAGAGAGAAAAGAAAGAAAATTACAGGAAGAACACAAACAGGAAATTTATAAAATATGAAATAAAATTGGTCTCTATGTGTGGAAACAGAGTCCAACCTGACCGATTAAAGCAATAGGAATACTACATTTTCGCCCATTAAATTGGAAAATATTTGAAAATGTGTTAACTTTCATTACTATAATGTAGGTGGCAAACCAATACAAATTTGATAATAACACAAATTGTTGGGAGCTTTCTGAAGGAGAGTGTTGCAGTTTTTATCAAAAGCCATCAAAATATGCAAACCTGTTACTCCAATCATTTTGCTTCTAGGAGTTTATCTTAAGAAAATGATCAGAGATAATAGCAAAAGTTATGTATAAGGAAGTTCAACTTTATAAGAACAAAAATAGAACAACTCAAATATATTACAACAAAATTAATTTTATATAAATTATTAGCCATCCATACAATTAGATACAATGCACCTATTAAAAATAAGGTCAAGAGTATAAAATATTCAAGATAAATTAAGTGGAAAAATCTGGTTTGAAAAAAGTATATCTAGGGAACCAGCAGTTAGCGTAATGGCTATGTCGCTGGACTCCCACGTAGTCGACCGTGGTTCACGTCCCGGACTCGGTGGCTTAAAACTCACGCCGGGCGTGTGTGCGTGCATGCCCAAGATCCCGAGAGGAGAATGGAGGAGAAGGGATTGCGGCGTGACCATCCCCTCTGGGAGGTGATTTCTCGCTTTCTGTCTCTATGTCTCTCTGTCTGTCTGGCGAGCGCACGCGCCCTATAGCGAAAATCTCTCCAAAAAAAAAAAGTATATCTAGAGAGGCCAGCAGGTGGCATAGTTGTTAAGACGCTAGACTCCCACATGGCTGACCAGAGTTTGAGTCCTGAACCTGGGGGCTTGAAACACACTAGGCGCATGTGCATATGTGCCCAAAATTTCAAGAAGAATATGGAGGAGAAGGGAAGATATTAACTGAAATATTAACAAGGTTTTTTTTTCTTAAAATTTTTAGAGAGATTTTTGCTATAGGGCATGTGCACTTCCCAGACAGAAAGCAAGAAATCATCCCCCAGGGGGGGATGGCCACACTGCAATCCTTTCTCCATCCTCCTCCCAGGATCTTGGGCATGCACACACATGCTCCCAGCAGGAGTTTTAAGCCACTGGATCCAGGACTGCAACTACAGTTGACTATGTGAGTGTCCAGTGATGTAACTGTTACACCAGCCATCTGCTGGTCCCCAGTGTTTATTTTTTGGTGGTGAGGCAACAGTAATTTTTTTTTCTGTAGATTTTTCTTTATGCATCAAGAAGTTACCTTTAGGGGAACCAGCAGTTAGCATAATGGCTATGTCGCTGGACTCCCACGTAGTCGACCGCGGTTCACGTCCCGGACCCGGTGGCTTAAAACTCACACCGGGCGCATGTGCGTGTGTGCCCAAGATCCCGAGAGGAGAATAGAGGAGAAGGGATTGCGGCGTGACCATCCCCCCTGGGGGGTGATTTCTCGCTTTCTGTCTCTAATGTCTCTCTCTGTCTGTCTGGCGAGCGCACGCGCCCTATAGTGAAAATCTCTCCAAAAAAAGAAAAAGAAGTTACCTTTAGGATCAGAAGAGAGATAAAAGTTGTTTTTGTTTCTTTTTTGCTATAGGGCACGTTTGCTCACCAGAGAGAGAGGGAAAGTGAGAAATCACACACTAAGGAGGAGGCCATGCTGCAATACCTTCTCCTCCATTTTTCTCTCAGGATTTTAGGCATGTTCATACATGCACAGAGCGAGAATTTCTCTCTCTTTTTCTTTCTCTCTTTCTTTTTAAGTTTTTGTCATAGGGCACATGCGCTCACCAGAGAGAGTGACAGGGAGGGAAAGTGAGAAATCATCCCCTAGGAAGCAATCACCCCACATGGCATGGCAGTCCGTTCTCCTTTCATTCTCCTCTGGGTATTTTGCGTACACACACACATGTACCTGGTGCGATTTCCAAGCCACCAGATCCTGGACTCAAGCAGTGGTCAGCCATGTTGGAACCAGCACCTTAACCACTGTACCACCTGCTGGACCCGTCCAGTGTGATTTTCAAGCTGCTGGGTTCAGGACTTGAACTACAGAGTTGGCCGTGTGGAATCCAGCACCTTGACTTTCATGCCACCTGCTGGCCCAAGTAAAAACTACTTTTTTACATTAGCCACTTTATATAAAAAAATAATAATAACTGTAGCTAAATAAGATTTGCAAAGAATGTGTCTGTCTAAGTCAGGATCTGAGTTTCCTTGACTGACATTGAGAACCCACTGGCCATTCTTCTTCTGCCCTCAAAGATCAACATGCTTCTTAACTTTCAACTGGGAGAGAACTGCCCCTGCCCAGAGGAGATCCGAGAGGAACTATATGACTTCCACGAGGACCTTCTTGTTCACTGTGGTGAGCTTCTGAGCAAAAGGCTTTATCCAAGAAAAGTCTGTTCCTGGTTCCTTCATCAGAAAGCTAGTGGGGGATTGTTACATTACTTTTGTATTCCAAGTTCCAATACTAATTGTTTAAGAAATAAGTTTATCCAAACTACTTGAAAATGAGAACATATAGGAAAAACCACTGCTGAGTACATGCTTAAAATTCCATCTTCTCAAAAGAGATTTTGCCGAGATATAGAAAGGAAACAGGGCCTTGGGAAAAAAAGAGGAAAGCAATTGATAGATGAATCTCACCCAATTTACTTACAGTTTGATAGTTGGGACTCTGTGTTCTCAGTTGAGCTAAGAATCTGATCCCCTTTGCTTGTTTGTCGTCACAGTGTGCGCGCACGTGCTTACGTGTGCATGTATCGGGAGGCAGGGTGGGGACAGTAACTTCTATCCCTAAGGATTCTAAGTCAGTTCCTGCTTTGATACACAACTGTCCATTTTAAGTGGCTCTCAGATTTGTGCCTGTTACACACGGGTAGGTTGAGTAACAGAGGGTAATTTATGAGCTCCTCATTGGAAATAGCTCACTTCTTTTCTAAGAAAGAAGAAAGTCTAAGAGACTCTAGAGCCCTTTTTCAATATAGGTTAGAAAAAGTAATGCCTTGAGTTTAAAATTGTTTGATATTCTTGTCTATAAGATATCATCGTTTTAGAAAACATCCTCAAAGGCATAATATAGGTAAATGTTCATGGGAGACTGTTGGTGGTACTTTTAGAAAGTTCCAGAAGAATGGGAAGCAGGTTTGGGTTTTTTTAGTTCTTTCTAATATGCATGTTTCACGTATTATTGAGGGTTCTCACTCTGTTCTGTGGTTTGCTAGGAGTTCCCTTGGAGGAAGAGGAGGAGGAGGAGGAAGACACTTCCTGGACAGGAAAGCTCCGCACCCTGGTGTATAAAATCAAAGGTCCGCCCAAGGCAGAGAAGGAGCAGCCGACAGAGGAGGAAGAGAGAGGCCCTGGTAAGTGACCGTATCTTTCAATCACTGTGCTCCCCTAAGACCTAAGGTAGCTGGCTTTCTGCCAAATACTATAAGGCATGTAGGGGCCGCTTAACTTCAAGGGCAGCATCTGGGCATTATGTTATAATTGCTGGTAGTCACTGTTACGTATTTGGGGCTCTATCTTTTTTTCTGATTTAAGGAAGTTACTTCCAGACTTTTCTGAAACCTAAGAGAGGAACTGCTTGATATCTATTCTAGTTCTTCTGTTGTTTCCATAGTCTTTCTCTTTTAACTTGTCATTTCTGTTTTTGGTTTGGGCATGGGAAATTTCCCCAGTAAGTAAATAGATATAATAATAGAAAAAGACAGTCTGTAAAGGGAATAGGATCTTCAGCCATACCAACCAAGCCTTGTCCAAATTCATCCCTCTAATCCTATGCTATAGATGACTCTAGCCTTTATGACTCCAGCCTTTTTTTTTTTTTTTTTTTTTTTTGCCAAGGGGTACATGCTCACATGAGAGAGAGTAAGCACCCCCGAGGGGCTCAGTCATGCCATAGTCTACTTGTCCTCCATTACTTCTTCCCACCAAGATCCTGGGCATGGCCACATGTGCACAGCATGTTTTTCAAGCTGCTGCACTGGGATTCAAACCACAGTTGGCCATGTGGGATCTTATTCCTTCTGTATAGCAATTAATTGCTCTGCTACAGGGCCAGCCCAACTCCTGCCATTTTGACCCTTGTTGAAACAAGATCATAATTTGTTCTACAGGGCATTTGACTGTCTCTCAGCCATTAACAATTCAAGAGGAAGATTGTCTGAGTATTATACATAATCAGTCTGCTCCTTAGTACAGATTCAGTAAATTTATCATTTGTCTAAAGAAGGAATTTCCTAGGTTTAATATAGTTTTATGCCTTTTATCTTGTTCCCTGTTTCTATTCATCTTGGAACATACTTTCAAATGATAGACTAGAGCAACAGACTGTCAAGATATGATCAGTTTGTCTGGAAATACTAGTTTGGGGTTCATACATCTTACTGCCCTTTATGTTGACCTTTCATCTTTGTCAGAATATCTCTGAAGGAACAAATCCTCACCATTTTT
>NW_006160023.1:471334-477444 GCF_000334495.1 Tupaia belangeri chinensis
GAAGCTTCTGGAAGAGTGCGTGGGATACGTGGCACTGGTAACCTTTGATTGGTCCTATCAGTCACCACGAAAGGGGTGGGTCTTTGGTGAGGACATGACAGCAGGATTCTACAGCCACAAAAATGTGTGTTCGGGCTTTCTTTGTGGTTACTGCCAAAGCAGACTGAAAATAGACTGAGTGACCCAAATGTCTCCTATTTACCTGCTGAGAATCTATTTTGAAAGTGGGTGCTTCTTTCTGACCTTTCTTGCAGAGTGTATGTCATGACTGAGGGTTCTACAAGGTGACCATTTCATGTTAGGTAAATGGAGTCAGCAGATAAATCACTTATTGTCTGCCTCTATTGTCGTCACTGACTGAGAATGGTGTTCAGGAACCAAAGATTGCAGTCTTACCACTGACTGCTACCTTGACTGGCAGGCAGGTAGGCCACACCCCATCTGTTTCAGTAGACCGTGCAAACCTGAGAGGTCAACAGGAGATGCCATGTCTTTACCCCCCACTGCTTCCCTTTCACAAACAGGATTACGAGAGACTCCACTTTGCATCATAACTGTCCTGTGCTGAAATCCCCAAAATAGAGTAAAAGGTCAAGGTGGTCAAGAACCTTGGTTGTCAGCATATGGTTTGCATGCAGAATATTGCAAAAACCCAGATCCCCTCTCTTAGGGCTGACATTTTAAGATAATTTCTTGGGGGAGGGGGGGCTGGCACGTGACATGGTAGTTAAGGGCGCTGGACTCCCACATGGCTGAGTGTGGTTCAAGTCCCAGACGTGGCGGCTTGCTTCTCACTTTCCCTTTCTCCCTCCTTCTCTCCCTCCTTCCCTCTCTGGTCAAATTAAATTAAATAAATAAATAAATAAATTTTAATAAAAATAATTATTTTTAAAAATATTTTTTAAAAAGATAATTTCTTGGGAATAGTTTAGCTCCCACCCTGCCCCCTGCAAAATTATGTTTTGCTTTGATAAAATGTTTATGAGTGCATAGTCGGTTGCAATAAAAGGTCATAATACTTTAAATTATTGGAAACTTTGCCCATGTCATTTCTGATTTCTCTTTACCTTGTATTTGACAAAATAATGAATGTATAGGTAATGATAATAACATTCTGTGGTGAAATTACAATTTACCAAATATATTCATATATATTTAGTAGTTCACTGCTATTAGATTTTTTTCACTCCTCTTCTTTGTAATTGAGGGAAATAAGACTCAGGGGACTTAAGGGATACTTATTTATTCATTCATTCTGTCCATCCTTACCTAGTTCTAGAAAAACTTCTAGATGACTGTCATAAAGCCCAAGGTAACTGAAGTGGGTACACCTGTAATGTGAAGGTTTTCTGTCTTCTATTATACCGTAAAGCTTGCCAAACTATTCGGTTGTTGGGAAAGTCATGATGCAAAACATATTATGACTTTCCTGACAACCCAATATTTACAGGTATGTCTATCACGAGCCCCAACACAAGTACTCACAGATAGTATGGCCTTTTAAAGATAATTGTCTTTTTATTTTGTTTACTACATTTGTAAGGTAACTCACTATTATGACTTGTTAAATATAGACCATCTGAACCCAACAGAATTCAGTATTTTCACATTTAAAAGTCGACCAAGCTTTTGATGTGGACTCAGAGTTTTCAGGATAGGTGATGGTGAGCTCACCTTGCAATTTCTCCTGTGTGAGTGGTGCTTGTTGGCCCAATGAGGTTTCCTGCAGGAAAACCTGAACTGTTCTAGGAAGGAGAAAACATCAATATCCTGAAATTCATGAGAATTTTGCTAATTGGCACTCTCTCTCATCTATCTATCTATCTAGATATCTATTTAGATATATTTCTAGACATCTATCTATAGATATCTATCTATATAGGTAGATTAATTATTTTAAAACTTGATGCATGGTACATGTGCTCTCTGGAGACAGAGAGAGGGGGGAAGTAAGAAAGCACCCTCGGGAGCATGGCCATACCATGATCGTTTCTGCTCCATTCTCCTCTCTGGATTTTGGGCATGCATGCACATGTTCCCAGTGTGTTTTTGAAGCCGCTGGGTCTGGACACAAACTGTGTAGTCAGCCATGTAGGATCCAGCTGCCTTAACCACCATGCCACCAGCTGGTGCTTGCTGACTCCATATTTAAGGGACTTTCCTAAATTAACTCCAAGTCATATTGTCATTGAAAGCTCTTATAATATTCTCAAAGATTATATGACAAAGAAGAAGTAATAGCAGCCCACCACACTGTCACATTTTTTTTCCCATTATCATACCCAGCAAGTTCCCTAGAAAATTTTTTCCCTGTTAATTTTAGGCCAATGCTCTTGCACACTAGTTAAAGCAGAATTTCTTCAAATATAAATGTATAGCCACTGAGTTTTTCCTCCAGAAGAGGTCAACTAGCTATTTCTGCCAAGTTCTAAAATTAACAAAATGAAAGTCCCTTGTCAAATTTTACAAATTAAAATTTTGTGTATTCCTGATCTCTTGTCATTCACTGAATGCTTTCCCCATGTGTGGTTTTTTTCTTCATCTCCTATGAAGAAAGATCCCGTGGGGTTTTATGCTCTCATACAACTCAAGGAGAGGAAAAGGAAGCTCCCTGTTGGCATCTGGTATCGGTGTTTAGAGGCCTTTTGATGGCCCATTGCAATTCAGCTTTGGGTGTCATTGGTTAAGAGCTGGGTTGCAGGGGAGCATGGCTGATTCTATCAGAAGACAGCAGACATCACTCTTCTGTCTTCAGTCCTGTGCTGTGCCGTAGAACACCGCCTCTCAGAGCTCAGTTGACACTCTTGACCTTATACAGCACCTGCTCTTCCCTGCCACTCTTCATCTGATGAAGACCAGAACTAGAAGTGACCCTAGAGAGACCTCACACCCATCAAGTCCCCAAACTGCCACATGTGTCTGCTACTGCCCAGTCAGTCACTGAATGGCCAGGAACCCTAGACCAAAATTCTTCCCCAACTAAATGTTATAGCTTATTTAGTGCTGAGGAGGAGACAATGTCTACTGCTCACCACCAAAATAAGTCCTGGGCTCCCGACACGAACATTCACTCATATAGTAAGATAACTTAGTGGTCAGCATATTTGCAGAGCTCATGTAGTATTTTTAAGCCTCTTCTCTAAATTCTCTTCAAACTGCCTCTTCTCCCAACACACACACACACACACACACACACACACACATACACACACACACACACAGGTGTCGCCTCCATGAAGTATTTCTTTTAACATCATTCTTTTTTCCTCTGCCCCAGCCTCGTGATGGAATTTCTAATAGGCTATGTATGACTTCCCACCTTACAGAGGTTGTTTGTGTCCTTAGTTGCTTTCCTCACTAGGTCATAATGCAGGGAACACACCTTACTTGTTTCCACATTCAGCTCAGGGTCACAAATCTTTTTGACCTCCAAATGCATGTTAGTCACTTGAGGCTCATAAGGATAAAGACAATGGGGGCCTTATGGGCAATGGAGGAAATTAATATGAGTGGATAATTCAATATAATCATGAACTCAGATGTACTAGGCTAAAAAAGAAGACAAGCTACAATAGGCAGGTGTGATGGGTGTCATGCTGTTGGCAAAATTCCTAGGATCTACTTTAAGGTTGTCAAAATAACCAGTGTCTCCCTTTTGGCTCTATACAAAAGCAAGAAAGGTAGATTGAGATAATAAATTTTGATAGAACTCAATCCTAATAAATTTCCATGTAAATTTAATTTTGATTTTCCATCAAAATTAAAAACCATAAAAATGCAGCAAGTAGCCATAGGAGACTGGAAAAGTGTCATAAAGAATTTAGATGGGGGAGGGGTTGCAGCAGGTGGCATAGCGATTAAGGTGTTGAACCCCCACATGGTCTATCTGGTTCAACTCCCACACCCAGAAGGTTGAAACATACTGGTCCTGGATGAGTACATGCCCAAAATCCCGAGAGGAGAATGGAGGAGAAGGAACTGCAGCTTGGCCATCCCCTTGGAGGGGTAATTTCTCACTTTCTGTCTCTGTTTCTCTGGCAATTGCACACTCCCTATAAAAAAAAAAAAAAAAAAAAAACTCTCTCAAAAAAAGAATAATAATTTGGATGGGTAGATAAATTGAAAAAGACATTTTTAATTAAAAATACTGTTTCAGGCTGGTCCTGTAATATATGTCTTAAGGGAGCCAGATCCCACAGCTTGAACTCTGGTCCCACTGACTTAAACACACTGTGCGTGTGTGTGCATACAGTAAATCCAGGCAGGATAGAGAAATAAGGAGAAAGAATTGCAGTGTGGCCACACCCCATTATGGGGTTCTCTCCCTCCTTTTCTTCTTCTTTCCTGCCTATCCACCCCATGAGCACATGTGCCCTATGGCAATAAAAATATTTAAAAAATTTTTTTAATGATTCTCTCTCAGACCCTTGAGAAAGGAGTGCATCCTGGCACACCTTGATTTTGCCCCAGATCTAGGTCAGATTTCTGAGCTACAGAACTATAAAATTGTAAAGTTGTGTCATTTTAAAACACTAAGTTTGGGGCTAGCAGGTGCCATGGTGGTTAAAGGCACTAGACTCCTACATGGCCAACTATGGTTCAAGTCCTGGACCTGGTGGTTTGCTTTCTCATTTTGCCTCTTTATCTCTCACTTTGTCCCTCTCTGGTCAAATGAAAATAAAGGAAGGAAGAAAGGAAGGAAAGAAAGTTAAATAAAATAATTCTTTAAAGAAATAAAAATAAAACACTAAGTTTGTGGTAATTTGTCACAGCAGCAATAGAAACCTAATAAAAGTGGTGACAACAAAAAGTGAATTTCAGGGGCCAGACACTGGTGCAGTGGTAAAATGCAGCGCTCTGCGAGGCAAGCCTACCTGGAAAGGTTCTTGGTTTGTGCAGAGACCTCCCTGAGTAACCACACACGCATTGCCCATGATCCAGGGCTGGCTAAGGCTGGGGGTGCTTCACAGCATCAAGATCCCACTGAGCATACTGCCTCTGTCTCTGCCATTCTTACTCGGAAGTAATAAATGAATAGGGGCCAGCAGGTGGCATGGTGATTAAGGTGCTGGACTTCCACATGGCTGACTATGGTTTGAGTCTGGACCTGGGAGCTTGCTTTCTCTTTCTCTCTGTCTCTCTCTGGTGAGCACATGTGTCCTATAGCAAATTTAAAATAATACTTTTTATAAAAGAGATGAATAAGCACTTTTTTAAAGTGAATTTTAGGTGTCAGGCGTGTTATAAATGGGAGGGTTGGTGTATCTTGGTAAGCAGCTAGAAGTGTGAGGAGGAAGAAGGTATTAGAGCCTTTATGGATTCATGGGAGAAAGGTATTGCATTAACAGACCTGGGGCTTGTGGAGTGGCAAATGGAGGTCATAGAGAGTCCTACTTTTAGTTTGCTTCCTAGAGATCACATGATTTACCACAGAGTCTCATTCGTGTTGATAGTCCCCCGTGGCAGATCCACCAGGCCTCATTAGTCCTTGCTGAGAGTTGGGGAAAGAGAGAATCCGAGGCTTTGAGCAACTTGCCTGCCTCATGGATGACAAAGCAGGGATCAGAATTCATTGTATTTGGCACCCAGTCTGGTGCTCCATGTTCTAACTCAGAGGTAGTTCTGTAAGCACCAGGAAAACACATATCAGCAGATGCTTGACCTGCACAGGTGCTCTGCAGTCTGTTTAATCATCACTGCTGGGCCCTGTCTTTTGGTAGCATGTGCTTAGTGACAGAGAAGAATCTGATTCTCAGGAGAGAAGAAAACCTAACATTTGTTGAGCTCCAATTTCCTATTAGGTGCCATGCTAGACACTACACGTCACCCCATTTGATTTTATCCTCACAAGAAACCAGCCAGCTCCGATTTTACACAGTAGACAACTAAACCTGACGGGAGCAAAATCATTTGGACAAGGCTGTGTGTGCTGAGGTGCGTCTTCACTGGCACTTACAGAGCTATACATGACAAGAAGGTCCGGAAGCTAGGGAGACAGTCCTGGGATAAATTATTTTGCTTCGATGCTCGTCTTGCAACAAGTAGGAACAGAGCCAATATCTGTAGCATGCTGCATATCCAGGTCCATGCTCTTCCAGAGCACTGCACAG
>NW_006160023.1:477628-485024 GCF_000334495.1 Tupaia belangeri chinensis
GCCCAGGAAGGACCCTGTGCGGGGTTAGAAAAGCACAGATATTTAGGATATGTGGCCAGAAGCTTGCATCATAATCAGCTTATTCTCTGTTCTCAATAGACTTGGAAACTAAAATAACAGCAATTCTATTCCTTTCCCAGTAAAGACAGAGACCGCAATTCCCCGGGTCCTTTGCTGTCCCATCTCTGCCCCATCTTTCCAGGTACTTCCTCTCTAACACATCAGCAGGCATCCTCTCTCCTCTCTGTGCTCTTTTCCCATCATCATCATCGGTCATTTAATTGCCTGGATGTTTTGAGAAAGTGATTATGAAGCTGGATGACTGATTTCAGGAACAACAGGCTAATTATCTCCATATGATGGATGAGATCCCATGGGGCTGCAGAGGACTAGCGGGATCTGGCTGCACATGCTGAGATGCATTTTCACTGGTGCTTACAGAGCGACTCCTGACAGTTATGAGGTGTCCAGCAGCTAGGGAAACAGTCCTGGGGTAAATTATTTTGCTTGGATACTTGTCTCCACCCTTGCAGGTGCAGAGGCTCTGGCAAGGTAGAAAAATCACTGAAGGAAGGAAAGTTAGAAACAAATTGAGCAGAAATATCCAGCTGCCACTTGACTGCCTGTACGCAGCCCTGAGAGCCACGTTCAAAGACTGCCAGGCCTAGTGACTGGAATGATTTTGTGGGATCCACAGCTGGCAGAGTTAGGAAGCTCTGTATTCTGGTGCACCTTCTCCTACACAGCTGTCATTCTGTGGCTCCCTTGGCATGCCATGCATTTACAGGAACTTGCTTTTGTTTATTAAATAGAAGTGTTTCTTAGCCTAATCTTCACCTTATTCTTTATTTGGCAAATAAGGGCCACCATTGCTCAGTCCTGCCACAGTGGACTTTTCTGCTCTTGCCTGATTGGTGTAAGGATTACATAATAATTCAGTTACAGAATTTTTTTAGAGAGTTTTTTGCTATAGGGTACGTGCACTCGCCAGAGAGACAGACACAAAGTAAGAAATCATCCCCCTATGGGGATGGCCATGTCCCAATCTCTTCTCCATTCTCTTCTTGGGATTCTTTTTTTTTTTTTTTTTTGAGAGGTTTTTTGCTATAGGGCGCGTGTGCTCACCAGACAGGCAGAGACAGACAGAGAGATAGAAAGCGAGAAATCACCCCCCGGGGGGGATGGCCACGCCGCAATCCCTTCTCTTCCATTCTCCTCTCGGGATCTTGGGCACACATGCACACGCGCCCAGCATGAGTTTAAGCCACCGGGTCCAGGGCATGAACCACAGTCAACTACATGGGAGTCCAGCGACATAGCCATTATGCTAACTGCTGGTCCCTCTTCTTGAGATTTTTAGACACACACACATAAGCACCTGGCATGAGTTTCAAGCAATGGGATCCAGGACTCAAACCACAGTTCAACTACATGGGAATCCAGCAATGTAGCCATTATTCCATCTGCTGGTCCCCAGTTACACAATTTAAACAAGTCTCAGGGCCACTGGGTGGTATAGGGGTTACATCACTGGACTCCCACTTGGCTGACTATGGTTTGAGTCCTGGACTCAGTGGCTTTACATTCACATCAGGTGCATGGGCATGCATGCCCATGGAGAATGGAAGAAAAGGGATTGCAGTGTGGCCACACACACCCCCAGGGGGTGATTTCTCTCTGTCTCTCTGGCAAACACATGTTCCCTTTAGCAAAAGCTCTCTTAAAAAAAGAAAAAAGAAAAAGAATTTAATCAAGCAAATCTCACACAACACAGAAAGTGCATGCTAAACCTTGACCACTATTATTGCAATGAGAAGAAGGATGTTCTTTTATGTATTTTAAACTTTTACCTTTATTCTTCAGCCAAGAAAACCAATATAGAAGGAAACAAGTGTACATATCTAGCAATTCCGAACAGGGACTTGTTCTGCTGCTGGCCATGGAGTCTGGGACTGGCTCTGCCCCATCACATACCTCACAGTCTGACAGCCAGTGCCTGTTCACTGTGTCCTGATGACACACTCTTGTCACCCAAGAACAATGCTCCATTGTCTTTACAGGCGTTTCCTTTCATTTCAGGGAACCTCGTACCTTCGTTCTCAGTGACCCTGACAACATTCTGTTCTGGTGAAATGAGGAAAAAGTGGTATCTTACTGCATAGCCTGGGCCCAGAGGGGCACTGGGAAGGCTCAAAGAAATTAGCATGATAGGTTTTCCAAAAGGTTCTTTGCAGTCAATGATTTAACTTTCTCTCCGACCTTCTCTGCTGGTACATAGTAAATACATAACTGCTTTCTGCAAAATTCCGAGCAGAAGTTTGGCCTTCAAACTCTGGGGCACAGAGGGAGTAGGGCGGGGGGCCTTCCCCAGGAAATCTTCCCGCCTAACTTGAGAGGGTGTTATTGTGGCATCTGACCCCCTGACACAGAAGGCTCCTTTCTCTGCCCGCAATCAGGAAGTCATCGAAAAGACCATCAAGTTGCCACAGCTCACCTCCTCGACATATGTGATGGATGGTGTGCAGCGATGCTTCCACAATGGCCATTTGCTCAGCACAGTCGGTAACGGCTGACATTTTGATATTTTATTTCTTCCATCTCAAGTTTTACAATTAGGAAAAGCAAGTTGGGTAATGTCAAAATAGGACCATTTAAATGTGGTAAAATTGCCAGTGCCCCTCAGTTTGACCCAATGAAGCTATGGGCTTTCGTTTGCCAATTTAATAAATTTGTACAACCACTTCAAGAGCTCAGTGGGAAAGATAGATGCAGAATCTTAGAATACTGACCCACAAGTGACTTGTCTTACAAGTAGACAAGACACAGAGATGTCAGGTGGCTTGCCTAAAGTCACAGAGCGAGAACTAGGACAAAGTACTCTTTTTATTTTTTTTTATCAGGCTGTCAGAAGAGTCAGGTATATTTTTCTGTTTTTCTGTACAAAAATGTGTCATGACTTTTCCAACAACTCAGTAATTTACCAGAAGGCATATGCACTCACCAAAGGGAGACAGAGAGAGAGGGAGAGAACACTCCCCCTTGTGGAATGGTCATGCTCATTCCCTTCTCTCTATTTCTCCCTTTTTTTCAGGAGTTCGAGCATGCACATACATGCACCCAGCATGTTTTTCGAGCTGCTGGTACTTGAAGTGCACAGTTGGTCATGTGGGACCTTACCTGCCTTACCCACCATGCCACCAGCTGGCCCACAAAGTACTCCAATACCCTGCCCAATACTCTTATTACTTTACCACACTTATTTTCATTTTCTTCAACATAAATGTTATATTGTTCATTTTATTTGTTGTAAAAGTTGAGGTTCTGGAGCCTGCCCAGCTATCAGAAAAAGAACTAAAGCTTTATGATTTTCAGGATTTTATTTTTATTTATTTTGCTTTAGGGTGCATGCGCTTACCCTAGAGACAGAAAGTGAGAAATCATCCCCTGGGGGAGGGGGATGATCATGCCATAATTCTTTCTCCTCCATTCTCCTCTCCATATTTTGGGCATACATGCACCCATGCCCCAGTGTGAGTTTCAAGCCACCAGGTCTGGAACCCCAACTGTGGTCAGCCATGTGGGAGTCCAGTGCCTCAACCTCTCTACCACCTGCTGGCCCCCAGGATTTTATTTCTGATTCTACTTTATAGTTTATTAAAAGATCATCTAGACAGTACAATATGCATTTAAAGCATTAATAAATATAACTATTTTAAGTTTTATGAAGCTATTAGAGAGAAATTATGAGGTGGGTTTACATTTCAGCAGCAAAAGTTTGGATCCTATCTCCAGCTTTGTGGAGTCAGGCAAGTGTCTTCACCTCTTTCTGTTTCAGTTTCCTTGTATGTAAAATAATAGTTTGTGCCTTGAGGGTTTGGGGTAGGGAATATAAGGATTCAATAAAATAGCACTCAGTTTCATGTTCTGGTACTTGGAAGTGTGTAAACCTCCCAGCTTCTGGAGTGAGTATACAAAGTGTAGGTCCTAAGACCTTTATCTCCACGTTTACCATTGTAAATGCTTTCAGCAAACAAGCAACAGAAAACCCAGTCGAGTAGAGCAGCCCCTAGGACCTTACCTGACTGACAGCCCATGCAGTCAGAGTGGAGCAGCCACTGGGTTGAGCTAATTCAGAGGCTGTGCTCATTCTCCCTGACGCCATCTTGCTCCACAGTCCAGCTTTGCCCTCAGTCTGGTTGTTGAATAGTGGCTGCACCTCTGGGTCTTCTATACATGCACTACAGTATCCAAGAGAAAAGCAAGGAAGTTTTTCCTGCTCTGGTATTCCAGCAAGGATCCTGAGGTCACCTTTGATTGGAGAATGTGGCCATAGATCAACCCATGAGCCAATGAACGTGACCTAGAAAATAGAATATGCTGGTGGACTGAAGTCAACAGAGTCCCCTTTGAAGTGGAGTTGTGTCATCTTGCCCTGGGGAACATAGGGACTGGAGAGACAGAGTTTGAAGTGGGGTTGAGCCCTGGGGAACATAGGGACTGGAGAGACAGAAATCTCCACAAAATCAGGTTCTGTTAAGATCACTAAGTTGTTATTTTGTAATCCTGAAAGTCACGAGTCTAAAATCCTTCAGGGGACAGTCCACTCAGCCTTTCCCAGTTTCCGAAAACCTCCTGCATTCTCAGGTTAGTGAATGGCCGCCTTCTGCTATGTCGCACTTCTTCTATGACCTCAACTTGTGCCATTTTAAGTCCTTCTCTGACCCTCGTGCCTCCCTCATATAAGGACTCTTGTGATTATATTGAGCTCCAGGACAACCTTCCATCTCAGGATCCTTAACTTAATCACATCTGCAAAGTTCCTTTTGCCATGTAAGATCGTATTCGTAGGCTCTGGGAATGAAAAAGGCCCAGGATGGACATCTTGTAAGGGGACATTATGCAGCTCAGGAAAGGGAGAAAGAAAGCAGAGGTCAAAATACACTTGTTCTTGATGCCTGAAAATGATCTGCCACCTGTTGGTGCCTCCAGAGCATTTACAGCAAATCACAAGCTGACTTTTTAATCACCTAGAATTTAAAAATAAGTGTACGTAATTGAGAGGCACGTAATTATTTTTCTTTCCCATTGTAATGTGAGCATTATAAATTGCTTCCTAAGTTTAACCTAAATACAGTGTAATTTTGTTTGGTCCCTCTTCTCAGTGTAATTGGAAGATTTCCTTCCAAACTGGCCCAGATTTAAACGCACTTAGAGAAATGTAGCAGCAGCATAGGTTTGGACTCTGTAAGCTGTGGGGATTTGCTTTGCAGTGTCCAACATCTGCCCTTTGATAGTAAGTATCTACTTCATTGCATGATGGCCACTTGGCTTTGTGATCTAAATTTGGAGGAGAAAAGATTCTTTCCAACCCCCCCTGCAGCCTAACAATTCAAACCTGCAAGGTGAGAGTACATGCCCTTTCTCTATGGCAATTGGCATTGCAAAGCTGTAATTTGACCACTTAAAAAAAGTTATATTGGGGCCAACAAATGGCATGGTGGTTAAGGCACTGGACTCCCACGTGGCTGACTACAGTTTGAATCCCAGACCTAGTAGTTTGAAAATTATGCTGGGTACATATGCACCAAATATCCAAGGAAGACAATGGAGAGGATTATAGGATGGCTACCCTCCCAGGGAGGTGGGGTGATTTCTCGCTTTCCCTCTCTCTGTCTCTTTCCAGCAAGCAAACACGCCCTATGGCTCACACACATACACACATGCACACATGCACAGACGAGTACACCAACTATGGTAGGTGATGGTAGAGAATTTTCTTGGGAGGGTCACATATGGCAGGCTTCACCAGAAGATACAAGGTACAAAATGACAAGTGGAGGGAAGTAAACAATTTGACAATAAATAATACCGGAGTTCCCAACTAGTGTACTAAGACTAGCTCTAAATACTTGTTTTTTAGTACCAAAGGGCCTGCGCTCTCGCCAGAGAGACAGAAAGCACGCCGAAGGGGATGTAGTCATGCCACAATTCACTTTCCTCAACTTTTTCCATCCTGTCAGGATATTGGGCAGGCACATGTGCTGGTATGTTTTTCAAGCCACCAGGGACAGGATTAGAACTTGGGTCATCTAAATGGAATCTCGCTCTCAATGCACAACGTTTAACAACTGTGCTACCAGCTGGCTCTTACTCTAATTTAAAGGTCCTATAATCCTGCCCAGCCATGGTGGCACAGGCAATAAGGTGCTGCTTCAAAAGGCCAGAGCTGTATGGGGAACCTAGGCACAGGTCCTGGACAAGCCTGTTTAGGCTAGGAGTGATGGTGCATGGCAGGTCTGTGGGCTTATTAACTGAGAGGATGGGGCAAGAGGGTCACAGCATGATAAGACCTTACCAAAAATATTAGGTCGTCCTAATACCTCTCTCTCTCTCTCTCTCTCCCCTTCTTCTCATAAATAATAATAATAATTGATTAATTAAAGACACTGTCATTCTCTGTTGTTATATGGAATGTCTGACTAGTCCAAATATCAGGTAGTGTAATAGCTGTTTTTCTTTTAAAAGATCCCTCAGGCATCAAACCTCCCTAAATATAATGCTTTAGAAATATTTCCATCCTGAATTAGCTTGAATAATCATTTAAAAAGCAGCTTATAGATCATATATTTGATATAATTACCTAAATGTGACTACCCCTAATTACACTAATTACAAAAGTGGAGTGTGTTAGAACGTTCATGATAATCTCATAAATGAAGCCATTTATAATTATCAAGGAAGCCACACAGACATGACTAACTTCTCTAAGACATTCTGCTTAAGAGGATTTGCTTTATTTCTCATCAGGAAACAAGTGCTTGCTTACGAATCTTTCTTATTTTTCCTCTTTGAAAGAAAGCTATAGGTTTTTAAAATCCCATGTGCTGAACCATCCAGTGTGCTTGGCAGGGCCCTCCTGAAACTCAGTTAACCCAGTGGGTGGAAACCCTGGAGTTACGACGAGATCTATTGTGGCACCTTCGTTACATGTGATGGAGTCTCTGAGTTGGATCGTGTAGTGTGTGAATGTGTGAGAACGAGAGATGGCGCCATACAGCATGACAAATGGAAGCGTTAACCTCCCTGCCATCCCTTCACCTTGCTTCTAGTGGCTGTTCCACTTCACAGTCCTGTTTCTTATGATTACCAAAGCGGTTTTTTAATCATTAAAGGGCACCATTTTCAGAGACAAACTTGGAAAAGCAACAGAAATAAAATCAGTATTCAGTTGTAACTATTTTTTTAAATACTAGAGGGCACACGTGTGAGCACAAGAGAAAGAGGGAGAGAGAGAAAGCACCACTCAGGCCAATCACACTGCAGTCCTTTTTCCTCCAATTCTCCCTTCCTGGACATGCATATTTGGTGTATTAGGTCATTGGGAAAGTCATGACAT
>NW_006160023.1:488148-494793 GCF_000334495.1 Tupaia belangeri chinensis
AATTCAAAATAAAACTAAGAATTTTTTTTTTAATATTTAGGTCATTGAGACCAACAGGTGGCATAGAGGGTAAGGCACTGGAACCCACATGGCTGACTGCACAGTTCAAATCACAGACCCAATAGCTTCAAAATCATGCTAGGCACATGTGGCATGTGTGCCCAAAATCCCAAGAGGAGAATGGAGGAGAAGGGATTGTGGCGTGGCTATCCATCCCCCTAGGAGTGATTTCTTATTAATTCTTTCTCTATTTCTGTCTGATCTGGAAAGTGTGCATGCCGTATAGCAAAAATAAATAAATAAATAAAGAGAGAGGAAAAATAATTGCTTTTAAAATATCAACTTCATAAAATTTTACATAAATAATATACTTTTATGAAAAACTATTTTTTCCATTGGATTTATTTTTAATTATTATAAAACTATATATTGAGTAGTTGGAAAAGTCATGGTGCACTTTTACATAGCTATATATTGAGTCGTTGGAAAAGTCATGGTGCATTTTTACAGAGACACATAGAAAAATACATTGTGGGACCAGCAGATGGCAGAATGGCTATGTCGCTAGACTCTCACGTAGTCAACTTCAGTTCGAGTTCCGGACACACAGCGACTTAAAACTCACACTGGTGCGTGTGCGTGCATGCCTAAAATCCCAAGAGGATAATGGAGGAAAGGAGATTGAAATATAGCCATTCCCGCAGGGGATGATTTCTCGCTTTCTGTCTTTCTCTGTCCAGTGAGTGTACGTACTCTACAGCGAACATTTCTTTAAAAAAAGAAAAATACATCATTATTTTTCTTTTTTAAAATAGTTATTTATTTTATTTATTCATTCTTTTATTTTTTAATTTGACCAGAGAGAGACAGAGGTTGAGAGTGAGAGAGAGAGGAAGTGAGAAAGCAAACCACCAGATTCAGGACTCAAACCCTGGTCAACCATGTGGGACTGTCCAGCACCTTAACTACCACGCCACCTGCTGGTCCCCTAAAAATAAATCATTATTTTTCCAATGACCCAATGCAATGCTGAAGTGCTAAGAATACATTTTTCCCCAGATGCTACTTAGTTATAAAAGTTACTTTTTTTCATTTTTATATGTTACATTTAATCACTTTTTCCTAGCATGAGTATAGTATATATCAGTCAAATCAGAGATATTACCATATACATTAACATCAACAGATAACTTTTCATATTTGTCAAATGTTTTGTTTGTTTTTTCCCTAATCCCATCCTGCTCACCCCCTCCTATGCTGTCTCTAGTATCTACCATTGACCTCACTGCTATGGTACCTTCCAATCTTTCAGTTTCTGCTATGGAGTGCAGACATTTGGTATATATTTGGCAGGGACATATGATGCCTGGCTTTCATAGTCTGGCTTGCTTCACTGAGCAGTAAAGCTTCCATATTCATACACTTTGTATCAAATATCAGGGTCTCCTGTTTTATGGCTGAGTGGTATTCCATAGTGTATATGTGCCACATTTTTTCAGTCTGCTCATCTGTTCTTCACCATTTGGGTTGATTTCATGTCCTAGCAATTGTGGATAATTCTGTAATAAATATGGAGGTACAAATTCAAAAACAAAATTTTAAAAAATAGAAGAGTAACATTGTTTTGCATTTCCATAAATCTTTGTAATATTTGACTTAATAAAAAGCAGTTGGATTCTTCTACCTGACTAAAGAATAGGAAAAAAACTGGCCTCAAACAGACATACAGTTGAGGGGAGGAATATTTTCACAGCCTTTTAAGATAATTATGGATTTTCTTCTTTGATACTATTTCAAAATAGAACAAGTAATCATTTCTCAAAAGTTGGCATGTGGAACCTGAAGCCATAGTAAAAAGATTTTTATACTTCGTAAAAATCCATCAGCCTATTTTACACGTTGAATGAATCTTCTATCTTTGAATATTTTTGTAACATCATGCATTGGTCATAGGGAAATTACTGGTAAACTGAATTATGCAGAGTGTCCAAATGTTTTCCAAAAGCAGTTTTTGTCCTAGGATATGTGCTCTCACCTGGAAGAGAAAGTGAGAGGGAAAGTGAGAAATCACAGCAGTTTTTGTTCTAGGATGTGTGCTCTCACCTGGAAAAGAAAGTGAGAGGGAAAGTGAGAAATCACCCCTCCCCTGCCCCCATAGGGGGTAATGGCCATACCATAATCCTTTTTCCTCCATCCTCCTCCTAGGATCTTGGCCATACCATAATCCCTTTTCCTCCATCCTCCTCCTAGGATCTTGGGCATGCACACATATGCACCCATGTGATTTTCAAACCATTGGATCTGAGACTAGAACTGTAGTCAACCATGTGGGAGTCCAGTAACCATTTTGGCATCAGCTGACCCCAATTATAAAATATTTTTAAATTCACATTTGTTAATATCAACAGTTTAATCAGCAAAGTCTTTAAGTATTGGGAAGCGGTCAAGTACTCAATGAGAGAGAAACATTTTCCAAAATTCTAGTTTTCATTTGAAAGTTCAAATTTCATTATTGGTTTAAAAAAGAAAAGAAAAGAAAAAAAAAACTTTCATTTGAATTGAAAAGCTTGCTTCTTGCATTTTTAAGAAAGTGTCTGTTATCCAAGTCCAGTTAACCATAGTTCATCATTCTCTTTAATTGAGAATGGCATTCTGTGAAGCTAGTGGCTACTTTGGCTCACAATTCAGTCACACAGTGCTTTTCATCAAGGAAAATGTGATAAACAGCAGAAGTGTTTATGCACACTGATCAGTCTATTACACAGGATATTAAAAAGATGAAAACACAGGCATGTGGAAATGGGCATTTTCTGGGGTGCAGCAGTAAAGGATACAGTGGGTGCCATTGACTTGATTCGTGCTTAGGCAACAGCAGTTTTCCCTACCATCGCTTTTGCACCTTCAGTGAACTAGTAACACAATTGAAAATGACAAGTAACATCTTAGGATTTCATGAAGATACATTTAGTTTTGCAAACTACCTAGAGGGTACTGGGCCCCCAGGGGTCTTCATAGTACTCTTTTACGACTGGTATAAACAGTAATGCTAGGTCGTCTTTATTAAACCCGTAGTATGTCCCAGACGTGGTTTCACACATTACTTAATTTAATCCTCGGCTATACAGATATATGGAGAGCCTGACACATTCTAAGGAATGTATTCTTTTCAACCTCTCCACCCTGACTGTTGTGGTGCTAGTGCGTGGGAGCTAATTAGAATCTGAGGAGTTTTCAACAGCATTGCTGCTAGGGGTATAGAGCTCCATTTTCTCAAACCCCAGTGTGTAGACCTCCAGATATTCACTGATTCGGCCCAGGCTTGCTTGGTAGCTGCTGCGTCTCCCCCATATGTCAAACCACAAAATACACTGTGTTTCAGGGCTCTCAAGAATGGCTCCTCTTTTCCCTGCCAGCTTTTCTTCTCATAGTTACTGTTTCTGTCACTTTCTGGACCTTGGTCTCACAATTTGAAACCTAGTCTAATACAAATGGGCTTAAATGGCATGCCTTGCTCTGAATTACATCTGCCTGTCAATAACAGAGCAGTGATAAGTCTCATTTTCTCCTTTTCACTTTTCTGACCTGAGAGCCACTACGCACACACATATACTTTGGTTTCGTCACACACATATATTTATTCATCCCATTCTCTTATGTTTACCTTGAAAGCCGGCCTGAACAAAAAATCGTGCAAGGAAGTTGTTTCCTATTTTATGCTTTCAGGCTAAAGGACTATTTCCTTTCCCTTGGCTCTGTACAGTGATGTTTTGCTGTCCACATTTTCTTTCTTAGCCCATAAACTGTTGATTTCGGTTTTTAGTCCATGTGAGCCTAAACTCACTAAGATCTGGAGTTAATGTGAAAGTCAGGTTAAAGAAAGGCTAATACTTACTTAGTTTTGTTATAACTTTAAAATTCCCTGATGAAAAACGGAAGGTCCTTGAGCTGATTACAGTTCTGTCTGGTCTGATGATGTGCAGAGAATTTGGTTGTTAGTGAGAACTGTAATTCTTCTAAGCCGCAATCGAGGCAGAAGAGGGAATTATACTTACACGACTTGGAAAACTTAGGTCGACTCTAAGAGTCTCTGTTCTTCCGTCTTGCTTTCATTCTTACTGTGAGTATTAACTAGGAAAAACAGGAATTTTTAGATGTGGCTACTGAGGAAACAAGTTTTCTGAGAGGAGCCCAGCCTGGCCCATAAATAACTTTTCCCCACAGGGCATAGTTATTATCTAACCTAACAGATATTAGTCAGCAATCCCTGCGTAGTGCCAGCTCTTAGGAACATCTTTTAACTCTGCTTCTCCTTAGATATCTTTTTTTAAGTTTTTCAGCTTACGTCTCCCGTGTGAACCTGAAACACCCTCAGGGTTGATAGACACAGCAGTAAGTTTAAATTAATCCCTTACATCTAGATCTCTTCTAGAGCTTTTGTATCCAAGTTCTATTTTTAATGCCCTTGTGATGAGCCAAGACTGTATGTAGAGCAGACATCTGCCCTATATGGTGACACAGAGTGGGACACTTGCGAGATGAGAGACAGAGATGGCACAGGCCGCTGAAAGCACTGAACCAAGTTTATCCCCAGGTCCTTTACTGGTTGGCCAAGTGATCCTCGTCATGTCCTAACCCTGGCTTTATTCATCTGGTCTGGGTTAAGGGCCTTCATACCATCTGTATCTTACAGAACTGTGATGTGCAGCGCGAGACTTGGATGCAATTAAGACTTAAGAGCAGCATTTTTTCCCTCTGTCGTGGCATCTTGTGGAAGTGTGTGTGGTGTGGAGAGAGAGAAACAGCCCTCTCAGCTCTTCTCGCAGGATGCTCTTCCACTCTGTCATGCTCAGTTCAGCCTCTCTTTCTCATCATCTCCCCACACCAGCACTAATCAGTAGTTTTTGTTTGTTTGTTTTTAAGAATTATTTAACTTTATTATTATTGTTTTCCAGTTTGATCAGAGAGAGACAGAAAGAGAGAGAAGGAAAGTGAGAAAGCAAGCCACCAAGTCTGGGACCCAAACCACAGTTGGCCACGTGGGGGTCCAGCACCCTTAACCACCATGCCACCTGCCAGCCCCAGTAGTTTTCAGGGGCCATTTAGTATCTACAAGTCTGAGTCCCACTCCTGGTGGTGGTTGGTATAGCCAGGATGAGCACTGATCAACCCTGAATTCAACCCTCAATGCTGATGAAAGTAGCCCATGCCAAAAGTCAGCTGTTGCCTGCCAGAGATCCAGAACGCAGGAGTCAGTTCATCCGGGGTGGCCGGACGTCTGATCACAAAGCCCGGAGACTGGCTGAGCGTCCTCTCAGTCCACTTCTCTCCATCTCCTGACACATTTTTATGTCTCTATCACCTAAAATATATTTCACAATTCTTGAATAAGTGGCTAGGCTTAGTCAGTTCACGGTGTGTGATGTACTTAAAACACTTGGAGGGCCAGCAGGTGGTATAGTGGTTAAAGTGCTAGACTCTCACATGGTTGACCATGGTTCAAGTCCTAAACCTGGCAGCCTGAAACTCATCACAGGCACGTGTGCATGCATGCCCCAAATCCCAAGGGGAGAATGGGGAAAAGGGCTTGTGGCATGGCCATTCGTCCTCGGGAGTGACTTCTCACTTTCTGTCTCTCTAGCAAGCGCACATACCCTAGACCAAAAACATTCTCTCAAAAAATTAAAAATAAATGAATGAAACCTTGGAGAGGAGGGACAGACACTGGTTATAATAGTACCATGTGACACTCTGCAAGGCTGACCCACTTGGCAGGGTTCCAGGTTCATGTCCCCAGAGACCTCCTTCAGTATGCTGGGCACATGTGTGCCTCTGATCTTGGGTCAGCTGAAGCTGGGGGTGGATGATGTATCAAGACTCTATAGGGGATGCCAACTTCCTCTTGATCTCTTTTTCTCTCAGTCTCTCATTCATGGAAGAAATGAATGAATAAACTCAATTTATTTTTTTTTTTTCATTTTGCTGTGGGGTGCATGCACTCACCATACAGAAACAGAAAAGGAAAATGAGAAATCACCTTCCAGGGAATGGCCATGCTGCAGTTCATGCTCTTCCATTCTTTTCTTGGGTATTTGGGCATGCACACACATGCACCTGGTGTGCGTTGCAAGCTGCTGAATCTGGGATTTGAACCATACTATTGGCCCTGTGGATTCAGTGCCTTAACCTCCACACCGCCTGCTGGCCCCCTCAAAATTTTTAATACTTGAAGATAATACATATGATAGAGAAATCCCAGTGCCTATTATTGCTTTACCCTGAGAAGATATCAGCCAACGTCTTCTCCCCATGCCTTCATCTACGCAGAATTAATCACTCTGTTCTTACTCATGGGATTTTCATGTGACCCCATGGTGATATTTATTGTATTATAAAATAAAGATAGAATGTATTTATTATAAGATAAAAATTTTATGCTAAGTACATTTATTTATTATTGCATACTGAAGGTAAATACCATCTATTTGTTATTTGATTCTAGTATCAATTCAAACATTTTTTTAAGAGATTTTTGCTCTAGTGTGCATGTGCTCACAGAGAGACAGAAAGTGAGGAATCACCCTCCCAGCAGGGATGGCCATACCGCAGTCTCTTCTCCTTCATTCTCCTCTCGAGATTTTGGGCACG
>NW_006160023.1:495016-513102 GCF_000334495.1 Tupaia belangeri chinensis
ACCCAGCTCTCCCTGAGCCGTGACAGCCACAGTACTGGTTCCTCCTGTTGTCCTCCCAGCAACACTGAAGGAGCTCATCTCACAGACGATGATCCGCTGGGCCCAGGAAGACCAGATCCAGGACGCAGAGCTGGTGCGGATGATGTTCAACCTCCTCCGGAGGCAGTACGACAGCATCGGAGAGCTGCTGCAGGCTCTGCGGAAGACCTACACCATCAGCCAGGCCTCCGTGGGTGACACCATCAACCTGCTGGCTGCCCTGGGCCAGATTCGCTCCCTCCTCAGCGTCAGGATGGGCAAGGAAGAGGAGCTGCTCATGATCAACGGGCTGGGGTAGGTCATCACTGTCACATGCAGTTCTCGCCAGAGAGCTTCACGTGGGCAGGTGGGTCCTGATGTCACTTTCCCTGGGATGATGTCCTTGCCAGTGGATTACCTTGTAACATGAGCCAGACTACCTGCAACTCATGGTGAAGGGACATTGCCAAAATAAGTTTGGAGTCTTGGAGAAAAGCGGTGATTTAGTTTGAATCTTCTGAAAATAGCCCCAACGAGGCCATGAAAATTTGGAGGAAGAGACAGTACGCTCAGCCCAAGACAGAAGCAGTTTGAACACTTAAGCTTTTAATTCTAGAAAATCAAATCTGAGAAATCTTCCAAGTGTCCCTTCTGAAAACTTGCCACCCTTGGGACAGCAGATGGTGTAATGGTTACATTGCTGGATTCCCACATAGTTGAACATGGTTCAAGGCCCAGACCCAGCAACTTAAAAGTCACGCTGGGCACATGTACATGCATGCCCAAAATCCCAAGAAGAGAATGGAGAAGGGATTGCAGTGTGGCCATCCCCCCGGGGGGTGATTTCTTGCTTGCTTTCTTTCTATCAAGTGCACGTGCCCTATAGCAAAAATAATCTCTTTTTTTTTTAAAAATAGCAAAAATAATCTCTTTTTTTTTAAAAAAAAAAAAAAAAAAAAAAAAAAGATCACCCTCTCTTGTAGTCACTACTTTCTCTCAGAACTAACCCATAGAATCACCTCTGCTAGCTCTGTGAGAGACCTTTACCCACACAGTAGCTCATGGCACTCCCTTAGAAACCAGGGAGTCAAAAGGATTTGTAGCATTTTAGATGTCCAAAGAATTTCCTTTCGTTATGTAGGGTAACACTTCCATTTTGCAGATGAGAAAACAGAGGCCACTCCAAAATGTTCACTGAGCAGCCTACAGTTTTACTTGAATAAAATCCAGAACAGGAACTGCAGACTTTCTCTTCCTGAACATTCCGCCCACCATCCCGAGCCAGCAAACCAGAGGCACCAGCAAGATCCAGGAAAGGGACGCTGAGGGTCCTGGGAGGGGAAATGCACGCATCCCTCAAACTCACTTCCAGAGTGGAATCTTAACAGGAGAAATAAGGAAGCTTTTGTGGGGAGAGGAGAAAAGGCTATAGAATTGGTCTGTCTCTCAGCCTTTCCCATAGACCTCGCAGCAGTAAAAACTGGCCGTTGCAGATGGTATTCCTCCAACCCTCAGGGGAAAAGAGTGGGCAGGGATGCCAGTGAACAGACTGCTTCTACACTGATTTTCCTGCTGCCTTATTATGTTCATCTGTGTGGAATGCTTAAAGACATCATTGCACTTACATGTTAATGTCATTGTTCTTTTTTTTTCCTCTTTAAATTTATTTATTTTTTACATTAATTCACTATACATCATTACAGCATACAAATGAATTTTCCATCCAAAATACACTGTATATTGGCTCAGTCAAGCACATCAACATATGTTATCAGCAAATAATTTTCCAATTCTTATGTCTTGTATACTTTGTTTTGTTTTGTTTTGTTTTTTTCCCATCCTTGATTCCCTATCCCTCACCCTCTGCCATGTCCCACCCTCCTCCCACATTGTCTCTGGTATCCATGGTTGCTTTCTATGCCTTTCCCCCCCATTTAATTGATTTGCTAATGAACTTAGTCTAAATTTATCCAATAGCTAGCACAACTGATATATACCTATACATGAACCCAAGTCTGACTTTAGGCATAAACCTCAGTGAGTAGAATGAGCATATTGTTCTTAAAGGCTGGTGTCCAAAAACGTCATTGGTATCTAACATAGTGTTGCCCTAGTAAAAGCCCTCTAATGAGGAAAACTGAGCCCAGAAAGACATATCTATTAGGACACATGAAGAAAAAAAATGGGAAACCCTGAGTACATGGACGAAGAGATATCACTAGTGATTTTGGACTGTCTCAAAAAACTGGAACAAGCGAAAAGATCAAAGGACAGCTTTTTAATCTGTCATTAGAAAAGAACATTTCCAAGAGAGAAAGCAAGTACTTAGAAATAACGGAGCACACATGTTTCTCTCAGTTAAAAAAGGCGCTCAGCCTAGATTCCAACTGACCTAGTGCTTCTTATTACCTTCTCAGCTGTCACTTTGACGTTACTGTCCCCGGTGCGCTTATGTGTTCTCATCCTGATTTTCATAGCATGGCCATAAGCGAGTGCTGAAGCCTCTCTCTGACCTTTATCCTAGGGACATAATGAACAATAAGGTGTTTTACCAGCATCCCAACCTCATGAGAGTCCTTGGCATGCATGAGACAGTGATGGAGGTGATGGTGAATGTGCTGGGCACGGAGAAATCTCAGGTAATGCTTTAAGCCAGAACTTTCCTCTTGGCACAAGGGCACAGGAGGTGACTGGTCTGGAGCTCCTTGGCTGGTGTCCATTGCCTCAGTTGTTTTTCCCAGAGGGAGAGAGGGACATGCCCAGTGCCAGGAAGGAGCCGGGAGATGGGGTGTGTGCTGCTGGATGGAGTCCCACAGGGTAAGGGCTCCGGCCCTTCAAGCTTCAGGGCTTTTCTCACTCACCCCGCTGGGCCATCAGTGGCAAGATCTCCTTCCCATCCTTCCTGTATTCTGAAGCCCTGCTCCTTCCAAGATGGAATAACCCAGGGGCCTGGTGTGCCTATGCAGAACCAGGAGGGAAATGTTCTGAAGGAGGAGATCTCAGTGATGAGCCTGGTGGTGTTCCCTCTGGAAGGATGCCTCTGTTGGCTTATCTCTTGTCTAAGCCAGATGTCTTTGACAGTTCCCCATAAGGAGCCTGCAGCAGGGGGAACTCCTGTTTCAAGGGGGAAGAAATGGGGGGAGGACATAACTAGGCACTTATCCCAACTCTTCTGAGGCCCTCATTAGAGTTAGACGACTTCTGGAAGCAGTGAATGGGGAATGACTTCAAATATTGGGAATTCTCGAGTGCCGGGGTCCTACGAATGAGTGGTCTCCAGTGCGGTTTCAGCAATGTTTGTGAGTAGGTGTTACGGAAGCACAGAAGCCATAGTCACATTCTTCACGGCTTTCTTCCCATCCCTTGGTAAAGGAAAACCTTTCCAAACACGCCTGAGCAGATGTCTGGTTGCCGCATCGAGCAGGTAGACAGTAGGCTTCGGAACCTTATTTCTTAGAGCAACCTCTGAAATTCCAAATGGAAAAGTCAAGGTGTTTCTAGGCTCCTGAGTAAAGCTAGCGCTGACACCATTTATTGAGCACTGCAGACTAAAAACTAAGATGTGGCCAGCCTGGAGATGCTAATCACCCTGTGAGCAGAAAAACCAAACACAATCCACTGTAATGTAAGACGGCATCTCCCTGCTACATTGCGTGAATCAGGTTATGAGTGCTGCAGAAGCCCATCGGAGAGCAGTTCCCAATGACAAAGTAATTGGGGGAGGGTTCACGCTCTTCAGGCTATACCAAAGCTGTAGGGGCCAGCTTAACCCAGAGGACACGAGTTTGATACACTGGTGGGCTCTGTGTCACCAGTCAGCTCTCTCCCTTTCTGATCATCCCCATCACAGTTCTGTCCACTCCCCTAGTCGGAGACATCAATAGCCTAATATAAGGTCGTGCAATTTCATGTGACACCCGGAGATAGCTTGGGACTCTTGTTGGACATCTATTTTTCTTTGGAGGCAAGATATTTTTAAGAACTATAATTAGCTTTCTGTATTTTGGGAAGCCTCATCTTAGGTGTCCTCCATTCTCTGTCCCTCCTGTAAGTAAGTCTTAGAAAACACTGGAGAGAAAGAAACTATTTATTTTCAGAACTGTTCACCAGCTCAAGACTCTTTGAGGTCAAACTTTTGAGAAAGGCCTCACGATAATTCTTCTCTCTGACACTGCCTACTTCTTTCTACAGATTGCTTTTCCAAAGATGGTTGCTAGCTGCTGCCGCTTCCTTTGCTATTTCTGTAGAATTAGCCGGCAAAATCAGAAGGCCATGTTTGAGCATCTGAGCTATCTGCTGGAGAACAGCAGTGTTGGCCTAGGTATGTATGTCAGGATGTAACTTCCACATTTAGACTCAGAGGGTAACTCCCCCTAATGACCACTTAGGAGATCAAGAGAAAGGAGCCACATTCAAGCTACATTTTTGTTGTTGTTGTTTTTCCTTTTTAGATTTTGTTTTGATTTTGGCCATGGGGTACATGCAGTCACCAGAGAGAGACAGAGAAAGACAGCAAGAGGGAAAGTGAGAAATCACCTCCAGGGGGCATGACCACACTGCAATCCCTTCTTCATTCTCCCATCAGAATTTTGGCCATGCACAGACACATACCCAATGTAATTTTCAAGCCACTGGGTCCAGGACGCTAATAGGGCTCGGCTAAATAGGAGTCTAGCACTTTAACCACCAGGCCGCCTGCTGGCCCCAGGCTATAATATCTTTAATACAAAAAGGTACCCTGCCTGATCTAAAGATCATGCAAACCAGGCCACCTGCTGGCCCCGGGCTATAATATCTTTAATACAAAGAGGTACCCTGCCTGATCTAAAGATCATGCAACAATGATACCATGTCTACACTCTGCAGCGTAAGTAGACGTGTTGCTGCCGGCCAAACTGTCAGCCAGATTTGTGCTGCACACTCATTCCACCCTACTTGATTCCTTTTGAGGCCAGAAGCCCATGGTGTATGGAGCCCTGCCTAGGATTGTGGATCTCTTCTGAAGACACACCTCCTACTGGCTAGCTCAGTTCACCGGGGCCGGCGAGGGCGGGTGTGGGGGATGGTGGTGGATGGGCAGTGCTAATGAGACCAAGGTCATAGATCCAATCCCTTCTTGGCACACTGGCTGCAGGCTCCATGCCTGTCCCATCAGCCAACCAGCAAGTGCTCTCCTTAGCTATAAGGCAGAGCAGCCAAGAGCAACTGGAGATAAACGGTGTAAACCCATCAGCACCCCTAGAACAGCAACTCACTGCATAGGCCTCGCTCACTATTCTGATGTAAACCAAGTAAACTTGTGGAGTACACAGATACAGAAGGAAACCTGAAGTCTCAGCTGTTTTCATTTGTCATATGCAACCTCAGGCCACAGCCATTTTGTAAAATGTCACCTGGACTTTTTCTTAATTATAACCTACACATCAAGCAAACAAAGAAACAAAAAAATCAAGGGCACCATTGGGGACCTGATGTAGCTATATGAACTTATGCTGTTTTGGGCTATTTTTAAACTCTTGCTGGTGACTCCAGAAATGTCCAAGTTCTTGGGGTGTAGCTAGTAAAGTGACATCTGAGTCTTGTGTGTGATCACTAGGTGAGAGCCCAGCAAAGTTTTGTGTTAGAAAAGCACTTGAAAATACATGGTCCCGACTGATCCTGTGAACTGATTTTTTCTTTTCGTCAGTATTAACAGTCGGTAATGAGCCCTGGGGAGGAAGGATAGCAGACAGAGCTATGCTTTTGGTTTTTGTTGGTTGCATTTTTCGAGCCAAGCACAGGTTTATTGAGATAGAGATATGCTCCACAGATGGAATGGACCATTGCCAAGTAGCCCAAGAGAGAGGTTCATAAATTGGACGGGCTGCCCCATTGTAGAACCGCGATGTGAACCAGATTCCAGTGTGTTTGCTGCCCTCTGCTGTCCACTTGCATGCAGTGCAGCCACAGCTCAGTGCTGGGTGGCCTCTCCCTTTCTTGCTCTTTCTCTCCTCCTTCCTCAGCCTCCCCGTCCATGAGGGGATCCACCCCACTGGATGTGGCAGCTTCCTCCGTGATGGACAACAACGAGTTAGCACTGGGCTTAGAAGAACCAGATCTTGAGAAGGTAACTGGCCCTCGGGGAGAGGAAACCACATTTTGGTTGTCTTCTGCCTATAGTACAACCCAGCAAGGCAAAGTGGACCAAAATCTGGGTTTCTGTCAGAGCATCTGCATTTGAGTGGGTTCACAGCAAAAATGTGGTGGAATGTGAGTAATTGATGGCAGCACAAGTACGCATTCCCAGGGGCTCTCCTGTAGGCGGAACAGCCAGCTGCATGGGCGTGAGTTCTTTGCACGTGGAGGCCCAATCTCTTTGGTCTCCCTGGAACACGCAGAGACCTTGTGGTCCCTAGTAACGTTCTGTGTCATCTAACTTATAAGTTTTCCTAGGCAGGAAGGAGGCCTCACAGAAAATCGTCTCATCAATGTCCTTTCCACGTACAATGGGACAAAACCAGGATGCCCTCTGTTGGGATTGTAGTTGGAGCACCTGGCAATGGTGATGGTTGGTGGCTGGTTCAGCTACATTCTTTCCCCATCCTTTTCTTGGAACTATTTCCTTGACAAGATTCACGGTGGAAAACAGCCTGGTGGGGGAGGGCCCAGGGCAAGTGAGACGTCATCCACTGTCTCGTGGGTTTGGGCATCCTGGGCAGAAAAGCACCTGGCTTTGACAAGGGGAACAGAAGGTCACTCAAAAAACAAAAATAAAAAAGTGACGACCTGAGGGAGGAGTAGATGGTCAGCTGCATCGTTGGGGACATGTGCCCGGGGTGTCTGCGGTCACGAGGAGAGCTCCCCGTGCTGGAGAATTCAAAAGTCGAGGGTAACTGAAGCATAACGCGTCTGGGAGAGTGGGAGAAATGAGGCAGGAACAGCAAGGAGCTAGACGTTACGTTACCTCTACTTTTAATGGAAACTTCATACCCATGCAGTATCACCATGAGCCAGGCCCTGCTCCGAACACTGCCTCCCGTTAACTCACATGACCCTCTGAAGACGAGCCTTTTCATTATTGCTTGCCAGTCACGGGCAGGGAAATGGAGGCATAGGGAAAGTAGTCATGTCCTTGTTGTCACGGGGTCAGTGAGTGGCAGAGCTAGGAATCAGAGAGGTTCATCTTCAGAGGTCTTACTTCCCCCACTTACGTTACTGGACATCACTGTGGAGCCAAGAGGATGGAGACTACTGGAGGGTTTGAAGCAGAGGAGTGACATACCAGGACTTACATGTTAGAGGACACGTGGTTTCAGCAAGAACTGGCTGGAACAGACAGAAGACTCCAGGCAAGGAGAATTGAGGTCCTCCTACAGTAATCAACGTGCTGGCTTCAACTAATGTTGGCACAGTGAATGGGAGAAGTATCCGAATCCAAGGGACCTGTAAGAGGACCAACAGCAGCCATTATCAGATGCTGGGTCAGGCTCACTTTTTCTGCTAAGGGTTATGGGTGAAACAGATTTGAGGAAGCAGGTGATGAGTTTGCCTTTGGCCATGTGGCATTTGAGGTAACCTGAAGCTACCGAATGGCAGTATCTAGCGAGCAGGAGTACAGCTAAAGGCAAACCCTTAGCAGAAAAAGTGAGCCTGAACCTGCGTTTGAGGTAACCTGAAGCTACCAAATGGCAGTATCTAGCGAGCAGGAGTACAGCTGGACCAGAGCCCCAAGGGCCACTAGCACTTAGGGGATCACAGGGGAAAGGCACTGGCAGAAAACAGGGGGAGGAGCAGCCAAATAGGGATCCCAGAAAATGAGGAAATCCCCTGAGGAAATCCCAGAAAATGAGGTGGGAAACAGAAAAAGGCAGAAAAAAGGGGAAGGAGCAGCCAAATAGGGATGCAGAAATCCCAGAAAATGAGGTGGGAAACAGAAAAAATATTATAAGTGTGTATGTATATACACATATATACATATATGTGTATGTATGTATATATACTTTTTTCTTCTTTTCGAATAGTGAATGTGGGGAGGCTCAGAGAAGTCAGTTTGAGGGGAAGGGAGGGGAAGGGATCTCTTAATCTAATGATTACCACAGCGGATGGCCTTCGTCCAGCTGAGGTGGCCACACAGACAAGGTAGATAACATTACTACTGCTGAAGATTCTGTTTCTTCAAGCCTGGGTAAGGAATTGCTGTCCAAGCTGCAGAACCAATTCTGGTCTGTTCAGATGAGATAATTACCCACCATAATCTATTGATGGTTTTGGGTTCATAATTTCTTCCTCAAGTGCACTCAACCAGTAAGTGCTGTGTTGGCGCAGCTTGTTTCTAAGAGGAGGAACTTATGTTGCAGTAGAAGGGTGTGTTAGTTAGCCGGGGCTGCCCTAGTGAAGGACCACAGATTGAGTGGCATCAGGATTTATATTCTCATAGTTTTGGAGGTAGAAGCTTGGGATCAAGGTATTGGCAAATTTTATTTCTCCTGAGGAATGGCTTACAAATGCCCACCTTCTCATTGTGTCCCCACCTGGTTTTTTTCCAGAGTGTGTGCATTCCTTGTGTCTGTGTATCTGAATTTCCTCTAAGGATACTGCCCTATTGGCCTCATAATCGCTTCATCACTTTTTTTTTTTTTTTTTTTTTTTCTTTTTTGAGAGATTTTCGCTATAGGGCGCGTGCGCTCACCAGACTGACAAAGAGAGACATAGAGACAGAAAGCAAGAAATCACCCCGCAGGGGGTCCATATGGTCACGCTGCAATCACTTCTCCTCCATTCTCCTCTCGGGATCTTGGGCACACACGTACACGTGCCCAGCGTGAGTTTTAAGCCACCGGGTCCGGGACATGAACCGTGGTCGACTACATGGGAGTCCAGCGACATAGCCATTACGCTAACTGCTGGTTCCCCATCACTTCTTTAAAGGTCTTATCTCCAAATCCAGTCACATTCTGAGGTATCAGCATTAGGATTTCCACATGTGAAATTAGAGGAAAAGGACACAGTTTATGCATGACAAATAAATTTACCTTTGAATCGTCATTTTATTTTGATGTTTAGAGGTTTTATTTTTCTCCCAATATCAAAGAGATAGTTTTATGATAATATTTGGGCAGAAATTTAAATAAAGTCATTTTTATTTTGTCAGAATTAATTGACAAGGCCTTTGGACTTCATTGAGTCTGTAATAAATGATTAAGTTAAAAAGTGTAAGTCAGGGAAATAATCTATTTACTGGACTTGTTCAATATGGTATTTTGCAGGCAACCTGATACCACTTCACATACGTGCTTCTTACAATGAAATTCTGTTGAGAGAAAGCCTAGTCCTGTACAAGTTAGGCTTCACTTGAGTGGGCCTTTGCAGCTGCCAGAATGAGTGAAAATGACCAGAGGGAAGTTTTAGAAGTCACTCCTCTAGGTCTCCACAGGCCTATGTTGAAAGGACACCCTTACCTCAACACACACAATAAAATAAATAAAAAACACTGGTCTACCTGTCAGTACCTGGCATAATAGCCATTTCTAAAGAGTCTCAGACTTCAGATTTTATCCTTTCCACATTTAAGTGGCAATAAGTACCTCAGTGCTCTATGTGGTCAGATGACGACCGATGCAGTATGGAAAGCAGCGAATGGGTCTCCTACCACAGGGCAGTGCCCAAGGTTTGAACTCAGTACCCTGTTCTCAGCCTCAGATGTGACTTGGCCAAAATACTCAGCCTCCCTTAAAAGAGGGACTGTGTGACGAGTGGAGGCTAGCAAGCTGGGAGGGGAGAGGAGGGCACTAAGGGGAATCTGCGGAGGGGTGAAATTTGTTGCCCTCTTTTTAAGGGACTGGCTGAGTCAGCACAGTGCCACAGACTCTATTCAGGCCTTTACTGGGAAATGACTCAACTTTAGCTCTTAGAAGAAAGCAGCGAGAGACAGGGAAGTGCTGCAGTTCCTCCCTTCTACTGATCACAACACAAGTTAGGTCTGTTTGGATTGAACTATAGCCCATCCCAACAAACGCACACACACACACTCCATACTCGCACCCCCCAACACTTATTTTAGTGGTGGGTAAAAATGTTCTGCACTTGTAATGCTAAAAACTCTAATTCTGGCTTCCATTGATATTTCCCTAACATTTTTTAAGTCAAAAACAAATCTTAGCTCCAAGTAGAATAGTATCCTTAGTGGCTTAAGAAGAAAGAAATGTGATAATAGATTTGTACTGAGTTTTGCCTCCAGTTTGTTATTCTTGCAAAATAACTTAAGATTATTTTACATCAGTAAATACATGATTTATTTATTAACCACCTATTAATATGCTAGGCCCTAGGGATTAAAAATGAAAGCAATACCACCCTGATGTTGAGTATCTTGCAGCATAGTGGATTCTCCTCTGCCTGTATATATAAAATATCAAAGATGAAATTAGCACAACTGGATTTTTTATTTTTTTGAGAGAGAGATTTTTGCTATAGGGCACATGCACTCACCAGAAAGACAGAGAGAGACAGAGATAGAAAGCGAGAAATCACCCCCCAGGGGGGATGGTCATGCCGCAGTCCCTTCTCCTCCATTCTCCTCTTGGGATCTTGGGCATGCATGCACACGTGCCCAGCATGAGTTTAAGCCTCTGGGTCCAGGACTCGAACCACAGTCAACTACATGGAAGTTTAGCGACATAGCCATTATGCTAACTGCTGGTCCCAACAACTGGATTTTAAACAAGTCTCTTTGCTGAACGTTTTGCCTGATACCTGCTGGTGTAGGCAAAAATCTAAAATTTCTACAAGATTCCAGGTGCAGTCTAGTAACCTAGAAACAAAACGACCACAACAAGTCTTAGTGCCTAACAGGTTCTGATCTCTTTTCTGGGCAACCCTTGGACAGTTGTTGTTAATGCAGACCTCGAGTGTGGACCTCTTACTACTCAAGCGTCCACTCAGCATCAATTAGTGACTAAATATTTAGGCCTTGCTATACATGGTTGGCCTAGGTCTCACAGAGTTTCTTTACTCTCCACTGTTATCTCCCCAGATGCAACCTAGTTAGCCTTATTTTTTTAAGAATTTAATTTTATTTAATTTTTAATTTGACCAGGGGGGTGGGTGGGTAAAAAAGCAAACTGCGAGGTTCAGGACTCAAACTGCAGTTAGCCACGTGGGAGTCCAGAACCCTAATCACCATACTACCTGCCAGCCCCAGTTAGCCTTATTTTTAAATGGCAGTTCCCTCTTGCTAGAATCAGAAAAACCTGGGAACTGACAGTACAGGGTGTGTTCCTATATAACAATGATAATCAGTCATATTGATTACTTGTTAAGTAAAAGAGATTGGAGGTTCTGGTTACAAACCTATTGAAGTATTGATTTGAAAAGTCTTGGGCTCTCTAGTTTCTAGGGAAATAAAAGCCTTTCAGCTCCCAGAATAGTTCAGGCTTCACAGCTGTCTCATAAAAAACCATAGGTACTTTTCTCTTTTTTTGCCTTTACTATATATGTGTGGCTTATCTTTTTTTCCCATTATCTTTACTGTGGTAAAATTTACCCTGTTAACCATTCTTGAATGTACAGCTCAGTGATATTAAAAAGTTTCATGATGTTGTACAACTGTCTCCTCCATCTGTCTCGGTAACTCTGTTCACCTGGTGAAACTGCAATTCTGTACCCATTTAACAACATCCCATTCTCCTTCCTCCTAGCCTACAGTGACCATCATTCTACTGTCTTTATGGCTTTGATTACTTTAGATAACCTCATTTAAATGGATTCATACTGACTTGTTTGACTTAGCACATGTCCTTAACGTTCACCCAGGTTCTAACATGTGTCAGAATTTCCTTCCTTCTTAGGGCTTAATAATATTGCGTTTTCTATATATGCCACATTTTGATTACATTCATTCATCAGTGGATACGCAAGTTACTTCCACATTTGAGTGATTGTGAGCAACATTGTGAGTATAGGCGTACTAATACCTCTTTGAGACCCTGCTTTTAATTATTTGGAGTGTGTATACACTTACACAGAGGCAGAATTGCTGGGTCATATGATAATTCTATTTTTAATTTTTTGAGTAACTACCATATTGTTTTCCACAGTGGCTATATCATTTTACATTCCCACCAACGGTGCAGAAGAGCTCCAAGTTCTCCATATCCTCACCAACAGTTATTATTTTGTTGTTTGTTTTGTTGGGAGTGGGGAGAGTGGTTCATTTGGTTTTTAATAGTAGCTATCCTAACTGGTGTGAATATGGACACTTACTTTCGTGCTGTTCTTGGCAGGTGGTGACCTACTTGGCAGGCTGTGGCCTACAGAGCTGCCCCATGCTTCTCACCAAAGGATACCCTGATGTTGGCTGGAACCCTATTGAGGGGGAGCGCTACCTGTCCTTCCTTAGGTTTGCCGTCTTCGTGAACAGTGAGTCTTACATTTCCATGACTAGCATAATCATGAATACACAGAAGGGAAAGGGGATCTTTTCCATTGTTCCTTATCCATAAACATGATAGGTTCTGCTGGTACTTTCTGGCTGTCAAGAGAAATCTTAGGAAGAAACAGGCCAGAAAAGGATTAATAGCAGATTCTAATGAGCAGAGCACTGAGCTGTTGTCCCAGATCCAGCAGGATATCACCTCATGGACTTGTCACTTCTTTGTACCTCTACTCTCCTCAGTAAAAGTGGACTCTTATTATTATCATGACCTCACCTATTTCACAGAGCTAAATGCAGATGTGCCTCCAGACCTTTAGGCTCTTGGATAGATGGATGGATGGATAAATAAAATCATCAACAAGTTAATAGCTGTAAAAGACCACTAAACTCCCGGGGCGGGGGGGTGGGGGTGTGATTGCTCTAACAACTAAATACTATTGGTCACAAGTCACCTCTTCTTTGTAGTAAATTCCAACTCTATTAAAATTCCTAATTGCATCAGAATAATGTACTGAACATTGTGCAAAATAAGTAAACTACTTTCTTTTTTTTTTTTTTTTAAGAGTGATTTTTGTTATAGTGCATTTGCTCTCACCAGAGAAATAGAAAGACAGAAAGCAAGAAATCACCGTCCAGGAGGATGGCCCCACCGTACTCCCTTCTCTTCCATTCTCCTCTTGGGATCTTGGGCATGCACATGCATGCACCCAACGTGAGTTTTTAGTTGCTGGATCTGGGACTCGAACTGCAGTTGACTATGTGGGAGTCCAGTGACATAACCATTACATTTCTGCTGGTCCCAGACTACTTTCTTTTTTGGGGGGGGAGGGAGAGGGTGGGAAAATAACTTTATTTCCTAGGGAGCAGGCAGGCGTCCAGGCTCAGAACTTCTGGAACTGCTTCTTGGTGCCGGTGGCCTTGGTGACCTTGAGCACGTTGAAGCGCACGGTCTTGCTCAGGGACCCAGACTACTTTCTTGAAAACGTTCCTTGTCTCCCAAGATTTTGTTGCAACACTGTTTGTACCGTTACAAGTAGTGTGATCCTTTACAGTTACGATCCTTATTCCTTCTCTTAGTTTGGGGTTCCAGGCTAATAAGCTAATAAATCCAACTGCCTGGCTAAGTGATCTCAAAGAGGAAATTATAACTAATACAGAGTCATGGAGTTGTTCTCAGTATGAGGCTTTATTTTAAAATATACTACCATGACATGCTCTATTCCTATGTGCTTCTCTTCTCTTCCTCCACTCCCATCCCACCTGCAGTTTCCCACATCATACTACCCTATAGTCTCAGTATTTGAACGAAGTCGGTTCTCCTAGGTTTACTGGATCACAGGACTTGAGCTGTCTGTGTTTTACTCCCCTGGGTCCAGCGCAGCCAGATTCCTTATCCACTTTCTTCTGCTTCTCTCTTTTCTTCTCTGAGACCTCCTATCTGTTTGTCACCAGCCTCACTAAATTCTATTTCTTCTCTTCAGGCCAGTTTTATAGTGGCCTCTAATAGTCTGTTCCATTTCCTATCCAAATGATTATATGTCCAGAATCAATAAATTCTCTGCAGCAGTAAAGAGAATTTTTTAATGAAGTGAACATTAATATATACAGCTCATCAAATTATGTAGACTATATGACAGACCAACCAGATCAAGGCGAGACCGATTTATTCATCTTGGGCACATTCATTCACAGTCCAGATCAAGAGCTCAGTGGCTCCATTCAGTGGGATTGTCTGCATGGGTTCTGAAGGTAAAGGAGTTCACTCACTGTGCTCCTATCTGGATTCCAGCACTTGCTTTTGCTGGTTAGATGCAATTGTATTGAACTAAAATGGCCAAAATGTTTGGTCTGCTCCTGTGGCTTTCAGGTTGCTTTATGTCTTTTTAACATATTCTCCACAGTACAATTTTATAATGCAATAAGTGCCAGCAAATTGGTCTATCGTTAAGATATACATGCATTTTAATTCATTTTCATTGTATCTTTATAATATTATAATATAATAACATTTGTTTTTGACAAAGGATATCAGTTTCTACCTTCAAAGAATTTATAGTCTCTTCAGGGGAGTTGACATGGACAGAGGTTACTATAATAGCAGATGGTGTAAGGGTTACATTGCTAGACTCCCACATAGTTGACAATAGTTCAAGTCCTAGTCCCCGTGACTTAAAATTCACACTGGGTGCGCCTACGTGCAGGCCCAAAATCCCAAGAGGAGAATGGAAGAGAAGGGATTGAGACATGGCCATCTCCCCTGGGAGTTGATTTCTCATTTCTGTCTCTCTGTCTCCGGCTAGCACATGCACCCTATAGCAAAAATCTCTCTCTCAAGAAAAAAAAGTAAGTGGAGTAGGCAAGGAGAGGACATTCACATCCTATTGAGAAGATCAGAAAAGGCCTCCTTGAGGAGATGATGTTAGAGATGAGCTGGAAAAGGCCAAGTTCTCAGATGCAGAGATGCAGAAGAGAGGATCCACACAGGGAGCAGCAAGAGCAGTGACCTGAAGGCCAAAGCTTGCTGTGTTCAGGAAGCAGGGCTCCAGTGGCCCAGGGATGGATATGGTGCACAGCTGTGGTAAGAGAGAAGGTGTAAGAGGCAGGTAGGGGCTACAATGAAGAGAACCGAAAGGCCAAGCTAACAGGTTCAGTATTGAAGCATTGAGCAGAGAGCTGGGAAACTTTAACACCAGAGAGACCTATGGGTATTACAGACAGGTCCTATACTTAACTGGGACTAATCGGTTTCTGGATTATAATGGTAATGGTAGAAATGGACTGGAAGAGATACACTTGAAAGAAATGACAGAGATAGAATTATAGAACGGAATGGTGATGCTGATGGCCAAGCCTGTATTTTGAAAGAAAAGGAACAGAGGTCACATTGAAGCTTAGAGGTTTGAGGATAGAGAGAAAAGAAATGAGGATGTCAGAATGTTGTTTCGGTGGAAAACAAACTTAGTGTGTATCGCATCATTCTGATTTCACATTGTGCAATACCAAAAGAGAGATGTCCCCTGGTTGGGCTTATAGTGTATAGATCAGAATAGTAGGTTTGCAGATTGGTAACTGAAATGATTGAACGTAGATTGTTACAGAGGAGAGCATGGAAAAGATATGGAGAATATCGAAAAGAAAAGTCAGAATTGTTTTGAATATCTACAGGAAGAGGAGGGGGTGACTCAATCACGGAGTGATTCGGAAGTGTTTGATCTGGAGAAGAGCATCTTAATTTAAGTCTGAGGGGCAAGCAGGTGGCATAGTGGTTAAGACACTGGACTCCCACATGGCCTACCATGGTTCAAGTCCCAAACCTGGAGGCTTGGAAGTCATGATGGGCACATGTGCATGTGTGCCCAGAATTCCGAGAGGAGAATGAAAGATAAGGGATTGCGGGTGGCCATTCCTCCAGAGGGTGATTTCTCACTTTCTCTCCCTCTGTCTCTCTGTTTCACCAATGAGCACATGTGCCCTGCAGCAAAGATCTCTCTTTAAAAAAAAAATTTAAATCTGGCTCTGTTGCTTACCAACTAAGCAAGGAAATAAAACTCTCCTAGCCTCAGTTGGGTTTTTGTTTTGTTTTGTTTTGCTTTGCTTTGCTTTGCTATAGGGAGCATGCACTTGCCAGAAAGACAGAGAGAGAAACAGAGAGAGAGAAAGCGAGAAATCACCCCCCAGGGAGGATGGTCATGCCGCAATTCCTTCTCCTCCGTCCTCTCAGGATTCTGGGCATGCATGCACACACGCCCTGCATGAGTTTAAGCCACCAGATCTGGGACTCGAACTGCTGTAGACTACATGGGAGTCCAGTGACGTAGCCATTACGCTAACTGCTGGTCCTTTTATATATATATATACAGATGCAGTAATAGCAGTGTGGACCAGAAGTGGTGGTGCAACAGTAACACAGTGCTTTTATCATGCTTTACCCACATAGGAAGGTCCTGGGTTCACGTCCAGAGGTCCCCTATACATGCCAGGTGCATATGTACACCCCATGATGCAGGCTAGCTGAGACTGGGAGCAGATTTTGGCATGAAGACCCTGTCTTCATGTGCCTGTCTCTTGCTCTCCCCCTCTCCCCTCTTTTCCCTCCCTCCCTCCCTCTCTCTCTCTCTCATAGAAATAAAATGAAATATGGTAAATGTGGGTTGTAAGAGTGACTGTGAACGTGGTAATGAGTGATAGTGAGGATGGCGAGGATGATAACAGCTAACACTTACAGAGCATTTACCATGTGCCTGGCACTGTTCAAAACACTTTTAAATCTATTAACTTGGGGCCAGCAGGTGGCATGGTGGTTAAGGCACTGGACTCCTACAGCTGCAGTTCAAGTCCTGGACCTGGTGGCTAGCTTTCTCACCCTACTCCCACCCCTATGGCTCTCTGGTGATCACATGTGCCCTCTAACAAACTTTAAAAAAAAAAAAAAAAAAGAATAAAAATAAATAAATAAATTTTAAATCTATTAAATTACATTACACAATAATTCAATGCAGTAGTACAGGTTAAACATCCCTAATTCAAAAATCTGGGACCAACAGTTAGCGTAATGGCTATGGCGCTGGACTCCCTCGGAGTCGACCGCGGTTTGAGTCTCGGACCCGGTGGCTTAAACTCTCGCTGGGCGCGTGTGCGTGCGTGCCCAAGATCCCGAGAGGAAAATGGAGGAGAAGGGATTGCAGCGAGGCCATCCCCCCTGGGAGGTGATTTCTCGCTTTCTGTCTCTCTGTCTCTCTCTGTCTGGCGAGTGCACGCGCCCTATAGCAAAAACCTCTCCAAAAAAAAAAAAATCTACAATTAGAAATACTGTAAAATCTAAAATTTTGTGAACATCAACCTGCTGCCTCAAGTAGAAAATTCCATGCTGGGAGCCAGCAGATGGCATTGTGGTTGAGATACTGAACTCCCGCATGGCCAGCTGTGGTTCAATTTCTGGACCTGGAAGCTTGCTGTCTCACTTTCCCTCTTTTTCTCTCTGTCTCTCTCTGGTGAGCACATGTGCCCTATAGCAAATAGAAAAATAATAATAATAAATAATTTTAAAAAAGAAAATTCCATGCCTGACCTCATGTGATGGATTGTAGACAAAACACTGCAATACAAAAATATTATATACAATTTCCTTCAGGCTATATATATGAGGTATATCAGAAACATAATTTATGTCTCACTCCAAAATATTTTATGTATTTACAAATATCTCAAAATCCAAAAATTCCAAAATTTTAAACATTTCTGGTCCCCAACACTTCAGAGGAGGGATAATCAACCTGCTCCTTAGTCTGTTCAGACTGCCCAGTCTATGAGTAGTTTGTAAACAACAGAATTTCATTTCTCACAGTTCTTTTTTTTTTTACATTAATTCCCTATACGTCATTACAACATACAAATGAATTTTTCCATCCAAAATACACTGTATATTGGCTTAATCAAGCACATCAACATACATGTTATTAGCAAATAATTTTCCATTTCTTATGTCTTGTATACTTTGTTTTTTCCGGGGTTTTTTTTTTTTTGGTTTTTTTGTTTGTTTGTTTTATGGGGGTTTTTTGCCATCCTTGATTCCCTATCCCTCACCCTCTGCCATGTCCCACCCTCCTCCCACATTGTCTCTGGTATCCATGGTTGCTTTCTATGCCTTCCCCCCCCC
>NW_006160023.1:514112-517766 GCF_000334495.1 Tupaia belangeri chinensis
TTTCTCTTGCCAATATTAGTATCTTGTCTTTGTCTGAGATTTTGGTCAATCTGGCTATAATGTGTCTTGGAGAAGATCTTCTTGGGTTGATTCTATTTGGAGTCCTCAGTATTTCTTGGGACTGAATCTTTGAGAGCCTCTCTAGGTTTGGAAAGTTTTCTTGCAGGATCTCATGGAATAGATTATCAATGTCCTTATGAGTCTCTTCGCCTTCTGGGATGCTTATTATCCGGATGTTTGGATGTTAGATGGTATCTAGTATATCTCGTATATTAGTCTCAAATTTGGGGGCCATTTTCTCAGTCTTTGAGGTGGATTTTTCTAGGCTAGCAATTTTCTCTTCTACGTCTGAGATTCTATTTTCTGTATGATCTAGTCTGTTTTTAATACTTTCAAGGGAGATTTTGACTTCCTGTATTATAGCCTTCATCTCTAACAGTTCCACTTGATTCTTTTGTAAAGTGTGAAAATCCTCTTTTAGATCTTGCATGAATTTCCTCACCTCCTGGAACTATTCAACTCCTATCTCCTTCCTCTTCAGCAGTTCCTTGTCTCTCTTCTCTTCCATTTCTATTAGCTTTGCCATTATGAATGTTCTGAATTCTTTATCAGACATTTCCATGATTTCCAATGGACTGTGTGTGGATGAAGAGGAGTTATCCTTTTCCCTTAGAGGAGAAGTATTTTCCTTTTTTCCCATATTTCTTGTGGTCCTGCAGCAATTTCTAGTCATCTGGTTGATGGTCAGTTTCTTCCCAAAATTGGAAGTTCAATCTGAGCATTGAGGATTGTGCAGAAAAGGATACAGAAAGAGAGAAACAACAGCAACAACAGCCAAAAACAAACAAGAAACAGAAAAAGAGAAGAAAAAAAGAGAAAAACTTTTCAATAAAACTAAAAAAATAATATTTTTAAAAATTTCAGAAAAACCCTAAAATTAGAAAACCGTGCGGCACACAAGCACCACGTGAAATTCTAAAGAGTAAAAATTTTTTTAAAAAAGAGAGAGGACAGAGACAGATACAGAGGTAAAGAGAGGCAAAGACAGGTACAGAGACAGGAGGCCTGGAAGGGGTCTTCCTATCACGTGAGTTTTGTGTGCTGGAAGCCAAATTATCAGTGGGAGATCTTCAATTCTGTTTCCCCAAAATGGCTAGTTCGCAGGAGCCATGAAGCTGTGTGTCTCCAAGAAGGCCTGTTCCCTTTACCTCTCCACACGAGTTTTGTGTGCTGGAGGCCAAATTATCAGTGGGAGATCTTCAATTCTGTTTCCCTGAAATCTCATTTCTCACAGTTCTAAAGACTAGAAAGTCCAAAGTTAAAATGCAAACAGATCAGTATCTGATTGGTTTCTTGGTTCATAGAGGGCATCTTCTTGCTGTTTTCCCATGTGGTAGAGGGGGCAAGGCAGCTCTAGGGGGCCTCTTTTACAAATCCTATTCATGGGGCCAGCAGATGGCATAGCAGTTACATTGCTGAACTACCACAGGGCCAACTGCACTTCAAGACCTGGACCCAGTGGCTTGAAACTTATGCCGAGCACATGTATGTACATGCCCAAGATCCCAGGAGGAGAACTCAGTGTGGCCATCCACCCAGGGAGTGACTTCTCACTTTCCCTTTCACTGTATCTGTTTCTCTCTCTCTCTCTCTCTCTCTCTCTCTCTGGAGAGGGCACATGCCCTACAGCAAAAGCCTCTACAAAAAAAAAAAAAAACAAACAAACACATTCATATGGGCTCTGCCTTTATAACCTAATCACCCTCAAAGGCCCCACCTCCTAATACCATTACTTTGGAAGTTACATGGTGGACATACAAATTTGAGCAGGAGAGGGAAGATGGACACATTCTTCAGACCATTGCAGGTAGATACAATTGTCGGTGTCACTTTATAGGTGAAGACCCTGAGGCTTAGAGAACTTAAATACCCTGTCCAGAGTAGCGCAGGTAGTACAAAGTAAAGCTAGGATTCGAAATGAAGCAATTTGACTCTGGAATCCAAACTTTATTTAAGCCATAATGCAGTATTGCCTTCCTGTCACTGTGTCCTTAATGAACAAAAACAAACAGCATTTTCTCCTTTGAACCTGTCAGAATTATGGTATTAGGCCAGCCCAGTGGCCTAGTGATTAAAAGGACCAGAACCACAGCTGACTGAATGGTTTATAACCTGGCCCTGAGTCTTGAGAAAAAGGCTAGACACATGCACGTGTGTTCCCAGGATCCTAATAAGATGAAGAAATGCAGACGGAATTGTAGTATAACCACACCTCATTGAGAAATGAGAGCCCTCTGGGAAAAAAAGAAAAAAAGAAATTGTGATATTATCTAGTGGCTGGTGCTAATGCTTTGCTTAATTTTTTTATTTCTTTAAGTTTTGCTTTTTCATGAGAGATAAAGAGAGACAAACACCATCAACAGGGTCTCATGCTGTGGTCTTACCCCAAGCCCACCCAGTCAGCCAGGATCACAGGCATATGTGCACATGCCCACAGCCAGTGTACACACCTCAACCCAGGAACCAAACCCTGATCTTCCACATGGCTTCCAGCATTGCTGAGCATTGAGCCATTGCTGCACTACTGTGGCTCAGCCAGTGCTAATATCTTTTTATTAAAAATTTTAAAGCCAACTCAAAACCTTTTGCTGTACCAAATAATAGAATTGGAAAATTATAACATTATTATAATATTATTTTACTAATATCTCTTACTATTTGTATTCAGTCTTAAGATTTGTCTTTAAACAATATGATTTTCTCCACTTTGTTCTTATCTTGTGGAGAAGCCAGGGTTGTGAGCAGAAGCCTGTTCTCTCTCTCTGGGAGTAACGGAGATAGCTTCTATTTACTGAGACCAGCAGTTAGCGTAATGGCTATGTCGCTGGACTCCCATGTAGTTGACCACAGTTTGAGTCCCCAATCTGGTGGCTTAAACTCATGCTGGGCACATGTGCATGAGTGCCCAGGATCCCGAGAAGAGAATGGAGGAGAAGGTATTGTGGCGTGACCATGTCCCCCGGGGGATGATTTCTCACTTTCTGTCTCTCTCTTTCTGGTGAGTGCACGCTCCCTATAGCAAAAGCCTCTCCAAAAAAAAAAAAAAAAAAGCTTCTATTTACCCAGCAGTTGCAAATGCTATAGCCAAGCTAATGCAGATGTGTCTGGGTGTCTGATTACACTCTTCCTAATGCAGACTCTGAGAGGAAAAGATGTCCTGTCAGTCCACAATAAGAAATGTTGTTCTATTATCTTGGAGTTCTTGGAGTGTTTCAGTGACATTTTTCCTAGTCTACAAACTTAGTTGTGAGGAACACAGTCTTTCCTAATTTTGCTAAATCTGCTTCCCCAGGCATCCATCATGTGACAAGTGAAAAGTATATAAGGGGCTGTGGAAAGTGATAAAATATGCTCTACAAGTTCTGTTCTACAATTACTTGCAATTCAAAGCAGGAAACAGAGCAAATCCAAGTAGAAGTATCAGGGACATGGGTTACTAAAAACTACAATCAGCCACTTCTACCCACATAGTGACACACGTAACCGTGAGCATGCCAGTAATGCTGGTGGTATTAGTCTAGGAATGTGTGGAGAAAAAGGCAAGTATTGAATAACATTTTAAAGAAACATTTTAACAGAGAAGTATAGGAAGAG
>NW_006160023.1:517797-539115 GCF_000334495.1 Tupaia belangeri chinensis
ATGGGCCCTGAGAGGAGAGAGGGACATCTACTAGGGTCAAGAGTACAAAGTGTCACCTTTGCTTTAAAGGCATAAAAGGTGTAGATGCTTAATGATCATCTGATTCATTCGCATCCCTACATTCATGTTTTTGGTCAGAAAGGATAGGATGTATTAACCACTCTTCAGTGTGATTGGTAGTAAAGATTAGGGATAGTTAGGACTAAACTATGTAAGACCTTGTTTCTCTTTGCACTATAGTGGAAAAGAGCCAGGATACTCTTAAAAATTTAACCAACAATAAAATATTTAACAGTTTAAGACAAATACTGGGTTGTTGGAAGTCATGACAGATTTTCCTATACGTCATGACTTTTCCGACGACCCAACATGAACAACATTGTGATGATGTAACTCCAGATACACTTCAGGTTCTGGTGGAAAGAGAAGAGGGTAAAACAGGATACATATGAGATATAGCTGGTTGAAGTTGCATCTGTGTTATAAGGGGTGGGTTCTTATCATTGACATTTTGCTAGAGTTGTGCTACTGTAACAAAGTGTCTGAGACTGGGTCATTTATAAAGAACAGAATTTTATTTCTCAGAGTTCTGAAATCTGGGAACTGGAAGAATAAGGCACTACCTGGACTGATGTCTGGTGACATTTGCTCTCTGATTCCACTGTGGCACCTGTTGCTGCATCCTCTGGAGGGGAGTTATGCTGTGTCTTCACATGGAGAAGGATAGAAGGGCAAGAGAGTGTACTCTTCAAACCTAAGGCCTTTTATAAGGGTGCTAATCCCATTTGTGTAAGCAGAGCCTTCATCACTTAATCACCTCCTAGAGGCCACACCTCCTAATACTGTTGCATTAGGGGTTAAGTTTCAACATGAATCTTTCAAAGGATACCACTGTTCAGACCATAGCGTAAGGTAGATACACTCTCTTCTACCCTCCTTTCTGTTATCATCTGGACTTCCAGGTATCGCTATGCCTGAGAAGGGGAAGAAAATTAGTCACTTGTGGGAACCAGCAGTTAGCGTAATGGCTATGTTGCTGGACTCCCACGTAGTCGACCACAGTTCACTTCCCAGACCTGGTGGCTTAAAACTCACGCCAGGCACGTGTGTGTGCATGCCCAAGATCCCGAGAGGAGAATGGAGGAGAAGGGATTGCGGTGTGGCCATACTCCCTGGGGGAGTGATTTCTCGCTTTCTGTCTCTATGTCTCTCTCTGTCTGGCGAGCGCACGCACCCTATAGCAAAAATCTCCCCTCAAACCTAAGGCCTTTTATAAGGGTGCTAATCCCATTTGTGTAAGCAGAGCCTTCATCACTTAATCACCTCCTAGAGGCCACACCTCCTAATACTGTTGCATTAGGGGTTAAGTTTCAACATGAATCTTTCAAAGGATACCACTGTTCAGACCATAGCGTAAGGTAGATACACTCTCTTCTACCCTCCTTTCTGTTATCATCTGGACTTCCAGGTATCGCTATGCCTGAGAAGGGGAAGAAAATTAGCCACTTGTGGGAACCAGCAGTTAGCGTAATGGCTATGTTGCTGGACTCCCACGTAGTCGACCACAGTTCACTTCCCAGACCTGGTGGCTTAAAACTCACGCCAGGCACGTGTGTGTGCATGCCCAAGATCCCGAGAGGAGAATGGAGGAGAAGGGATTGCGGTGTGGCCATACTCCCTGGGGGAGTGATTTCTCGCTTTCTGTCTCTATGTCTCTCTCTGTCTGGCGAGCGCACGCACCCTATAGCAAAAATCTCCCCGCCACAAAAAAAAAGAAAAAGAAAAAAGAAAATTAGCCACTTGTGGCAGGTAATGGGCTTACATAGACTAAGGCAAGGAAATGTGACTCCATTTGTAAAAACTCAAAGCAAAAGAGAATGAAAGCCCAGGAATAAGCACATCGTTGAAACAATACCAGTAATAGAACATAAGTTCCTCAAATAAAGAAGCCAGTGACAAACTGATGTCCAGAGCACCAAGACGAGGAAATGTGACTGGGGCAAGAGAATGTCCCTCTTTTTCGCCCCAAGTTCAACAATTTTCCTCTAAAGTTGTTATGGGGTTCCAGTGGCAATACTGTCTTAGCAGTGAACCCAAATGTCCAGAATCTAAATGTATGAGTGCTTTATTAATCATCTCATTGATGAGAATAGTAATGAAGGCTGATACCTAAATAAAACTATAGATTTACGTTGATATAGTAAAACTGTGGATTTAGTAGTCAAAGTATGGATTAAACTATGTAAAACTATAGATTTAAGCAAAAAAATTGCTTCATCAATGTTATTCACACCAAATGGCAGGATTTTAAGCCTGGTACTCATCACAAGTTGGTTTTCATCAGCAAGGAGATGTCATATTTAACATGTGGGATCTAGGCTATCAGAGCCCACCTCAGTCTGACTCCACGCTACCATCTCACTCAAGTTTTATTCCAAATATTTCATGAAAAGGCTATGAAGAACCAAGACACATGAGCAAAATTTTAGCATGGTTCTGTGATTAAATACTGGTCTTCAAAATTCTTCATCTACTCCTGTGCCAGTCCACCCTGTGTGATTTCATTCAGTGCCTTAGCTTTGAATTTCACATGCATGCTGATAATCTCCAAGTGTGCATTTCTCAATTTGTATATTCAGGCTCTCTACTTGATATTTCTGCTTGGATATCTAATAGCTGTTTCAAATTTTGTGTTATCATAAAACTAAATTTGTACTGTCTCCTCAAACCTTTTCCTTGAGGATTCCCCATCTCCTTAACTAGCACCCCCAACTTTTCAGATGCTTAAACCAAATCTTAGGTGGAGTCCTTGAGTCACCATTTCCCTTATCCCCATATCTAACAAATCCACAAATTCCATTGATTCCATATCTTAAAGATCCCTGAAATCCATCTGTTTCTCTCCTCCTCCTCCTCTGGTCACATCTTACTCCAGGCTACCTTTATCTTCTACCTGCACCACTGCAGTTGTACAAGATCTGAATTCCCTGTTCTATTCTCACCTTCAAATCAATCTGCCTCTACTACATAACAAAAACATAATCGCAGTGGCATAGAATAAGAAGTATGTGTTATTGCATATCTGAAAGATGACTAGAAAGCTCTACTACAGGCCTGGGAGTCTGCTGAGGTGGCTGTGTGCTACTCATGCTTATCTGCCTAGTTCATCACTTGCCACTCCTGACTCAGTTGCTAGGATGTAGTGTGGGCTCAATGAATGGTCTAATTAATGTGCAAATGGGCCGTCCCTGGTGTGCTCTCTGACTCTTCTCCAGCTCCTTCCTTTCCAGGCTAGAAAGCCTGAAGGAAAAGATTGTGTGTCCTCATTGTTTTCAATGACTTGGCTCATGCAACTTGCCTGGCACCATATCAAAGTTGGCATTTATCAAAAACAGTATGGGGTCCTGGCCATCACCCTTGCCATGTGATTCTCTAGATGGCTAGAGTAACTCCAGACTCATGGTTGCTGGGCCCTCAGTGATTCCTCTTATTGCACTAGGACTTGATTCAGCATATATTCTTTTCCTTGGGACTAACTGAATTCTGAGGAAATGGGCAACCGAGGCTCATGTAAACAAAGGCTGATTGGTCTAGTAATTCAATGATGGATAGTCACCCTTAGTTTCCCACCCAATTATTTAAAGCCTCTTTCTTGAGTTTCAATGAAGTCTATTTACTCAAGAAATATTTTTGAGTTCCTATCATATGCCAAATGTTATCAAGATCTTTGAGCATACAGAGTTAGATAATTCAGACATAAGGCCCTCTTTTTACGGAATATACAACTTATTGAGGAAAGGAGGCAAAAGGAAAGATACAGGGTATTTGAGAGGACCTGGTCCTCTGGGTCTTCCAGGTTTAAGCTATTCCTGAAGAATGAAGCAGAGTTGCCTACGTCAATAGTTTACACTAAGGGAATGGAAATAAAACTAGCATTCCAGGCAAAGGAACTTTAAAAGAGAATTTTTGTAGTTAGAACAGAGATGAGATTTTAAAAAAGAGAGAGAGAGAGAAGGGCAGAAGATAAAATTATTGCATCCCTGCTCATTGTGTAGTAAGCATGACTAATTTAACAATATAATATATAATCATTTCCACTTCTATCCAATTGCTCATAATGTTGAAAAGAAGGTAGTAATAAGACAACATTGGAAGCCTTCAAAGAAAGGCACTGTGAACATTCACACTGTTACTAAGCTTACTATTCACTCTGGAACTAAAGCAAAAACATTGTTATAAGCCCCTAGGCAAAACTAGTTTTCCTCAAATCTCTCTCTGCCTTGAAAAATGCCCTCAAGGTCAATATTCAGCCTCACCACAGTGGATCTGGTTGCAGTCAGGCTTGGTGAGCTACAGGTAATTAGGAAGAGAGTGATCTCTCTCTGCTAATCATGTTGTTGCCTCTACCTTGTGTAGCATTCAGAAATTCTTTACTTTTGTCCCCCCTCTAATTAACAGCAATAGTTGCACCTCAGTTCCTTCCTTTTGCAGAGGTGTTCTGCATCCCCTACGTATGTGCAGATTTCAGTAATCACCAGAGGGCTTCCTGGGTCAGTTGTAAGGAGCCAGCCTAATTAACTTAGTTCTGAAGGCCTGAGACTCAAGTAAAATAAGGCTTATTTGGCAAATGAGCTTCAATAGCAAACTCAGTATAGAACTCACAGTCTAATATTTCAGCTTCTGCATCTTGTGGCTCCATGTGCCATCAAACTCCATGATACCATTAGGAGAGCTTAGTTGAGTTCAGCATACTGGTAAAAATTGTGGCTGATCCAGCAGCTTTACCATCTGATAACTGAAAGAATTGGAGCTCAGTATTTCAACCACCTTGATTAACAAGGTTGTTTTTCCTCCATTTTGGACACAACATTTTTAAATTTCAGCTTCATTATTCTGGTAATGAAAACATGGCCACTGGGAGGGAAAAATGTATGTGCTATCTAGTAAGTATTGGAGACCAGACACTTTTGAAAGTAATGAGCTGTGAGTTACATCTGATCTTTTCCTGCTAAAAACATAGCTGGATTCACCCTACAGGTAGTGATAGAGAAGTTCCCATAAAAGAGTATCCCCAAACATTCCAAGATAGGGCCCAGTTAGAATTCAGATAAAGACTAAATACAAGAGTAATGAGTCTAGAACATTTAGTAGAGGAACTTACGGGGTAGGCTGCAGATAGTGTATCCTCACAACAGACAGTGTGAGAAAGAGATGTTCTACCTAGTTATGTCCACAGTAAGAGGTCAGGGTGTGGATTATATGAGAATTTATATGAGAGTTTGACTCAGGGCCAGGGCTAGTTAGTTTGTTTTGTTGTTGTTGTTGTTTTGTTTGTTTGTTTGTTTGTTTTTCAGTGATTATGGCAACAACCTAAATGCCTTTGTCAGTGCCTGGGGATGTTTAAGGCCATGGTTTGGGTTGAAGCCTGAGAAAAACATGTGACAGGCTAGGCCCTGGACAGGACACAGAAAGCAGGGGAACTGGGGGACACTGCAATATCTAGGACTAAGAAGAACTAAGTTGAGTTCAGCATACTGGTAAAAGTTGTGGCTGATCCAAAAGCATTTCCATCTGATAACTGAAAGAATTGGAGCTCAGTATTTAAACGACCCCAATTAACAAGGTTGTTTTTTCCTCCATTTTGGACACAAAATGGAGCTGAATATTTTAACTATGAGCTAAATCTTTGCTTTAAAATATATTGATGTATCTGTGTTTTTCAGGTATCCTCCCTTTGACTAAACAATTTCCGTTATTAATGCTAGATACAGCAACCAATAGGAAAGCATGGGCCTGGGACCACCAGATGACGTAATGGCTATGTCACTGGACTCCCATGTAGCTAACCATGGTTCAAGTCCTGGACCTGGAAGTCTAAACTCACGCCAGGTGCGTGTGCGTGCGTGCCTAAGATCCCAAGAGGAGAATGGAGGAGAAGGGATTGTGGCATGGCCATCCACCCTGGGAATGATTTGTTTTCTGTCTTTCTGTCTCTCTCTGACTTTCTGGCGAGTGCACTATAATAAAAACCTCTCAAAAAAAAATAAAAAAAGGAAAGCATGGGCCTAACACTTAGCATCATCACATCAACTCTTCTACAAACTACACAGTGTCACTCAACCTTCCTTGGTTGGCCTAACGCTTAGCATCATCACATCAACTCTTCTACGAACTACACAGTGTCACTCAACCTTCCTTGGTTTCTCTCTTTTGAGATTATGTTACTTCTTCCAGTCATGCCATTATTGTGATTATTGCACATTGGAGAAACTTGAAGACAAATTTCTTTATAAAACATTTAGATTTACCTCAGAGAATTGAGCCAAAAAATAATGAATACATTATAATGAGTTGTTTAAATTCCATTTAATGGAAATTTTTCTTAATCACGTTACACAATTCTAAAATTTATAGTGGTATGTGTTTATGATCTTGAGCATCACCTACAGTCCAGAGGGTTGAGCTATCAAAGAGGATATTAGCAAGTCAAGCTCTAGGACAGGACTACAGCTGTGATCTAAGGTCATCTCAGCAGGGCAGTGAGACATACAGGTGTGTTCAAGTATGAGTTTGTATAAGAGATGAAGTGAGAAAAATCTCTGTGTATGGATTAGTCTAGTAGATTTACTTTAAAACTAGAAGGGGCATGGGTACCCTAACAGAGACCTCGCGAGGTTACAAAGTGTACACATTCACACAGTAATTAGCTAAAAATCTGGGACAAGGAGCCAGGTTTTCTGAATTCCCATTGCAATTACTCAACACTTCTTGGCTGATTTATGAAAAAAAGTTTTATAAAACAAAGGCCAGCCCCTAACACTTGGCTGATTTATGAAAAAAAAGTTTTATAAAACAAAGGCCAGCCCCATAGGTTAGTAGTTAAGGGAGCCAGATTCCACATGGAATCCACTTGCCACCATGGTTTGGATCCTGGTCCTGGTAGCTAGAAAAACATATGTGCCTGAGGACCCCAAATATTAGCAGGATGGAGAAATGGAGGAGAAGGGATTGTGAACACAAAACCTCATTCTTCTCTCTTTAAATGTGAGCTGAACTTGGTGAATCATTTCTAATGAATGGTAGCAAAAATTCCATGGGCAACCAGGTTCTTAAAAGCAATTCAGCTTCTGCCTTACTCTCGTCTTGTATCATTTGCTATGTGGAAAGCCAGCTCCCAATATCATGAAAATAGTCAAGCAGACCTATGGAGAAGTCTGCATGGTAAATATCTGAGGCCTTTACCTAACACCTAGCAAGCAGTTGAGGCCCCTGACAGACAGCCATGTGAGTGAGCTTGGAAGCAGATACTCCAGTTCTAGTCACACCTTCAGAAGACCACAGCCCTGACTGACATTTTGACCACAAACTTCTGAGAGGTCCCAAGGCAAGACTACCTAGCTTAGTACTCCCAAACTGCTGATCTACAGAAACTCTGAGGTAATAGATACTTGTTCTGGCCTGCTAAGATCTGAGGTAATTTTTAATACAATAATAAATAATATAAAAGCTCATCATGATGCAACCTCTCTCATATAATTCAAAAAATATGTCATGATGTTGTAGAACAGCTTTTCTTCAGCTTTCATTCAATTCACAACACCCAAAAGTTTCACCTTTAGATTTTGGCTATGGGTAAGTTCTCAGGCACAAATTAGGATTTCACCTGAGACAGAAGAAATGTTTTACAAAATTGTTTTAACATGCTATAAACTTCTTTTGAATGTAAGTATTGGCTCTGAAAATCAATGGCTAGCCCTCCCAATGTGTTCCAGTTCTGCTACTTAATCACCTCAGGAAATGAGAGCCTGCCTTAGCTGCCTATAGTTCATCCAAAAAGAATACAATCCTTCGGACTTTACTTCCCACAGAGTTATTTTGGAAATAATCAAGAAAACTTTACTAAGTAGATTCTTCACCTGGATAAATGGTTTCAGAAATGCCCTCGAGTCCATCCATACAGACCTGATTGTTGTGTGGTATGTATTAGATGCAGCAAGAGTTGTGTTCAGAGATAACATGTAACTTCTGTAGACGTTAATTGAGCACACCAGACTGAGTTACCTTTTTACCTCCTCTCAAGGAAGCAAATTGACAGTCCCTCATAGAATTCACAAAGATGTAAAGTCCTTGTGTTCTCTAAGTCACTTGTGAATGAATCAGTATCCAGTGGCAGACTCAGTAGTGTGTTACTTGCCCTCTGAGGGTGTACATGTTGTAAAATAATCTTGACAGTACAAAATCCTGAGCCGAAGAGTAAAAGTCTGTTCTATAAATGGTTCATCTTAATACTTCAGATAAACAGTTCATAATGTAATTTATCAAAGCTCACTTTTCTCTCCATCAGTATCACCATCTAATCTTAAGAACAGATGACAAACTGAAATCCTATTCTCCCAGACTCATCAACTAAAACTAAATTCTGGGGTTGTCCTTTCCCATGAGAAGGAAGTGATCCCTCTGTTTTTAGGTGAAAGTGTGGAAGAAAATGCGAGTGTCGTGGTCAAGCTGCTCATCAGACGCCCAGAGTGCTTTGGCCCAGCCCTGCGGGGTGAAGGAGGAAATGGTCTGTTGGCTGCCATGCAAGGTGCTATTAAGATCTCCGAGAATCCAGCTCTCGACCTGCCTTCTCAGGGATACAAGAGGGAAGTGTAAGTGAATGGAATTGCCTTCCAGGATGCATGCGGTTGGTGAATTCACACATATTGTCAGAATATGGATGAGGGAGGAGGTACACAATAACTTCTGATAGAAAAAGCACAGATATTTTACCATCATGATTAAAACATTTTAACTCACTTCATCAAGTCATGACTGTCTTGACTCTTCCAGTAAGCCTAGTGATCACTATCACCCTCGCCCCCTTCCATTTCCCCAACTCTGCCCAGCCAACTGGCCAATCGCTGTCAGCAAACTTTTTTGGCCCTCAGTGTACCTCCTACAGCATCACCACCAGGGAAGCTGTGTGGAGCCTGGGAGGCCTGGACCAAGGTTACAGTCATTGTCCAACTTCAGCACATTTTGATCAGTGTTCCCAGGTGTGGTGTTTCATCCCATACTTCACTTTTATTGGGTTGTCAGAAAAGTCATGATGCATTTTTACATAAAAAAAAAACATGTCATGACTCTTCCAATGACCAATAAAAATGGGTTGTACCCCTCACTTTCTCTTCTAGAAGTGTGAGGACCAATCAGAAAAATGTTTTTATTTGATTTCTTAGAAGAAGGAAAACCTGGAGAATATGAAAAATCATGGCATTAGTAATCGGTATTTAAAGATTAGGGATATAGTTGGTAGATTAGTCTGGTTGCCTTATTATTTTCCTTCTACCATGTCTTGTGATGATTTCCCTTTCTTTATCATAGCCTCTAATTATCCCTCAGACTCTAGAGAATGAGTTTAACCCAGCAGAGGTAACTCTCCAGCCAGTCGGCTCTTTCCTTTGTCATCAATTCTGGTAGATGATCCGGTAGAACTGGAAAGAACCCAAAACGTGTACTGTCCCAACTTCTTCGCGTAACTTGCAGAAAAGCTGAGGCCCCAGATCATTTAGCCAACAGAGCCAGGAGTTGGACTTAATTTTCCTGACTCCTTGTTCAATGTGCTCTTCGTGTGTTTAGAAAGGAAAAAGGAACATATGTTTGGTAGGAAGTGTGATCTCAATCGACTCATGGTAGTGCTCATGTCTTAAAGTTCATGGGATCCTAAGAATGTCATGGGCAAATATTTGAGTCCGTTGAGCTTAATAAAACCACCTTACAGACTTCTGGAGGGAGAGAGGAAAAGAATGAATGATGCGCAAGAAGGACATAGCCTTTCCATGTAGAGCAGCTCATGTCTGTAACATGGCCGTGCCTGGCAGGCTTCCTCACACCTCCCTGTGTTGACTCTCTCAGCAGCATGGAGGGTGGTGAAGAAGAAGAGGAGATCGTCCATATGGGCAACGCAATTATGTCGTTTTACTCAGCACTTATAGATCTACTGGGCCGCTGCGCTCCTGAAATGCACGTAAGTGATGGAGTGCCCAGGGCGCAACTTTGAGAAGGCTGAGTCAAGAACACTGGAGATTTCATGAATATCATTTCCTTCTCTGTCTCTGGCATTTGTGAACACGCCTTTGTCTGGGTTCCTTTTAGCTAATATCAAAAGCAGTTTTCATCACCAGTGTGTGATTCTGCAGCTTTCTTTTTTTAATAATCTCGTCAAAATTTTAATTTTGTTCTTAGAATTCCTTTCTCATTTTTTAGAAAAGTCATCATAGCCTTTAGACAAAAAGTAGATTATTAACAAATGACAACCTCAATAAAAGGTTAACAGAAAATTCAGTGACTAGATATGTGACATAGAAAGACCACTTCTGCTTGGGCCAAGGAAGGACCTCTGGGCAGATCCTTGTGTTGTATGACTTCTCTGGGGCACTTGTTGGACGTAACCTCTACACGTTGTGTTTCAAACGCCTCCCAAAATTATGTGTCCATGTCCCTCAGCTTGGTCAAGATGTGAACAACTTGATTCTTGATGGTAGCCATCAGTACACTGAGTGTGGACAGTCCTCTTTTTTTCCTGGCCATGGCACTGGGCCCCAGGAAAGCAGATTCTTCCCGTGGTTCATCTTTGATCTGGTAGGGAGACAAACTCAACAGGATGGTTCTGGTGTATGGGACGTCTTCTCAGATTTCCAGTTTTGAACAAAAAGTGTGTTTTTTTCTCCTCCTACTTTTACTTCTGCTGAGGGCAGAGAGAGATTGACCTTATTTCATTTAAGACCTCACAACTTAAGTGAGAAAGGAAATAATTGCTTCTCATATAAAAGAAAGCCTTGGGGGCCAGCAGGTGATGTGGTGGTTGAGGCACTGGACTTCCACATGGCCAACCATAGTTTGAATCCTGGACCTGGAGGCTTACTTTCTCATTCCCCCTTTCTCTTTGTATCTCTGTAGTCAAAATTGAAGAATAATCATAAAATTAAAAATAAATAAATCTTTAAGAAAAAAAGGAAAAAGAAAAAGAAAGTCTTAATTTTGATAAGGCAGGCTGGTCAGAATTCTTAGGATTCTAGTTCCTACTATGTTAAACCAGCCTTACCCACAAAGGCCTGTCTTTCTGTACCTTTTAACAGATAAAGGAAACTCAAAAGGGAACCAAGAAAGCTCTAGGGTATCTATGGTCTGGGTAAAAGAGAGGATCAGGACCCCTCCCCTCACCCCTCAATGTTCATGCTATGGTTCTGACCACCTCTCATCACTTCAGAAAGCAAGTTTCACGGTTTGCTTATTCCCAAGAAGGCAGCATGGAAGCCACCAGAGCCCCATGTGTAAAGGAGTTCCTTCCTTCCTTAGTGCTTCTCTGCTTGAACATCGTACACACACAGACACACACACATGCACACACAAACACACACACACCCCTACATTCTCAGAACCCTTCCTGTGGGCCCCTGCTGTGTGAGTGGTGGGCAAGGAGATGCTGTCCACAGGAGTGGGAGGCAGCCCCCAGGCAGGTGCACAGGGTCTCTCCTACCCTGGAACCACCAAGTATCATCTCCTTCCCTGGGACCACCAAGTGTCATGTCTCAGCTCGCCATCCAGACTACTTCAGGTAGATCTGAGCTCAAGGCCATTCCATTCCCAGCCAGGGACCTGCTGCCCCACTTCAGAGACCACACATGTAGACCACACCTCGACTCTCTGGTTGGTGCATTGGCCTCTGTAGGAACAGGTTATTCACCCCAGGATAATGCTTTTGAGATTCTCAGATTTTCTCTAATCTTGATACCCTTCTTGCCCAGACCCCAGCTTCTTTGAGATTCTCAGATTTTCTCTAATATTCTTGATACCCTTCTTGCCCAGACCCCAGCTTCAGCATTAACCAATAGAAACTTGAAATTCATAAGTCCCACTTGCCGGAATTCTGGAGTCTAACATTGTGGCCACATCATCAACACATCTGTCATGGCCACCAAGAGCTCCTTGTAGTGCAGTCCTACCCAGGAGCCATCATGAGACTGTGCATTTCCTGCGAAGACTTGTTCCCATGACAACATGACCACTTTAATCACAGCGAGGGAAGCAAGTGACCTCTTTAGTCAAAGTTATTCTCCAGGAGCACTTCTTCTGGAAAATTAAGATAAAGTTCCTTTCACTCCCTGTGGCCACAAGTGTCCATAGCAATTGGGAAGCATAGCTGTGTGTACCTCTGCCCTTAGAGAGAACCATTTCACAGACAGTTTAGAAGTGGGGTGAAGCAGGGTATGGGAACTTCATCTGTCTAATCTACTTCCCCAACCTTACATCACAGCTTATCCAGACAGGAAAGGGGGAAGCCATCCGGATCAGATCCATCCTGCGCTCCCTGGTCCCTACAGAGGACTTGGTTGGGATCATCAGCATCCCCCTGAAACTGCCGTCCCTCAACAAAGGTAAAGAAGCAGGCATGAGTGGAATCTGCCTGTGTCCCTGCAGCCTGCTTGCTCAGGGGCAGGACTCTGCTGCCGCCACAGAGTCCCCTGGGCCCTCACTGCAGAGCAGGCTGCCAAGGGCAAATGCCTTTATCCTGTGATGAGTTTTCTTCCCAGGGCTCCAGTCAACTCTCTCTGCTCACCTGTCAAGCCACAGACTTCACCGTCCTCTGGACACTGACCCTCTGACGGAGGCCAATGAAATGGGACAGACGAGTGTTCACCCCACGGCCTGCCTTCTCCTTTGCCCTGCATCTCACAGGCGTCCTTTTGTTACAGTCCTGGACACCTCACAGTTCAATGTGGAAGTTTTCCTCCCAAAGCTGTGTGTGACATTTGACCTCAGTCGGTGTTCACTCTGCAGAACATACTCCCCAGAAGTATTCCACTTGCCCAAGTCACTCCACCTGCTGTCCAGGAGCTGGAGGAATTGAAAAGATAGCATGATTCTGACTAGTGCAGTGTTGTCCAAACTGATGTTCCATGGAACATTTTTGTAGGAGATATTAACAACATATGAATAAGGGACCTGAGGTCTACTAAATCTAGAAAATACTATGGAATATGTCATAGTTTTGTAACTTCGTCAAGCACAGTAAAATTGCAATGTCTCTGAGAAAACTTAGGATAAAAAAAATAGATTTGGGCCAACTCGTGGCACAGTGGTTAAGATAACTGGATCCCACATGGCTGACTACACAGTTCAAGTCCTGGACCTAGTGGTTTGAAAAAATAGGGCATACACATGTGCATACATGCTTAGAATCCCAAAAGGAGAGAGAAATTGAGGAAAGAAAATTGCAGTAATCATCCCCTATAGAATGTGTGTAGGGGATGCTTTTTTCTCTCTTCTTCCCTCCCTCTCTTTCTCTCCTTCTCTCTTGGTCTCCTAGCAAGTGCACATGCCCTCTGGCAATTTAAAATAAATGAATAACTAAAATTTATCTGTAAAAAAAAAAATGGTGTAACAGGTGGCATGGTGATTAAGTTGCTGGACTCCCACATGGCCAGCCACAGTTTGAGTCCCACACCTGGCACCCTGCTTTCTCAGTTTTTCTCTCTTTCTCTCTTTGTGAGTGTACATGCTTTATTGCAAATTTAAAATAATCACAATATAATTAATTCTTTAAAAAAGAAAATATATCTAGGGGTTTTATATATTTAAGGTGTACAATATACTTCAGTATACATAGTGAGAAAATAGATGTTAGGGGACCAGCAGTTAGCATAATGGCTATGTTGCTGAACTCCCATGTAGTCGCCTGCAGTTCCAGTCCTGGACCGACCGGGTGGCTTAAACTCACGCTGGGTGTGTTTGCGTGCATGCCCAAGATCCCGAGAGGAGAATGGAGGAGAAGGGATTGCGGTGTTGTCATCCCCCCGAGGGGTGATTTCTCGCTTTCTGTCTGTCTCTCTCTTTCTGGTGAGTGCATGTGCCCTATAGCAAAAACCTCTCCAAAAAGAAAAAGAAAAAGAAAAAGAAAAGAGGTGTTGGTCTCAGTGTTTTTAATGCATAAATACTTGTTAGCATCCCACGAAAATCAGAACTCGAAGTGTGTGTGAAGTAGTCAGTCTCCAGGGTGCAGATCCAGCACCCCATCCCCTCCTTCTGCTCGGAGCAGAAGCAGCCAGCCGCAGTAGGCTCCTTCCCTACTGCTCTCCCAGGACCCGAAACTGATCTCTGGGCAGAATGAGGGTCTAGGTTTGATGGCACCCAACCTTTCCAGTACAGCATGTAAATGTACTGCGACTACAACTTGAGATTTGGGTGGAAACAAACTGAAGGAGGGAGACTGATTTTTATCCTCCCTCAAAATCCTGTCTTTATTTTCTCAGACAAGAAGTTTCTATTTTGTCATGGATTTTCTGCTTCATCATTGAATCTCTTTATTTAAGTAAGATTAGAATTCCAGGGTCTCACCTAAGTCAGATAATAGCTTTCAAATACAAAGCCAGCCTGTGGTATTGTGCTTAGTGACTGGATCCCACATGGCCAACAGTATAATTTGAGTCCTGGACCCAGAGGCTTGAAAAATATGCCCACTATGCGTGCCTGCCCAAAATCCTGAGAGGAAAATGGAAGAAAAGGGATTGTAATGTAGCCATCCCCCCTTGGGGGTGGGGATTTCTCACTTTCCCTCTCTCTGTCTCCCCACACCCCACCCTCTGTCTCCCCACACCCCCCCCCACCCCCAGCAAGCACACACGCCCTATAGCAAAAAAAAAAAAAAGGCAACAAGATTATTTTCTCTATTTTATTTTGCTGTTTATGATATAATAGCTAGAGACATGACATTAAAGTTAACCTGCTTTCATTAACATTTTCTCTTTCACTTTAAAAAAATTTTTTTTGTTTGTTGCTGTTTTGCCATAGGTTATATGTACTCACAGGAGAGAGAGAAAGGGAAAGTGAGCAATGACAGGGGGATTGCCACTCCACAAGCCCTTCTCCATATTCCTCTTGGGATTTAGGGCTTGCACACAAACATACTTGGCACTTTTTTTAAGCTGCTGGATCCAAGACTCAAATCACAGTCAACCATGTGGGAATCCAGTGCCTTAACCACCACGCTACCTGCCAGCTTCCTCCTTCACTTTCTTATGTCTTCATTTAACAAGCAAAAATATCAAGCCCTGATTGTTAACTTTTGCTCATTTCTGTGGTGTAAATGCTCTCACCATGGCCAATTTCAAGCTTTCCAATATGACGTCACCAGAAACAAAGTTGGGAAGAGAATGCACATAGCCCACCTTATGTCGTATTTTCAACATAAAAATGCAACTGATACAAATAACCTCAAGGGCATAGTTTATAGAAAATAACTCAGAAGTGATGATTTAAGAGTATTTTTAACCCTTTTAAATATAAGTTACCTAATTGTAAATTTTGCTTTTTATGAAGTTTCATGTGTAACAACTGGTTCATAAAATCTCTAAAAATTTTTTTAAAGAATTATTTAATTTTCTTTATTCATTAACTTATTTTAATTTGACCAGAGAGAGAGACGCAGACTGAGAAAGAGAGAGAGAGGGAAAGCAAGCATCAGGTCCAGGACTTGAACTGTGGTCAGCCACGTGGGAGTGTCCAGCACCTTAACCACCATGCCACCTGCTGGTCCCCCAAATCCCTAGAATGTTAACAGCTCTTCCAATCCAATATAAGCTACTTTCTTTTCTTTTTTTTTTTTTCCAAAATACCTGGTACTTACTTAAAAAAAAAGAAATAGAAAAGCTCTGTGTTTTCTGTTGAGACTGTGGAGATAGAGGGAAATGACATTTTCTGTGTTATCTTTCAGATGGGTCAGTCAGCGAGCCAGATATGGCAGCCAACTTCTGCCCTGACCACAAGGCACCCATGGTGCTGTTCTTGGACCGAGTTTATGGCATTAAGGATCAAACTTTTTTGCTCCACTTACTGGAGGTTGGATTTTTACCTGACTTAAGAGCCTCTGCCTCTCTAGATACAGTAAGTTGCTAAAATAAGAGAACGTTTTCCCATCATCATAAAACTGTAACACTGGACTTCATAACAAATAATTTGTCTCATCCCTAATCGCATTTTAGTAGACTGCTTCAAAAGATAAAAAAATAGAAGCAGTAAAAAATGAAAAGCATAATTTATTGGGCCAGAGATTTAATTTATTAATAGGTAAAGGCCAGAGATTTAATGTATTAATAGGTAAACTCAAGTATTCAATCCAGCTCCTTCAACCATAGTGTCTCTGGTTCTCCTTGCTATCATTGTGGGTTGTCCTGAAGAGTGTTTAGCAGCCTCCCTGGCCTCTACCCACTAAAGACAAAGAGAACCTCAATTCCCACCCTGCAACCCTCACCAAAACTAACTCTGGATAACACTAAATATCCCCTGGGGGACAAAATCCCCCTCAGGTAAGAAGCATTGCTCTATTGCTTATGAGAAAGACTGGCTAACAGCAGTATAGGCTGCAGATTCTCTTCCTGCTCTCTCTCCATAGTTGCATATACTGTCAGGAAGGTCTAGAGCCAGGAGCAGGGCAAAGGTCAATACAAGAGGTCAAGAGCAAATATGAGTTTGGAAATCAAGGGTAAGGTAAAGTCTTTCAGTATCAACAGACTTCTAGACAGAAGGCCCCAGAGTAAAAGAGCAAAGCCCAGTCCAAACTGGGCAGAAAAACTACACCAGGACTCCTGGGTTTAAGGAGTGAAGACAAGCTAGATTAGTTTAAGACTAGCCAACATTTCACCAGGTTGGGTGGAATGTTTTTGTAAGTGATAAGGTTTCTCAAAGGCTCTGTTTGGTGTCCAACAGAAATGGAAAGCTAAGCCCTGAAATGAGTGGTCAGCAGCTAGTGCCTTAGTTGGATTCCATTTGAGTGGTTTACCTGGGAATGGAAAACAATGGAGCCCCAATCTGAATAGGAACTCCATCCTCTCTGTGATGTAAAGATGTGAAATGGTACATCTGTAAAGGTGTTAGAGGTATATAATCGTTTCGGATAAATAAAACAATGCTCTTACCACTACTTTTGGGTTTTTCTACAAATCCCATCATTTAAAAAAATACTCTCATAACCTGTAACTCTCTGAGATTCCTGATCAAAACATTTAATATTTTAATAGGTCCAATAAATAGTGAATGCTATTTTAGTATCTGGTGTTCAGTCACATGCTTGTTCCAGTACCATCTACAACACAAAATTTATATTCAGCTCCTCAGCACGCAGGCATTTGTGCATTCCCTTTTGAAAACTTTAAGCCACTGGAATCAAAGCTCTGTCCTTCCACATTTTAACAACTTTGTCTATTAATTATAAATGTGAAAGATGGGCTGTTTCTTCCAGGATAATTACTAAAGCTTCCAGGAACGAACTTTTGATAATTGAATAGGGAGACCCAGTAATGTGTACAATTCAAAGAAAAAAATTGTTTTTCCAATCGTAAGTTACAGAAAATGTGTTGCAGATACAATGGCTGTGATAATCACAGGAAATGATGATAATATGTCTGTGGATCTCAAGGTTGTTTTTGAAGTTCTGCAGTTTTCAAAATGTCAGTTAAGCATGATTTGGCTCTATTTAGTTCCTCTAAGTGGGTCTTCCTTAAATTTGGCCTGTGTCTCTAAATGAACACAAGACAGTTATGAGTGCGATATTTAGTGCCTCTATGTGGGTCTTCCTTAAATTTGGCCTGTGCCTCTAAATGAACACAAGACAGTTATGAGTGCGAATCATGCCAGCATTTGAGGTCCTAGGTTTCTATTCCTTTCACATTTTTTCCCATGTAAAATTAGGTTCCCTGTAGTGAGGTCTACACCCATATCATGTATCAGATTGTCAATTGCCCACAATGCTCATAAATTAACTTGTGTGTGTGTGTGTGTGTGTGTGTGTGTGTGTGTGGTGGGGAGAGTGTTGGAGTTCCACTTTCTCTTGGTTAAAAAAAAAACAAAACTGGAAAATCTTCAAGAGTGCTTGGACTGCAGTCATTTACTAATCATAAAACCACAAGCAGAGAGTACAAGTTCCCATCGGTGAGAGAAGAGAGCTAAAGCCAGGTTGGTGCCGTGGTACCTGCAGCTCCACTTTCAAGCATCAGGATGTGGGGTAAACCGGCCACCAGCTAACCTTAATAAGGGGTCAAAATTCTTCTTTGGGATAATGAATGTTTGCAGAGTCATTTGGAATGAATTGGAATCAGTCCCTCAGCCTTTGCTCTTTGCTACCTTCTGGTTTTCACTTTTTTCTTTTAACTTGATTTTTTGTTTGTTTGTTGGAAATGCAAAAGAAAAACAGATGACAAGGTAGAAAGCTGTTCACTCCATGACTGTGAAACTTGGACACGGAAACTTCCTTGATCTGCTGCAAGGGAGCTCAGTGCGCCGGTATGCTTCGCTATGTTCCCCAGGGGCATTAACTGGTGTCCTTTCCCTTTCCCTAGGTCTCCCTAAGCACCACAGAGGCTGCGCTTGCACTAAATAGGTATATATGTTCTGCCGTGCTCCCACTCCTTACAAGGTGCGCCCCTCTCTTCGCTGGGACAGAGCACTACACCTCTCTCATCGATTCCACGCTGCAGACCATATACAGACTTTCCAAAGGGCGCTCCCTCACCAAAGCACAGAGAGACACCATAGAAGAATGCTTGCTTGCCATCTGCAAGTAAGTACCCCCTCCTGGGTTTCTCATGTCTGAGTGTGCATCTGTGTTAGCTGCAATTTTGTGATCTCAAAACTGGTGGTGCAGTTTGAGGAAGCTTGCAGGCCTTCACCATATGCCAGCCTTCCTCAAACATCGAGGGTGTGTTTTCCCCCTATTTGCCACAGGCTCTTCCTTGAGGCTTGTCTCTCACTAAGGGGATGGAGAGGGTACAGCTCAGTCTTTCCCTTAGAGTTGATAGAGGTTCTCTTAGAGTCTCCTGGAAGGAGACTGTCTTTTAGGCCTCAGATATCAAATGAAGAGCTAAGTTTCAGTTCCCAAGATAGAGCCAAGAACAGCTTTATCTATCCTTTTAATGAGGGGATCTTTACACAGAAGACTAGACTGAAAGAATATGAATCAAAGCTGTCCACTCCAGGTCTCCCAAGACCTGTGGCAAAGAAATCTCCAGTCTTAGTGTGGGGAAGTGGAAGGGGAGGGGGTTGAAGGGCAGTGGTTTTTACCACTGTGGTTGGGCACCAGAGTCAACTGAGGACAAAAGGTGAAGTCACCCCAAGAGCCTGGGGCCTCATGGGCCCACATCAAATCTGGGAGGTTCAAAGGAAAAGGCTCTTTCTATAACAGTCGCAGCAGTGTGGTCCAGGGCTATGATCTATTTTCGGTCAGTGGTCTTCCTCTTCAGCTGCAGGTTAGAATCACCTGGTAAGCTCCCAAGTAAATATTCCCATCCCCAGGACGTACCTCCACTCCCCCTCCCAAATTAAAACCTTTAGGGAAGAGCCCTCTGGCATTGAGCTTTTGAACCACCCAGGTGATTCCAGTATGCAACTAAAATGGAGAATTGTTGCTTTACTTTGTCCTGGAGGGAGGATCCACAAGCTTCCTCTTTAGAGGCCAGAATTAGTCCTGATTCTTAATGAATTAATTAATACCTTATCACACAAGAGATGACTATACATTCAGGGGCCAGGGCTGCCTAAAAAATTGAAAAAATAATTTTATGTAAATATATATGTGTGTGTGTGTGTGTGTGTGTGTGTGTGTATTAAATCAGTCCATTTAGAACATCAACTAAAAGACAATCTCAACAATGAGACACCACTACACAGCTATGAGAATGACCCAGATCTGGGGTCAGCAGGTGGAGTGGACTCCCACATAGCTGACAGCAGTTTGAGTCTTGGGACTAGCAGTTTGCTTTCTCACTTTCCCTTTTATCTCTCTCTGGTCAAATTAAAAAATAAATAATAATAACAAATAAAATTAATTCTTTCAAAAGAAAAAAATTATAAGAATGACCCAAATCCAAAACATTGACAACATCAAATGTTTGGTAAGGATGTAGAGCAACAGGAACTCTCGTTCATTGTTGATGGGAATGTGAAATGGTACAGCCTCTGTAAGAGACAGTTTGATAGTTTCTTACAAAACTAGACAGTTTTACCATACCACATCTTGGCCTACGTTAGCAAATTGTGCTCCTCGATATTTACCCAAATGAGGTGAAAACTTACATTTATACAAAAGCTGTACACAGATATTTATAGCAGCTTTATTCAGCATTGTCAAAATTTGGAAGTAGCCAAGATGCTCTTCTGGAGACAAAAAGATAAACTGTAGTAGGACCAGCAGTTAGCATAAAGGCTATGTCACTGGACTCCCATGTAGTCGACCATGGTTCGCGTCCCAGACCCGGTGGCTTAAAACTCAACGCTGGGCGCATGTGTGTGCCTGACCAAGATCCCGAGAAGAGAATGGAGAAGGGATTGTGGCGTGTCCATCCCCTCTGGGGAGTTATTTCTCATTTTCTGTCTCCCTGTCTCTCTCTGTCTGTCTGGCGAGCACATGCACCCTATAAACCCCTCAAAAAAAAAAAAAGATAAACTGTAGTAAATACCAGACAATGAGACAATGGCATATTATCAGCAGATACACACAAAAGCTATCAAGCCATGAAAAGATGTAAAGGAAACATAAATGCCTATCACTAAATGAAACAAAATAATCTGAAAAGGCTATATACTGTATGATTTTTAACTATTTAACATTGTGGAAAAGGCAAAACTATAGCGATAGTAAATCAGTGGATGGAACCAGTAGTTAGCATAATGGTTATGCTGTTGGACTCCCATGTAGTCAACCACAGTTCAAGTCCCAGACCTGATGGCTTAAACTCACGCCAGGCACATGTGCATGTGTGCCCAAGATCCCGAAAGGAGAATGGAGAAGGGATTGCGGCATGGTCATCCCCCCGGGGGGTTGATTTCTCCCTTTCTGTCTCTCTGTTTCTATCAGTCTTTCTGGTGATCACACACACCCTATAGCAAAAACCTCTCAAAAAAAAAAAAAAGACTAGTGGTTGCCAGAGGTCGGGGGGAAGGAGGGTTGAATAGGTGGAGCACAGATGATTGTTTTAGGGAAGTGAGAACGCTATATGATGCTACAGTAATGGCGATGTGACATTATACATTCATCTAAGCCCATAAAATGGACAGCACCAAGAATAAACCCTGGCATAAACTGTGGACTTTGAGTGACAGTGTTCATCTCTTCTAACACACATGCTACCCTAGTGGAGGCATCGAAAATGGAGGCTATACATGTCTTGGGACAGAGGGTCTATGGGAATTTTCTGTCCTTTCCACTCCATTTTGTCATGAATCTAAAACTGCTCTAAAAATAAAGTATTAAAAATGAAGTTTTGGGACCAGCACTTAGCATAATGGCTA
>NW_006160024.1:0-2607 GCF_000334495.1 Tupaia belangeri chinensis
CTGGAGGCTCTATGAGAAAGCGTGCTAAGTTATCAACGCCAGTGTTCTGAGAGGAATGGATAGAAATAGAGATGAGAAAAGTTCTGCTGGGAAGAACTCCAAAAGCCAACAGATGGAAGGGAAATCAGAAGAGGGCCCAGGATGGACGATTCTGCGTGATGATTTTATGATGGAAGCATCTATGAAAGACTGGGACAAGGAAAGTGATGGGCCAGACAGCAGCAGAGCAGGAGCTGCTAGTGACTCGGACACATGGAGCAATATCGGAAACAGTTTGCAATCGTTTTGTTTTTCCTAAAAACAATTACTTCATCGTATAATAGTTGGGGAACTTTATAAAGGATACATTTTTAAGAAAACAAAAAGACAACTTTTACCAATTTTGGTGTTTTTCCTTTTCATATAAACTTCTATACAAATTATATTTTCAATCCCTGTATAATTTTAAGCATTGTTTCCCAAAATATTTGTAAAAGGAACTATTTCTGCTTGTCTAGAGAGAGATATATTTTGCCAGGCTCGTTACATGTTTACATATTGGTTGTGTTTCTTTGTGTGTTGTTTCAGTATTGCCAATGTTTCTAGAAATGCAGTTCCCAATTTATAATTAAAATGAACTCTTTGAAGTTAATATTTATTTACCTTCCAATCTATAGATCTATATATCTGTAGTTTTGGGGAATGATTGGTGTTTGTTTTGATAAGCTATTGACAAAGACTATAGTAACATTTTAAATTATGTTTCTGATTTTAGATGATGGTTTTAACTTTAAATAATCTGGCAGAGGTGACTTAAGAAAGTGTTAGGGTTTTTTTTTTCGCATAAGAGATTTACTAAAGTGGAAATTTTCATGTTTAACTTACATATTGAGTTGTAATATTTGAGAAGCATATTCAGAATGTTTTAACCTCTCTCTCTTTTGCCCCAAATAGTTGAGTTAGCTTAAATTCTCTTATGGATTGGACAACTAATGATTGAATTAGGCCACGAGTAATCTGCGTGTGACTATTGCATCTGATTTGAGACTCGATTCCATATTGCTGACCTAAAGATTATTAAATTGTTAACTTTTAGTATCTTGTGATTAAACACAGAAAGTAAAACTTTTTACTTTCACTCCAAACTTTTTGTAAAATTGGGCCTCATATCTAAAGTGTTTCAGAGAATTATTTAATAAATGTGATCTGTTTTTTTTTGAAAAGGTTCCAATTCTTTATCCATCTTTCCGTAATAAAAATAGTTTCCTCCAAAAAATAAAAAACAAAAAACGTTTGAACACAGAGCATTCAAGGATAGTAAGGAATTGCTGTTCTTTTTTTAAGTTTGTTAGTGAGATTGTAGTTAATTATTTTTAAAATATGTTCTTATCTTTTAGAAGTATGTTCTAAATTTTATGTAGTTGGGAATTTTTTATGCTAAAAATATTTTTCAAAAGGTATTTTTGAAATCTCTGACAATATATACATTTCCACAAGCGTTAAGAAAACTTTTTCCTTCTTTCAGGCAAAAAACAGAGCCATTCACTACCTGCATTACATAGAACGCTATGAAGACCACACAAGTGAGTGCTGTTTTGCTTCTCAGGTACACAGCGTTGCACTGGTTCACGTGTGGGTGGCGGTGTAGCCCTGGGCGTCTTTGTGTTTTATTACTATATTCTCACACGTATGTAAAATGTTTGCCATTTATCTCTCATCAGCATGTGCTAGCTACTTAGTGTAGTATGTAGTTTTGTGATATTTGCAGGGCCATTAAAGACACACACCTAATTATTCTTGTGTTTATTTATTTATTTTTTGGAGAGGTTTTCGCTATAGGGCGCGTACGCTCGCCAGACAGACAGAGAGAGACAGAGAGACAGAAAGCGAGAAATCACCCCCCGGGGGGGATGGTCACGCCGCAATCCCTTCTCCTCCATTCTCCTCTCGGGATCTTGGGCACGCACGCACATGCGCCCGGCGTGAGTTTTAAGCCACCGGGTACAGGACGTGAACCGCGGTCGACTATGTGGGAGTCCAGCGACATAGCCATTACGCTAACTGTTGTGTTTGTTTTTACTCACCAGTATTCCATGATATTTCTCTAAGATTTAAAAGGACACATATCAGGATGAAGAAACAACCCAGAGGTAACTAAAAATCTCTTCCCATTGGTTGAAATAAAGTAGAGAAGTTTTTTTTTTTTGAGCTTTTTGCTGTAGGGCGGGTGCACTCGCCAGAAAGATAGAGAGAGACAGAGAGACAGCGAGAAATCACCCCCAGGGGGGATGGCCACGCTACAATCCCTTCTCTTCCATTCTCCTCTCGGGATCTTGGGCACGCACACATACGTGCCTGGCATTAGTTTAAGCCACTGGGACTTGAACCACGGTTGGCTACATGGGAGTCCAGCGACATAGACATCACTCCAACTGCTGGTCCCAAAGTAGAGAAGTTTTAACAATTCCATCCTCTTCTCCATTTTGCTCATGTTGATTAAACTCATCTTGGATACTCCAAAAGGGGAGGGTATGAGTTGACTTCGGAAGGATGGAGCTCTTGAGGATATAAAAGATGGCCCCACAGGCTCCCATGAGCACTTCTAGGTGGGACGAACACATCGTCAGC
>NW_006160024.1:2622-16878 GCF_000334495.1 Tupaia belangeri chinensis
GCCAAGTCATTGGGTTTGAATGAATGAAACATTCGCTCCTGGAGCGAGTAATTGATGCTACGGCTATTTAAATAAAATCATTCTTTAAAAAAAAATTTATATTGGGGCCAGCAGGTGGCATGGTGGTTAAGGGCGCTAGACTCCCACATGGCTGACCATGGTTCGAGTCCTGGACCTGGCGGCTTGCTTTCTCTCTCTCTCTCTCTCTCTGTCCCTCTCTGGACAAGTGAAAAAATAAATAAAGTTAAGTAAAATAATTATTTTAAAAAATGATATAAACGCCAGTACAACTCTGCTGGAGCTAAAGCATGGAAAGAAATCAAGAAAGAAAAAAAACAGATATAATACCACTTATCTTAATTTACCAGAACTTGTCTCCTGCTTTACAGCTATAACGAATCGTTCCGATGTCCGATAGGAACCATTTATTTTGTCATTACAAAAGCACCGAATCGAACGCTTAGAAAAGGTGCACTCCTGCACCATGCCTGCGGCGGCTGCAGCCCGCGTGGCTGTCGAGCATGTCAGACATGCCTGGTGAGATCTGTGAGGTGCCAGATGCCAGATCTCAGAGACGTTGTGTCAAAGCGTTATTGTGCTGATTACATTTTGAAACGATAACATTTGAACGTATTAGGTTAATAAAATACATGACTAAATTAGTTTTACTGTTTTTTTTTTTTTTTTTGAGAGGTTTTTGCTATAGGGTGCGTGCGCTCGCCAGAAAGACAGAGAGACAGAAAGCAGGAAATCACCTTCCAGGGGGGATGGTCACGCTGCAATCCCTTCTCCTGTCTCTTCTCGGGATCTTGGGCACGCACGCACATGCACCCGGCGTGAGTTTAAGCCACTGGGTCTGGGACTCGAACTGCGCTCAACTACATGGGAGTCCAGTGACATAGCCATTACACTAACTACTGGCCCCAGTTTTACTTTTCAAAACTTAAAAAAATTATTCAATTTTATCGTTATCATTATTATTATTTTAAAATTTGACCAGAGAGAGAGGGAAAGTGGGAAAGCAAGCCACTGGGTCCAGGACTCGAACCGTGGTCAGCCTTGTGAGAGTCCAGCACCTCAACCACCATGCCACCTGCCACCTTCACCTTTTAAAAGCTATAAAAATGCATTTATGAGAAAAATTTAAATTACGTGTCTGGTTTTCATTTGTGACTCACGTCATGTGTCTGTTGAATGGTCTTGGTTTAGACACAGTTCTCTTTCCTGTCTCGTGGGCCAACAGGCAGGTAGAGTTCGTCTGCCTACAGTTAAAATCGTAGAATTTTAATTGCAGAACTCACCTTTTTTTATCTTCCATGGCTTCGAATCAGTGCTGGATTTCTCAGATTTCTGTAGAGTTTAAACCATGACCCTCATATCGGCCCATTCTATTCTTATACATTACTTATTTCTCTGAAGGGATGGTAACAGCTGTTACTCTGAAAGGATGCCGAGTGGCACAACTGGATTAAGGAGAGGCAAAGGGACGTTGGTTCATTTTTGTGAACATCGTAGCCTTTACTGCGCTGCTGTGGGGTATGAGTCTCCCAAGGAGAATGCATGGTGCGATACCCCCAGACTTAACCACGGAACACTTCCGCGTTGGCTGCAGGACAGCTATGCAGTCCCTCACACAGCACTGTGAAGGGCTTCCCATGTGAACTCATTCATTAATTCATCGACTCTTTTTAAACAAGTGTTTTATTGACTTAGTCCCTGCCTGGAAGTGTTCCCAATCAAAGAGAAGGGCAGGCCACCAGCTAGGACAGAATCCTGGAGAGGGCGTGTCACCCAAGCCGAAAGAGCAGTGTCTGCAGGCAGGGGATGTCGAGCATTGGGGATGAGGACAGGTGTGCCCCTCGGTCCTTAGTTAATGTGGGCTGGGATGCCAAGCACTGTCAGGCTTTTCTGTTCATCTTCATAGCAGCCCTGTTTTTTCACCCACTGTGTCAGGAGGTTTATCTACTAAGTCGTCAGGAAAGTCATGATGTGTTTTTGCATAGAAAAATACACCGTGACTTTTCCCATACATTGGGGCATCAGAAAAGTCACGGTGTATTTTTTCTATGCAAAAACGCATCGTGACTCTTCCGAGGACCCAATATTATCTCTTAATTGTTACAGCATTGTGTTTAAACCAGCGCTGTCTGGGAATTTAGGTTGTCAGGGTCACCCCCCTGGGAAGCGGTGAAGCCAGGAGGTGAACCCAGAGCCCCAGGCCCAGCACTGCCTGCTGTAGGCGTGGGCGGGTGACTCGCGGTCTTTCTCTTTCCCAGGTTACGGCCTGCACTGCCACAGGGCCATCACCACCATCTGCCGGCTCATCGGCATCAAAGACATGTACGCCAAGGTCTCCGGGTCGGTCAACATGCTCAACCTCACGCGGGGCCTCTTCCATGCTCTCGCCACCCAGGTAACCCTTCCCGGGCTCGGAAACAAGTGGTCTGTATTTCAGTTGCACGTGTCAAGGACGCGGTGTGGGGCCCCCCGGGGGTACTCTCCAGGGCCCCCCGGCCTCAGGCTTCCTTTGCCATCTGTGGCCGCATCAAGTTAGTCTCAAACTCTCTGAAGAGTTAGTTAATGCAAATAAACCTTTAAGAAATACTTTGTATGCTTTTTGAAGTTTTAAAATTCAGTATTTTTTGACTGACACCATGCCTAGTGATTGAAGGAGGCTGATTTCATGTGGCTGACCACAGTTCGAATCCTGCTCCTGGCAGCTTGAAAAATATGCTGGGTGTGTGTGCATGGGTGCCCCAAATCCCAACAGGATGGAGAAATAGAGACGGGATTATGGCATGACCACACCCTATGAGACACCTCATGAGGGTCGCTTTCTTCCTCTCCCTGTGTCTCTTTCCTCTTGTCTGTCTGGCAAGTGCATGCACCTTTTGACCAAAAAAAAAAAAAAAAGTCAGTATTTTTAAAAGCCAGTAATTACAATCTCTGTCTTTTTTTTTTTTTTTTTTTGAGAGGTTTTTGCTATAGGGTGCGTGCGCTCGCCTGACAGAGACAGACGGAGAGACAGAAAGCAAGAAATCACCCCCTCCCCATGGGGGATGGCCACCTCTCAATCCCTTCTCCTACGTTCTCCTCTCAGGATCTTGGGCACACACGCACACGCACCTGGCGTGACTTTAAGCCACTGGGTCCGGGACTTGAACCGCAGTCGACTACATGGGAATCCAGCAACAGCCATTATACCAACTGCTGGTCCCTACAATCTCTATTTTATTATGAATAAAAATCCATTGCTTGCTCTGAAATTCCAACAGTCTGGAAATCAAAAATGCAGAGGAAAATCCCTTTCCGAATGTCCTTTCAGTCGGGACGAGGGCGAAGCCCTTAGGCCTCTCCACATAAGAGGAGCACGGTCAGCTTTCTCGTTACCTCCACAGGTGCTTCCGACTAGCATCTGCGTTGCAGGAACCAGAACATTAATATGCCAGGCGATTGGCCCCTCAGCCTGGCCCTGATTTACTCCATGGCGGAGGGGAAGGGGCGACGTCTGCACAGGCCTGCCTCCTGGCAGCCTCCTCTCTGGGCCGGCCTGTCCTGTGGAAGGACGTGCAGACCTCAGCAGGGCTGGAGAGGGGAAAAGACAGCCAACTTCAGCTGGCTCCACCTGCCGGGCTTGGTTCACCGAGGACTTCAACAGGCTTCCCGACAGAATACAAAGGCGATTTCAGAATAAAATGGGCCATGGCGTCATTTTACATGTCTCTATTCAAAATAGGAAAATTAATTTAAAAAAAGGAAGGCTTTGGATACAGGATCTTTTTGAACCACTTTTATGTGTGTTGATACTATCTAAAACAGCTTTCAAAGCTCTTCTGAACTTTGACTCGCTGTTCAGGTTTGTTTGATGTAACCGAGGTGTTGATATTAGAGAGCTCAGATTTATAATCCAGTAGACTTGTTTTATGTGATTTTTTTTTTGTCAGTACTTTGAACCTTCTGCTGTAATTCCATGTATCATCACTTCTAAAATGCCATCCGTTCTAAAAAGTTGCATTCCTTAATGTGCCACTGAGACTTTAAAAAGTGCCACCATTTTAAGTAACATGCTATCAAAAGACACCAATTTAAATTATGTTGTTGTAAAATAACTTTTCTTTTTAAAGGATTATTTATTTGTCATTATTATTATTATTATTATTTATTTGACTAGAGAGAGAGAAAGAGAAAGTGAGAAAGCAAGCCACCAGCTCTGGGACTCAAACCGTAGTCAGCCATGTGGGATTCCAGCATCTTAACCACCGTGCCACTTGTTGGCCCTGTGAAATAACTTTCCTAGTTTCAAATTAGAACAATACAAGGTGACCATAAAGTTTGGAAACAAGAGCTTGAACATACCAGGTGTTTCAGGTACTAGGAATAAAGTCTCTCTTAAACTTATTTCTACCAGTGACAGATCAGCACAGCAAACACTGTAAAGCCAGTAGGTGGTCTAGCCCTAGTGCCTAGAATACCTGATCTATTCACGTCCGTGTTCCCAGCCCTCATGGCCACCTTATGTTGTGTTCCCAGACACCTGTGGCCACCCTCCCTGGAGAATCCCCAAGGCCTGTTCATCCAGCTTGGGACTGGTCTTGTTTCTTAGTTACCCCCCAGCCCCCAGCCCCTAAGCCCCACTTATCTTCTTGAACCAAATATCATGCATCTTTTTTTTTCATCCAAATATTTTACTATATGTGTCTAAAATGTAAGGATTACAAAATACCCCATAGGGGGCAGGAGGTTGGTGTGGTGGTTTTAAGGCCCTGAACCTCCCACATGATAGGCCACAGTTAGAGTCCCAGACTCGGTGGCTTGAAATTCGTGCCAGGTATGTGCGTGTGCCCAAAATCCTGAGAGGAAAATGGAGGAGAAGGGATTGTGGTATGGCCATCCTCCTGGGAGGGGATGATTTCTCACTCTCCCTTTGACTCTCTCTGGTGGTGCATGCACCTTAGGGCAAAACCTAAAAAAGGAACATATCTAAAAACTTCATAGTAACTCAGTCTCATCAGATATCTGATCATTGTTCACACAAACGTGCCCATTTATTAGATTTACAAGAGCTTTTTACCCAGTTCACTTGAACCAGGTTGCATAAAAGAGCAGGACTAATCCGTAGGCTGCTTTTTTTCCCTCCTTGTAGTTTTGTTTGTTGAAGAAATCCAGTAGTCTCGTAGTAGTTTCCAGCACCCCACAGGTGCTGACTAAGTACTTACAGGATCCTCACTGTGTGTTCTCCTCTGTATTTTCTATAAATTAGTAGTGAGAAGCTCGGCGAGATTTAAATTCAGTTTATGGCACATAATTAGGAGGGTTGGGAAGGCATGAGACCAGAGGCTGAGGCTCTTCCTCCATCCCCGCTGGGGAGCAGATGAGGCTGAGAGGATTCCACTCATGACAGGTCATCCTGTCACCGTGGTTCGCCATAAAACATTAGCCACAGTTGATGGAAATGGTCTTTTTAAAAATAATTATTTATTTAATTTTTGATTTATTCATTCATTTATTTTAATTTGATCAAAAAGGGGAGTGAGAAAGCACGCTGCCAGGCCCGGAACTCGAACCATGGTCGGCCATGTGGGAGTGTCCAGCCCCTTAACCACCACGCCACCTGCCGGCCCCCAGGAAATGGTACTTAAATTCCCCAGTTGTAGTGTTTTTCTGCCGACTTCCCTCTGGCCGAGGAAGTTCTACTCTAGCTGCAGATGAACTTCATGAACCTGACCTGGCGTTCTTAATTCGGTCTCTCCCAGGAAACCCACCAACAGCTGGCAGATAAGAAGGGACTGCATGTTGTGGAGTTCCGGGAGGAGTGTGGCCCTCTGCCCATTGTGGTCGCCTCCCCCCAAGGGGCCCTGAGGAAGGATTCAGAGCCGGAAGATGAGATTCCAGACATCAAACTGGACTGGGAAGAAGTGAAAGCCACGCAGGGAATGAAGCGCTCTGTGTGGTCCAACTTGAAGAGAGGCGCCATGTGACATGTGATCTGCTCTGGCCACCTGCAGCCAGCCCTGTGCTGTCCGGCACCTGGGAGAGCCCCGAGCCCTCACACCATGGGGTGTGTCCTTTTTTTTTTTTTTAAAAAAAAAAAAAAAGGGAAATCTTACCTTAGCTCCTTTATTTACAAATAAATAATTATAACTTTTACTTGTTAAACACATGGTATATGCTAGTCAGTGTGAGAGGGGCTTTCCAAACGTGTCTCAGTTCAAGACTACTTTAAATATTCCTCGAAACCCGCAACAGTAAGTGAATTAGAGAGGCAGGCCTAATGGTCCAATCCAGTCAATAACAATACGTACAATAATAGTAAATATTGTAATAACTTCAGTTAAGACCTCTTAACTCTGATTCATCCAAAATGAATGTTAATAACTTCTTTTCACAAGTGCTTTGATAACTTTACTGTATTGAGGAGCTGCCGGTTAGGCTGTCAGGAACGTTGTGATGTGTTTTTCTATGCAGAAACGCATCATGACGTTCCCGACAGCCCAGTACCTTCCACAGTGGCTCTACCATTTTAATCCCCACCGCAGCCATGGCTTCTCCATGTCCTTGCCGCTCACTCAGTCTTCTGTTGATAGCCGCCCTGCTGGATATGAAATAGTGCCTGGTTATATTCATGGATTTATTTCCTTTTTACATTTTGCTGTAGGGCACTGCGTTTGCCAGAGAGAGACAGTGAGAGGGAAAGTGAGAAATCACTCCCCCATTACAGCAAGGGGGGTGGCCTTGTTGTAATCCCTTCTGTTTCATTCTCCTCTCAGGATTTTGGACGTGCATGAAAACGTGCCCTGTGTGGTTTTCAACCCACTGGGTCTGGGACTCAAACAGTGGTCGGCCATGTGAGAGTCCAGCGCCTCCACCACCATGCTACCTCCTGGCTCCCAGACTCGGATAAGAGATTCTTCTTAGAGCATAGTGCTCTGGGGTATCAAGACGGGTTTTTCCCCTTCTGCCAGGAGCATGAGGGGCCTCGTAGACCTTCACTTTGGGGACCTGGTAGAACTGGAGGTCGCTCTGTCCCTACGTAGCTGAAGTTCCCTGTGGCCCCTCTCACTGGGTGTCCTGGAGCTTTGAACTTCTGTCTGTCGCACAGACCACAGCAGACCCAGTGTAGGCCAGCCCGCCTTGGACTGGTTCCTGGGGAGGTTCTGCTCAAGTAAGCTGTGCTGCTCTGTGGCAAGCCCGTCTGTCTCTGTTTTGGAGGCCGTGGTTTGCTCTGTGACCTCACTTCTCTGATGGATCTAAGAAGAGCTGATTTTTCAGTTTACGTCATTGCTTGTGGGGGCCAAGCGTTGACCTCTAGGCTCCAGGGCAGACCAGTAACCGGAAGTCTAAGCATGTCAATTAGACAACTCAAACAGCTAGATTTGACTGTTGAAAAAGCAGGATCCAAGTACATGCTTCCACAAGAACCCACTTTAACTATAAAGACTAGGAGTTGAAAGTACAAAAAATAAAGCATTCTGACACCGGTCAGTTGAAAGCTACAGTGTGTGTGAATCTTGGGCAACAGAGATTGCAGAGTAGAGAATGTTACTTGGGACAAAGGGCCATTTTGTAATACTAAAGCATTAATCTATCAAGACGAAATAACAGTTCCAAGAACTTAGGTGCCTAAAAATAGAGCTCTGGACTGGCTTCGTGCCGTAGCAGTAACGTGTTGCTCAAGAGAAGCCGGAGCCCCTGTGACCGTGGTTTGGATCCCTGGTGAGCCTGAAACATGCCAGATGTGTGTAAGTGCACAGTATCCCCGGATGAAGGACTGGTGGGATCATGGCGGGCCAGATTCTGTGGAGGGAGCTTCTCTCTCATTTACATGCACGTGTGCTCTCTCATGAATAGAGAAGAAGACTTAAAATAGACCTTCAAATAAATGAAGCACAGATAGAACTGCAATGAAAAATAGATCCATGATTAATAGAGATTTTTTTTGAGGGAGAGATTTTTGATATAGGGAGTGTGTACTCCCCAGAGAGACAGAGACAGAAAGCGAGACATCACCCCAGGGGGGATGGCCATGCCGCAATCCCTTCTCTTCCATTCTCTCAGGATTATGGTCATGCACTACACCACCTGTTGTTCTCAATGAATAGAAATTTTTTTTTGAGAATTATTTAACTTTATTTATCTATTTATTTATTTATTTTAATTTGACCAGCGAGGGACAGAGAGAGAGAGAAAGTGAGAATGTAGGCTTCTACATCTAGGACTCGAACCACAGTCGGCCATGTGGGATTCCAGCGCCCTTACCCACCACGCCACCTGTAGGTCCCAATGAATAGAGATTTCAACACCCCTCTCTCTTTTCTTTCTTTTTAATTTTTTTAGTTGTCTTTTTTCTTTTTTGGAGAGGCTTTTGCTATAGGGCGTGTGCGCTCGTCAGAAAGACAGAGACAGAGACAGAAAGTGAGAAATCACCCCCCAGGGGGAATGGCCATGCTACAATCCCTTCTCTGTTCTCCTCTCAGGATCTTGGGCACGCACGCACACGCGCCCGGCCCCCTCTCTCAATAGTAGACACAAGTAGAAGTTTGGCCCAGGCATGAGCAGCACCACTGGCCAGCTTGACAAGTACAGAACACCCCACTACCATCAGCAAGGTGGACTTATGATAGGCCCTAAAAAGTCTCAAATTTGAAAGGATTCAAAACATTTCTGAATCATAGTGGGTTTAAATTAGTAGCATCTAGAAAATCCAACCAAATATTTGAAAACTAAGTGACAATTTTTTAAAAGAATTTTTTTTAAGAGTTTTTTTTTTTTTTTTTTTTTTGCTATAGGGCACATGCACTCACCAGAGACAAACAGAAAACGAGAAATTGCCTCCCCCTGGGGGGACAGCCATGCAGCAGTCCCATCTCCACTCCCCCCTTGGGATCTTGGGCATGCACGCACACATGCCCGCCATGAGTTTTAAGCCACCAGGTCCAGGACTCGAACTGTGGTTGACTACATGGGAGTTCAGTGACATAACCATTACACTATCCACTGGTCTTTCTATCCTTTTTTTAAAAATAATTTTATTTATATTTATATATTTTTAAAAATTTGCTATAGGGCACATGTGGTCACCAGAGAGAGAGAGAGGGAAAATGAGAAAGCAAACCGCCAGGTCCGGGACTCAAACTGTGGTCGTCATGTGGAAGTCCAGCACCTTAGCCACCACACTATCTGCTAACTCCAGTGACATACTTCTAAGTAACCATGGGAAAGAACAAAAATGACTACTTTTTATCGAGGGCACTTGTACTTGCACCCTCAATGGGGTTTGGTCACGCTGCCGTTCCTTCTTCATTTCTTCATCCTGTCGGGATTTGGGGGCATGCTCAGATGACGGTGTGTTTTTCACCAGGGCCAGGATTTGAACCAGAGCCAGCCATGTGGGATCTGGCCTTTTAACCACTAGGCCATGGGACCAGCCCAAGAACAAAAATTAAAAGAGGAAATAAAGTATTTTGAATGGACCAGACTTTAAAGCTACAGTACTGGCGGGAAGACAAGACAACACAGACGATGCAGGAAAATAGAGAATATAGGAGTACACTTGCCAAATAAGGTCAGTTGAGCTTCAACAAAGATGCAAAGGAAACTCAGTGACAGGAAGCTGCAACAAACGGTGCTGGAATAGATGTGTACCCGCATGCAGAAGCCGACTTGGAGCCGTACGGCACAACGCGTATAAAACTACTTTCTAGATCAACTTATGAAACCCCACACTAAAATTTCTAGAAGGAAACAGCAGCAATCTCTACGACCTTGAGTTAGGCAAAGATTTCTTCATTATAGCATCAAGGGCACGATCCATAAAATGTCAATAAACTGGCCCAGCGATGGTGGCAGAGACGGCAGGGAGCCACTGCGTGATGCGTGGGCCACATCGGAAGGCCCAGGGTTTGGATCCCAGGTCAGCTTGAACACGCTGGGGTAACAGGCATGTCTGTCATCCTGGCTGGTGGGAAGGCTGGGGAGAGGGTCACAGCCGGGCATGGCTCTGCTGGAGGTCCCTGCCTCCACCTCTCAGTAACTAAAAAAATTGACTTTATCAAAATTAAGAATTTCATCCCTTCAGGACCAGCAGTTAGCATAATGGCCATGTCACTGGACTCCCATGTAGTCGACCGTAGTTCGAGTCCAGATACCGTGGCTTGTATCCAGAATACATAAGGAATTCTCTGAACTCATAATTAAAAAGCAGCACAATAAAAGTAGGCAAACAATTTGGCCCCTTCATAGATTTGGCAAGTCAGCACATGAAGAGATCCTCATAGGGGCCAGCAGGCGGTATGTTGCTTAGGGCACTGGACTCTTACATGACTGACCATGGTTTGAATCCCACACCTAGAGTATTGCTGTCTCACTTTCTCTGGTGAACCTACAGCAAATTAAATAATAAATGCATAGAAAAGATACTGATCACCTATTAGGGAAATGCAAGTTACAACCACTAAGAGATACCACACACACTTATTAGAATGTCTAAAGTTAGGGACCAGCAGTTAGCATAATGGCTATGTCGCTGGACTCCCACGTAGTCAACCGCGGTTCACGTCCCGGACCCAGTGGCTTAAAAATTCATGCTGGGCACATGTGCGTGTGTGCCCAAGGTCCCGAGAGGAGAATGGAGAAGGGATTGTGGCGTGGCCATCCAACCTGGGGGATGATTTCTCGCTTTCTGTCTCTCTGTGTCTCTCTCTCTCTGGTGAGCGCACGCGCCCTATAGCAAAAACCTCTCAAAAAAAAAAAGAATGTTGAAAGTTAAATCTTTTTATGGACCAGCTGGGGGTGTGGTGGTGAAGGCAGCTGGATCCCACATGACCGACTGCGGTTCTAGTCCTGGCACTGGTGGCTTGAGAAACACACCAGGTACATGTGTGTGTGTGCCTTAAATCCTGATAGGAGGGAGAAGTGGAGAAAAAGGGCTTACAACCATTCCCCGTGGGAGGGAAGCTGCTTTCTAACTCTGCCTGCCATGAGTGCATGTGCTCTCTGGCAAACTGAAAATAAATAAATGTTATACCAACTCTGGGCAAAGATACAGGACAATGGAAGTTCTCATACACTCCTAGTGGGGGTGTAAAATGGAGCAGCTACTTTTCCTGACACTTTCTTAAAATGTCAAATATAGACTTACCAGGTTACCTGGCCATTAGCCTCCAAGGTAGGAATCCAAGAGAAACAGAACCATCTGCCCTTATCAAGACCTGTAGGTAGGGGACCGGCAGGAGATGTGGCGGACAAGGCGCTGGACTGCCATGTGGCCAACCACAGTTGGACTTGGTGGCTTGGTGGCTCTCTTTCTCATTTTCCCTCTCTGTCTTTCAGGTGAGCACCCCTGCCCTATAGCAAATTTTAAAAAGTAATAATAATAAATAATGTTTAAAAGACTTACAGATAAAGGTTCTTAGCAGCTTTATTTGCGATAGAAACTGGAAACCATGCAAACACAGATCGGCAGGTGAATGGATACACCGTGTGGAGATCCATAAAATGGACCACTGCTCAGCAGTAAACAGGAGTGAGCCGCTGATGTGCAGCATGAGTGCGTCTCAAGATTATATCGGGTGGAGGAAATTGGCCAAAAAACTGGGCACCTACTACTGTATGAGTTTTATAAAAAACATAAAAATCTACTTGTATACTGTTCTACAAAGTACAAACTATAACGACAGAAAGCAGGTCAGTGGTTGCGGGGGACGAGGGGAGAAGGGTGGAGGGAGGGGTTACCAGGAGCATACGCCCACTTCTGGAGGTGATGATGTTCATTATATTGGGAAGGTAGGGGTTTCACAGTGCATGTGTGTCAACACTTTCCAGAGGTTCACTTTGAATGTGCGGTTTGTTATTCAAACTTCGTTAAGACTATTTTCTTTCTTTCTTTCTTTCTTTTTTCTTTAATCAAGGAGGAAACAGGGACCAGCAGTTAGTGTAATGGCTACGTCACTGGATTCCCACATGGTCAAACGTGGGTCAAGTCCCGGACCCGGGGGCCTAAAACCGGACCCGGTGGCTTAAAACTCACGCCGAGCACGTGTGCGTGCGTGCCCAAGATCCCGAGAGGAGAATGGAGGAGAGGGGATTGCGGCGTGACCATCCCCCCTGGGGGGTGATTTCTCACTTTCTGGCTCTATATCTCTCTGTCTCTCTCTGTCTTTCTGGCTATAGCAAAAAACCCCGCAAAAAAAAAAAAAAAAAATTGAAAAAGAAGAGGAGGAAACAGGGAAGAAATAGCCCATCCTCTTGCCTCTCCTGCTTCTTTTCTTTCTTTCTTTCTTTTTTTTTTTTCTGCTAGCTTTTATGAACTTTCTCTGGACCTTTATGTATTTATTTTTTAATTTACTAGAGTGAATGTGTACTTACCCAAGAGAGTGTGGAAGCATCTCTCCTGGGGACGGTCACACTGCCTTCTCACCTCCATTTTGAGATTCTGGGAATGTATACACACCCAGTGTGTTTTTCACGCCATTGGGTCCAGGACTTGAACTGTGCAGTCGGCCATATGGAATCTAGCTGCCTTAACCACCATGCCACTAGCTGATTCTAAAACTGTTTTTTTTTTCTTTTGAGAGATTTTTTGCTACAGGGTGCATGCACTTGCCAGAAAGACAGACAGTGAGAAATCACCCCCGCCCCAGGGGAGACGGTCACACCACCATCCCTTCTCCATTCTCTCTTGGGACCCTGTGCCCAACTTGAGTTTCAAGCTACCGGGTCCAGGACTCGAACTGTGGGCAACCACGTGGAAATCCAACTCCCCAACCACCACACAACCTGCTGGCCCCTAAAATTGTTTACTAATTACAGTCACTAGGGGTCAGAGGGTGCTCCCTAAACAGTGCCTCCTCCTTTACTGAACTGCTACAGACGATCTGGAAAGGACTGCATTCACTCTTGCTCTCCTGCCCTCCTGAGGGGTTTTCAGACGTCCCTCAGCTGCAGATCACAGCACTCCAGCAGGTTTGTCACAAGCCAGAAAGTTCCCGTCAGAGCTGTGGGACAGCTGCAGGAAGCTCGTGGGATCTGGGGACTTCAGCTGTGAAGTCCATCGCCTTGCTGTGTGACATCTGACAAGTTGCCCTCTGCAGTCCTGGAGCTGCTGCAGGCAGCGGAGCAGGGCGTACTAGTGTCTGGGTCACCGGTGGCGCCTGCTCAGGGCCCTTGGCAGTGTCCCCACTCTTGGGGTGGCAGCGGGACTCAGCGTGCAGGAGCAGCCTTTGTTCCTCTCTCCCAGCAGTCTCAGCCTCTGGAAAGTCAGGCCCCCCGGCCCCCCTTCCTGGCCTGAACCGGACACCTTCTGAAGAGGAGCTTGAGGAAGGAAGCCCCCCTTGCTCACTTTCCCTGTGAACACCACCATCTGGACCAACGGAACCGGGTTGGGCCCCCGGTGACAGAGAGCTGCAGTGTGGGGCACTGTCAGGGTGGACGGCACCAGGAGGTGCCCTGTTGTGAGGGCCCTAGGATGGCGGGAGTTCCAGGAGGGTGGCACACGTGGGCTAAGGCTCACAACCTGGTGATGGCGGTTTTGAACACGCTGGGAAGTAGAAAAACCCATAAGCTTCAGGTTCAAGTACAAAGTGGATTCTGTAATCAGGTGGCATGGGGAAGCTTCAGCAGAATGCAGAGAGACGTCCTACAGACTCGGGGGCAGAGAGAAAGACACTTTTTGGGGCCAACAGGTGGTGTGGTGGTTGAGATGCTGGACTCACACATGGCCGACTGTGGTTTGAGTCCCGGACGTGGGGACTTTCTCTCTGTCTCTCTCTGGTGGGCACGACAGCAAGTTAAAATAATAATACTAGTAACAAAATACGTAATTCCTTGAAAACGAAAAAGAAAGAAAAACGCTTTTTTTCCCTTTTCAGATGAAGAGACCCTGGGCCCAATCTCTGCATCGTATTCAGTACATGAGTAAGGGAAAAGGGCCGTGATGCTGGGCTGCTCTCGCTTCCTCCAGGTCTTCAGTTTCCCCACTTACAAGACAAGGGGGCAGATCACATGATCGGTTACCTGGACCTGAGACCACAGCTGGCCTTAGGGACACAGATCTCGGTACTACCTGGGTGCGGCACCTGCTCACAGCCTCTGTGGCCCAGTGGGGGTCTCACCCGAGCAGACGGCTGTGAGCTCTTCACTTTAATGTCATCTTTCCAAGGGGATGCCAGGAAAGAAAGCTGCCCCCTGCCCCCCGGGTCATCTATGGGGTGCCCACACAGCAAGGTTGTATTATTAATATTTTCACTTTACCCCTGGAAA
>NW_006160024.1:16896-37089 GCF_000334495.1 Tupaia belangeri chinensis
TGTCTTCCAGTGAATGCAGACCTGGAGGTTTGTTTTGTTTGGATTTTTTAGAGAGGTTTTTGCTATAGGGTATATGCTCTCACCAGAGACACAGAGAGACAGAGAGAAAAGGTGAGAAATTAACCCCCGGGGGGAATGGCCACACAGCAATCCCTTCTCCTCCATTCTCTTCTTGGGGTTTTGGGCACGCACCCACAGGTGCACGGTGAGTTTGAAGCCGCCTGATCTGGGACTCGAACTGTGGTTGACTATATGGAAATCCAGTGATGTAACTCTTATGCCATCTTCTAGTCCCAACCTGGAGGTTCTTTGAAAAAATTTCAGATGGGGAACCAGCAGTTAGCATAATGGCTATGTTGCTGGACTCCCACGTAGTCGACCGCGGTTCGCATCCTGGACCCGGTGGCTTAAAACTCACACCGGGCGCGTGTGTATGCATGCCCAAGATCCCGAGAGGAGAATGGAGGAGAAGGGATTGTGGCGTGACCATCCCCTCTGGGGGGTGATTTCTCGCTTTCTGTCTCTCTGTTTCTCTCTGTCTGTCGGGCAAGCGCACGCGCCCTATAGCAAAAACCTCTCCAAAAAAAAAACATTTCAGATGGGGCTGGCTGGTAGCCTAGTGGTTGGGGCAGCTAGGTCCCCTATGGCCAACCAGGGTCTGAATTCAGGTGAGCGCACCCAAGATCCCGACAGGATGGCAAAATGGAGAAGGGATTGTGGGGTGACTATGCCCTACTGACAGGGTGCTTTCTCTCTCTGGTGAGCACACGCACCCTCTGGCAATTAACAAGAAAACAAAAACACTGCAGATATAACTGAGAAATTGGGAGAAGAGCTTTCCTCTTATAAAGGAAGCTGCGGCTTCAGAAATGGTTCTTTTTTTTTCCCCCCTGGCCCCAAGCCCATGGGGATTTAACTCAGAAAGACTCAGGTTAATGAGCATTCTTAACCATGTCATCCCCAGGCCCAGGGAGGGCAGCCTGAGCGAGCTGTCTCTGCCTTCTAAGGCCAGGCCTGGAGAGCGGATGTGGGCAGAGAGGCTCATCGCGGGGAGGAGAGTTGCCACTAACACAGCTAAGGTTGTTTTTCTTCCTTCTCTTTCTCTTTCTTTATTTCTTCTTAATTTTTTAAATTTTTGCTGTACGGTGTGTGTGTTCTCCAGAGAGAGAGACAGAGAAAATGAGAAATGGCCCCCAGGGGGGATGGCCCAGAACCAATCCCCTCTCCTTTGTTCTCTTGGGACTTGGGCACCCACGTGCACACATCTGCGTGTTTTTCACGTTGCCGGGTCCAGAACTGCGGAGCTGGCCACGTGGGATCCAGCACCTTAACCACCATGCTGTTTGCTGTCCTCTTTTTTAAATTTAAATTTGTTAGAGGACACATGTGCTCAAGTGAAGAGAGAGAGAAGAGGAAAATGAGGAAGTACCCTCCAGGAGGATGGTCACGTCTCCACCCTTTCTCCTCCATTCTCCTAGGTTTGAGCACATGTGCACACACCATCGTGTTTCTCAAACCTCTGGGTCTAGGACTTGAACCATGCACTGAGCCATGTGGGATCCAGCTGCTTTAACCTCTACACCACCGGTTGAGCTGCAAGATCGTTCCTTGAAGGCAAATCGAAACCTGGGAGCCGTGCTCTCTGTGCATCTCAGGCCGTCCCTAATGCCTCAGTCCTCAGACGCGGAGTCTAACCTCACTCAGGCCTGGCAAAGATGCTGGGACCACAGTGATCTTTGGAGGCAATCCCAGAGCTGTCCTGGGTCAGCCCTTCCTGTCCCCTTGGTGACCAGCTCCCCTGCCCTACGTGGTTTCCTTCTGCCCAAATGCTGCCCCACCCCACCCAGCATGAACTCAGAAAGCAAGGCTTGCCTCCCTGCTGTCCCTGCCCACCTGCCCTGGGGGGTTCATCCCTGCCTGTGGGGACCAGGCCTGCACCAGCCCTCACCCTCTGCTCCCAGGTGAGTTGGCGTCTTCCTCTCACCCAGAGCCGTTCCTGCTGTTATCAGCCTGCGGCTCCCACCCCAAAGCTGGCTCACACCCCGCCTCTGCGGCCATCCTGGCTGCCCTTCTTTCTATTGACACAAACACATCTGAGGAGCCGCTCCCTGTGCGCAGTGTGGCAGCCTCCAGAAAACGGCTCTGAGCACTGGGACAGGGAAGGGGCGGGCCCAGCCCTGGGTACGAGCGGCCTGAGCACAGAGACAAGGAAAGTCTGCCCGGGCTACCATGCACGGGTCAGAACGCAGGATGGCAGATGCCGTGAGCAGGAACAAAAGGCCCTTCGAGGCCTGAAGGACTCTGGAAAAGGCAGGGGTTGGTATTCAGAGGCTGCGTTTGCTTGCGCAGGCCAAGAGGATGTTCTCAGCTGGGGTGGGCGGGACTTGGAGAGAAATCTGCAAGAAGGTGTTCAACATAGTTCAGGAGAACTTGCACTTCCACCTCCAACATACACTGGGGACCCATGCGCTCTCCGGATGGCAGCGTTGTCAGGGCTTCCTGTGCTCCTGGAGCTCACTCAGCAGTCTGCTGTCCCTCAGCAGGAGCCACGCAAGACATGGGGAGGGGGCCACGGAGGGGGCGTTTTGGTCTGAGCCTGTGGATCAGATGTTCCCGGATCACCCGAATTCATAGTTCCTGCACCAGGGAAAGATGATGAGGTTGGCCTGAGGCTGGGCTTGCTCATGGCGTCTTTGAGAACCTGCAGAATTCTTAGAGGCCATTAACACCTAGACCTGTCCACCCAACAGGGGCAGGCTGAGAAATCCCTCAGGAATCCAAGAGTCAGCCTGAAGTGGCAGAGGGTTTGCTGGGTGGCAGCCCCGGTGCTCTCCTTTCTGACGGAGCCCTCACTGTCACAGACTGGCATGACTCAAGTTCTGGAGAGCACCAGGGCCAGCTGGTCCCCGGGGTGGGGGTGGGGTGGTGACGGCCTGCCCAGTGCCCAGGGAGTAGCTACCCAGCTGCTTTTTAACCCAAAGGTCACTGTGGCAGAAAGGGCCTCTCCCCAGGACTTCCCAGCCCTTCCATGGATGAGATCCCTGTTTAAATGTTTAAAAAATTCCCAGATGGGCATTGTGATATTATGACATAGATACACACACACTTTTATCCAAATAATGATGAGCTAGGAGTCATTTTCATCCACAGCTCATGGCTCATAACTAACTGGCTTTTGTCCTTGGTTCCTGAAGCTCCCCAAGGCAGGCCTGAGAACTGGTCGTGAAGAAATGGAGACTCTCCTTCCAGAGGATGCTGCCCTACGCCGGAGGAAGGGAGGCTGCAGAGGCCAGGAGTCTGGACAGCCTGTCTCTTAGCGTCTCCTGCCTATGCAATGAATCTCTGCGAAGACCCAGAAGGACAGTTTGGAGAGCTGGAAAGCTGAACACGTGCAGGCTGCAGGAAGGGCTCGTCCGTGTGCCGGGAGGATAGTGCGCCCTGACTCCACGGGGTCAGAAGCTCTGGGACCTTCTAGACCTTACCCTACGTATGTCTTCATCTGACTGTTTATCCCTTACAATATCCTGTGTAGGGTTGACCCTGTGGCCTGGTGGTTAAGGCAGCCACATCCCACATAGAAGACCACATGGTTCAAATCCTGGCCCCGTGGCTTGAAAAACACACCAGATGCATATGTGTGCATACTCAAAACCCCGACGAGCTGGAGAAATGGAGGGGGATTGTGAACTGACTGGGCTCCGTTGATGAGTACTTTCATCCTTTTCCTCTTTCTCTTCTGTCTCTCTGTGGCAAGCACACTCACCCTTGGGCAAAATTAAAACGAGTCAACAATCATCCTAAACATGCAGATTCCTGGGACCCCAGATGGTGTAATGGTTACATCATTAGACTCCCACATAGTCAACCATGGTTCAAGTCCTGGACCCAGAAGCTTAAACTCATGCTGTGAGTGTGTGCGTACATACCCAAGATGCTGAGAGGAGAATGGAGAAGGGATTGTGGCATGGCCATCCTCCCTGAGGAGTGATTTCTCACTTTCCCTCTCACTGTGTCTGTTTCTCTCTCTCTGGTGAGTGTGCACACCTTAAGGCCAAAAAATCCCCCTCAAAAAACAAAAAACAAAACTTAAAAAATGCAATGACCAGCAGGTGGTATGGAGATTAAGGCACTGGACTCCCATCAGTTCAAGTCCTAGACCTGGCAGCTTGCTTTCTCACTTTCTCTGTCTTTCTGTCTCTCTCTGGTCAAATTGAAAAATGATAATAATAAAATTAAATAAATAATAATTTTTTCAAATGTAGATTTCTTTATCTACCCCTGGGCAACTAGAGAGTATCTCCAGTTTGGGCCCAAAGCTGTGTTTTTTTAAAGCTTTCCAAGTCCAGGTATTATATGAAAAGAAAGCTATTATGTCAGTTCCGTTTATACATTCAGAAGCCAAAATCTCAAATAAATTACAGCACATTTAAAGAGCTTCACAGGGACCAGCGGTTGGCATAATAGCTATGTCACTGGACTCCCATGTAGTAGACCGTGGTTTGAATTCCAGACCCGGTGGCTTAAACTCATTCTGGGCATGTGTGCGTGTGTATCCAAGATCTCTGAGGAGATTGGAGGAGAAGGAATTGTGGTGTGGCCATCACGTGCCCATCCCCCCCGGTTGTTGATTTTTCACTTTCTGTTTCTCTGTCTCTCTCTGTCTTTCTGGCAAGAGCACACACCCTATAGCAAAAACCTCTCAAAAAAATAAAAAATAAAAAATAAAAAGAGCATTACAGGGGCGAACAGGTGGCATGGTGGTTAAGGAGCTGGACTCCCACGTGGCTGACTATGGTTCAAGTCTTGGACCTGGTGACTTGCTTTTTCACTTTCTCTCTCTCTCTCTCATGAGCACATGTGCCCTACTGCAAACTTAATTATAATAATAGTAAATAAAATTAAAGAAATAATTTTAAAAATAAATAAAAATAAAGAGCATTACAGTATTACTGTGTTGGAACCTGTCAAAATTAGAAATGCTTCCCTTTTCTGAATGAAGCTTTAGTTACCCAGTTTTTCAAGCACCATTTGCTAAAGAGAATTTCTTTTCCCCACTGGGTTTACTGGTGCCCTTGTCAAAGATCAGTTGGCTGTATGTTTGGGGGATATTTCTGGGGTCTCTATTCTGTTCCATCAGTCCACATGCTGTTTCTGTACCAATACCATGCTGTTTTGATTATCATAGCTTTGTAATATTTGGGTGGGGGTCAGGGAGTGAGCTGCCTCCTACTCTACTGTTCTTCCGCAGGATTGCTTTGACCACACGGGCCTTTCATGATTCCAGACGAATTCTGTGGTTGTTTAACATTTCTAAATTTGTGAAGAATATCTCTGGTAACTTGGTTGTGATTGCATTGAATTGGTAGATTAATTTAGATAGGATTGACTTTTTTATTCTATTAACCTTTGCAATCCAGGAGCATGAGATGTCTTTCCACTTTTTTGTGTCATTTTCTTTCCTTTTTTCTTTTTTCTTTTTTTTTAATTTTTCATAGTTTTCCTTGTAGAGGTCTTTGACTTCTTTGGTTAGGTTTATTGCTATATATCTTATTTCTTTTGTGGCTATTATAAATGGAATTTCTTTCTTTAGTTCTACCTCAGTCTGTTCGCTGTTGTGTATAGAAATGCTATAGATTTTTGTATGCTGATTTGGTATCCTGCCACTTTACTGTATTCATTTATCACTTCTAGGAAATTTTTGTGTGGATTTTTGGGTTTTCTATGTATATAATCAATAACATACTTTTAAAAAAAGAATTATTTAACTTTATTTATTTGCTTATTTTCATTTGACCAGAGAAGGACAGAGAGAGAGAGAGAGAGAGAAAGCTGCCAAGTCTGGGACTCGAACCACAATCGACCATGTGGGAGTCCAGCACCCTTAACCACCATGCCACCTGCTGGCCCCAATCAATAACATACTTTTTTGTAAAAATTAAGAATATTGATAACATGGGGGCTGGCAGGTTGAAATGGTGGTTTAGGGTGCTGGACTCCCACATGGTCGATTGTGGTTCGAGTCCTCAACCTGGTGGCTCTCTCTCTCTCTCTCTTGCTCTGTCCCTCTCTGGTCAAATTAAATAAAATAAATAAATGAAAATAATAAATAAAGTTGAATAAAATGATTCTTAAAAAATACTGATAATATGTGTTGGTAAGATGAGAGAAAAATTAGGCTCTTCCATACACTCTAGAGGCACATTTAATGTTTGCTTTTATTATTATTTTTTTTCTCTATTATTATTTTTTAAATTTGCTATGGGGCATGTGTGCTCACCAGAGAGAGAGAAAGGAGTGGGGAGGGAGAAAGTAAACTACCAGTCCAGGACTTGAACCACAATCAGCCATGTGAGAGCCCAGCACCTTAACCACCACACCTCCTGCTGGGCCCAACATTTTCTGTTTTAATTGCCAGAGGACACATGTGCTTATGGGGGGTATGGGAGGAGGTGGTGGTGAGGGACCAGCACCCTCAGATGGGGCGTGATCACACCGTAATCCCTTCTCCATTTTTTCCCTCCTGTCAGGATGATGGGCATGCATGCGCATGTGCCTGAGGTGCTAGTCAAGCCTCCAGTGCCAAGGTTTGAACCACAGTCAGCCATATGGGATCCAGGCTCCCTTAACCTCTAGGCCATGGGTCAGCCCCACATTTAACATCCTCTATCAAAATTCACAATGTGCACACACTACCTACCACTCAGAAATTTTACTTCTTGGTATCTACCCTAGATAAACACTCCCACAAGGAAAGTAATTTTAGCACTGTTTTTAAATAGTAGTAAAATGTAAAACAACTGAATGACTATGGACAAAAAGTCTTAATCAATAATGAATAAGATGGGGAACCAGCAGTTAGCGTAATGGCTATTTCGCTGGACTCCCACGTAGTCGACCACGGTTCACATCCCGGACCCGGTGGCTTAAAACTCACGCCGGGCACGTGTGCATGCGTGCCCAAGATCCCGAGAGGAGAATGGAGGAGAAGGGATTGTGGCGTGACCATCCCCCCTGGGGGGTGATTTCTCACTTTCTGTCTCTCTGTCTCTCTCTGTTTGTCTGGCGAGCACATGCGCCCTATAGCGAAAATCTCTCCAAAAAAAAAAAAAATGAATAAGATGCATATATCTTTTAAAAAAATGGTTTTATTGCCCGAGGGCATGTGCACTCTTGAGAGAAATTACCCCTTATATGGGGCATGATTACATTGCAATCCTTTTTCCTGTTATTTCACCATCCTGCAAGGATTTGGGCATGCATGCATATGTACCTGGTGTGTTTTTCAAGTCCCTGGGGCCAGGATTCAAACTACATTTGGCTGTACGAAATTCAGCTCCCATTGCACAGGACTTAACTACTGACTGTATGCAGCTGACTCCAGACGCATACATCTGACATGCAAAGTTTTCTGAGATGTGATTGTGTGGACCACAGTTGGAGACAGCGTGAACAGCATGCTTCAGCTGTGGGACCCAAATGCACCCTGGCACATCAGCACGTCAAAAGTCAGTGTGTCTCGGGAACCAGCAGTTAGCGTAATGGCTATGTCGCTGGACTCCCACGTAGTCGACCGTGGTTCGTGTCCCGGACCCGGTGGCTTAAAACTCACGCCGGGCGCGTGTGCGTGCGTGCCCAAGATCCCGAGAGGAGAATGGAGGAGAAGGGATTGTGGCGTGACCATCCCCCCTGGGGGGTGATTTCTCACTTTCTGTCTCTATGTCTCTCTGTGTCTGTCTGGCGAGCACACGCGCCCTACAGTGAAAATCTCTCAAAAAAAAAAAAGTCAGTGTGTCTCTCCAGACCTCATAATACATCCACCTCGCTTTACAGATAGAAGCTGATGGGGCTGGCAGTGTGTGGTGGTGAAGGTGCTGAAATCCCACGTGACCAGCCACGGTTCAAGTACCGGACCTGGTGGTTTGCTTTCCCACTCTCTCTTGTCAAATTAAAAAATAATAATAATTAATAAAAATGATTATTGAAAAAAAATTAGAAAGTTGATGCAACCCTCCAACCTCCGTGTGGGGCAGTGGACTACAGCTACCTCTGGGTAGGGTCTGGGACAGGGTGTGATGGGAGAAGAAGAATTTAATGTTATCTGGAGTACTTTCAGTTATTTCTAGGAGAAAATCTGGTTACAGCCTCTATGTTTTCTTTTCTTTTTTAAAAGAGAGGGTTTTGCTATAGGGCCTGTGCCCTCACCGGAAAGACACAGAGAGACAGAGACATAAAGAGAGAAATCACCCTCCAGGGGAGATGGCCACACTGCAATCCCTTCTCCTCCATTCTCCTCTTGGGATTCTGGGCATGCACACACATGTACCTGGTATGAGCTTTAAGCTGCCGGGTTCAGGACTCGAACCATGATTGACTACATGGGAGTCCAGTGACATAACCACTATGCAATCTGCTAGGCCCTGCAACCTCTATGTTTTCATTCATCTCCTTCTCACCCCATTTGTGCACCCACTAGTTCATTGTTATGTGCTGAATTGCGTGCTCTGAGACTCCCGTGTTGAAGTCTAGCCCCTAGCACCTCAGAAGGTGAACAGATTTGGAGACAGGGCCCTTCAGGAAGTGACTACATTAAAACGAGACCATCAAGGTGAACCCTAACCCAGTATGACTGGTGACCTGAAAGAAGAAACTTGGACACACAAAACACTTGGTGGGGGTGGTGGGTGGTCTTTTGACCAAGGATGCTTGCTTTGCCACTCCTTTCCAACATTTCTTGACCTCCTGGGGAAGCCCTCCTGGACCTCCTGCAGCATCAGCACCTGAAGGCAGACAGCACGGTGGCATGTGTCTGATGGTTTCTCTAAAGGGACGTGTGGAGACAGGGGGAGGAAAGATGGTCCTTGGCAAGGTACTGAAGTTCACCAAGACCTAAGGGAGCGAAGGAGCTGAGGGGCAGGTGCAGCCAGAGAAGGAGCTGTGGGGCTGAAGGAGAGCCTGTCTTGGGGGAGGTCCAGAGTTTTCCAATGCTGGGGAGAGGTGGAGGAGGTTCGGGGGTGGTTGGAGCCATTGCGTTGGTCAACGAGGAGATTCTGTGGGCTAGTGAGTTTCAACAGCAGAGCGCAGTGGGTTGGAAATGGAAAGAAGTCTGTAGGAAAGGGCCGAGATGGCAGATTCGATGTGCGTATCTCTGTTAGTGCACTTTTGAGGCTACAAAGGACGGAAAGGTGTTTCTAAGAAGCACAAACTACACGGACGGGCGTATGGGAGACAAAAGCAACACCATTCTGGAAGCTGGAATCAGATGCAGGAACATAATTGATGTTTCAGGCTGGAGGAAACCCGAATGCTGGGGAGATGGTAGGGAAGGCCTAGAACCAACCCAGCCAGTAATGCAGAAGCCTCAGAAGGCTTGGGGATTATAGACACTGTGTAGCTCTGGAGGTGGAGTTGACGAAAGAGCTGAAAATAAGAGTTGTTGAGGGCTGAGCTGGTGGCGTGGTGGTTAAGGTGGCTGGATCCCACATGGCCAACCACGTGGTTTGAGTCCTGGAATTGATGGCCTGAAAAACATGCCAAGCATGCGTATGTGCCCAAAATCCCGAGAGGAGAATGGAGGAGAAGGGACTGCAGTGTGGCCATCCCCTTGGGGAGTGACTTCTCATTTCTGTCTTTTTGTTGCTCTGGTAAGCGAATACACCCTCTTGCAAAAATTTAAAAAGAAACAAAAAATAATTGTTGAATCAGGTCTGGTACAGTGGCAACATGACTAGACCCACATGGGGGGGTCCTGGGCTCGTGCGTTGGGGCCTCCCTGAGTATACTGGGTGTGTATGCCCCTGTGAGCCAGGCCGGCTGAAACCAGGGGTAGGTACAGGTAGATACAGATCCTCTCTCTCTCTCCTTTTCAGAAGAAATAAATTAAAAAATGTTGGAAGTTCTGTTTACTAAGGTATGAGATCCCCAAATTATTTCTTCCTGAGAGATTCATCCGGGAGAGTGAAGTCAAAGTTCTACCCGCAACGCCACCCTCCTCTGTGAACTGGGGACACTGATTCTGCACCCGGTGAGGACGGGCACCTCAGTGGTCCAAGTGCTCTGTGGAGGTCCGAGGCCTCTAAGGCCACCCAGGAATCAGGACACTGTACCTGCAGCTGTGTGTGGCGGGGACCAAGAGCGGGAGGACTCATGCCTGCACCTCTTCCTGCCACCTGACAGCTTGTGCTTCTGCAGCCATGGTGGCTTCCGTCACAGCTGTCTGAGGGAGAACTTACCTGGCGCTTCCTTAAATGAGCAGGGGGCTTCCTTGCCACTCCTGACAAATTGGGTGGAGGGTCTGTTCCCTGTGGGTTTGTTCTACCACCCAGCAGGAAAAACAGGAAGGAGTGGACAGCCCTCAGCCGTTCTGCTCAGCTGGAACCCAGAGTCCTCTGCCCAGACCCAGCTGCTGTCAGGTCAGGGGCCTGCAAGCCCGGAGCGTGAGATGTTTGACCTCCGTCCCCCCAAAACCAAACAGCAGCAAGTGATTGTCTTCTTCACAATAGTCCGTCCGGTGTTTTTAGGTCAAAAGATTGGCACTGCTCCTGTTTGGGCGTGAGTAAGCGCTTGGCAAATGTTAGTTTTCTGTCTTCCAGATCTCCAAATTCCCATTCTAGTGCTCCATACACCAGCATGCGTACTTCCCTGGGGATTTCCAAGGGTGTCTGGCTGAAAGGCAAGCATTGTTGAGATAAGTAGCCCTTTTTTTTTCTTTCAAATTATTTATTTAATTATATCTCTTATTATTATTTTTTTTATTTTGACCAGAGAGAGATGAAGGGAGAGAAAGAGAGAAAGTGAGAAAGCAAGCCCCCAGGCCCATGACTTGAACCGTGGTTGGCCACGTGGGAGTCCAGTGCCTTAACCATCGTGCCACCTGCTGGCCCCAACCAGTAGCACTTTTAAGCCTCAAAGGTGTTTCCATTTTGTTGCTTTTAACAGAAAATACCTGAAACTGGGGATTTTTAAAAACAGAAGTTCGGGCCAGCAGGTGGCATGTTGGTTAAGCTGCTGGACTCCCACGTGGCTGATGGGGTTCAAGTCCCAAACCTGGAGACTTGAAAATCACACCAGCACAAGTGCGTGTGTGCCCAAAATCCTGAGAGGAGAATGGAGGAGAATGGAGATTGTGGCACGACCATCTCCTCTGAGGGGATGACTTCTCACTTTCTCTCTCTCTCTCTGGTGAGTACATGTGCCCTATGACAAAACCTGAAAACAAACAAACACACAAACAAAACCCTAAACCAAAAGCAAACAAAAAAACCCGAGGTTTGGGGCCACCTCCATAGTCCACTAATTAAGGGAACTGGCTCCCATGCTGCTGATGAAATGGAGGAGACAGGATGGTGCATGATGGCGAGCCTGCCAGGAGGGCCTTTCTCTGTGTGTGACTCTCTCTGGCGAATGCACCCACTCTCTACTAGGTTTAAAAAAAAAAAAAAAAAATTGAGGTCCCTTCAGCTCGTGTTGGTGGGGGTCTGACAGGGCCTCCGTCACATTGTGAGGCAGGGGCAAAGGAAACGTGTCCAGGAGCCTCTCCTCCCGTCTCCTGCCCTCGCCTGACAAACTCACCAGAACCAAAACACCGGGGAGTCACAGGGCCCAGTCTTTACCATTTACTCTCTCCCGAAGGCCCCGCCTCTCCACACCCTGAAGGAATATTGAGCCCAAGGATGGGGGGTGCTGTAACCACAGACTGGAGAACTGGGGCCACTGAGCACCTGTCTCCAGCAGGCCTGGGGATGGCGGGTGGGATGTGGGGCAACCGCTCAAGGGAGACAGACTGCGAGGGAGGCAGAACAGAGCAGGACGCTTTAGCCTGTGTGACGCTTTGGCCGGGGACGTGGCTCTGCAGCATCCGGGCTCCGAGAGGCCTGCCCTATACAGGGCGGGCCCGGCCACTTGGTGGTGGCATCAACTGGGCACGATTCGGCTTTGAAGAGCCTGTGTCTCTGCGCAGGGGCAATACCGTCCTCACAGGGTGGGTGCACGGGCAGCAGGGGGTGCACGTGATGCTCACATTCCGGCTTCTTGGGGACCTCATGACTAACCCAGCAGGGCCCAGCAGACAGAGGGGACAGAAAGCGGCAGGAAGGGGCCTGACACTGATCACGGGGCAGCTTCCTCTGTCCCTCTCCCCACCCCACCTTCCTGCCCAGTGAGGACAGAAGCTCCCACCCTTCCTTTATTGCGGGGAGCGGGGTGGGGCTGTACCTGGCTGCACGGGAGCCCCCTGTGGGGAGACTCATCCCAAGGGTGGAACATCCTCTGCCTGTTGGCACTAGAGGCCAGAAACCCTGCCCAACCTGGGATAGTGGGGTAAAGGGCAGGGCAGGGCCTATCGGAGCATCTGGCCGCGAGGCTGGCATGCCTTCTCCGAGTGCATTCCTGTCGTTGTTTGCCCGAGGTGGGGCACAGGCCGAGACTGGGGGCCCCAACCCTGACTTTGGGAGAGAGATGTCGTGAAAATATGCTGTCCTTCCACCTGCACGTCCCCTGCTGGCCATCCCTTCCTGGCTTTAGGGACAGGAATGAGTTACAGGAGAGGACCTCAGGGCCAGTTCACCTTCCCGTTTGCCCCATCTCCCCTCTACCAGGCTGCATGGAGCCCCTCGGTCCTTCTAGCCGCTCTCCATCCTGCTGGGTGTGGGTGAGCATCATAGCTGACCAGCGAGGGTGTCCGCTGGAAGGCGTTGGGATCGGGGGGCAGAAGAAGAGGGTGTGGGGTGGCGGGACACCCAGGAGCAGGAGCGGGACAGGCGTGGGGACAGCTCCCTGCAGGAAGTGGGATGGCATCTTCTTTGTCACCAGTGTTCCTGGCCCGATGTGTCTGGAGCACGCTAGGCCTCGTTCCAGCTACTGCTGGGGGTATTTCCTGTGTGATCTGCGAGGTTGCCTCCAGCCCTGATCCCAGAAGCCAGAGGTCACGAGGGCCTGACTTGGGTGAGCAAGGGACACAAATTGTGTCTAGCCAGTCTCCTTGGGTTCTCCTCACCCCCTTGCCCTGTCTTTTAAATATTCCCCCTCTTAACATTTACTTCTCACTCCCAACAGAGTCCTAACCTCAACCCATCCCAGCCCCGCCAGCCCTGGGTCATGGACGGCGTCCTACGGGAGGTCTCTGGACTGGAGCCAGGCCCTCCCGTGTGGGCGTCCCTGCGGAGCGTGGTGTTTTACCACGGTGCCCCTGTCTGGCCCTTTGTCCTGGCTCTACCGTGGCTTGCTGGTTGCTCTAATCCAGCTCCTGCGTGTCTTCTGCCTCAGTGCAGAAAGTGGGAGGTATTTTAAAAGACAAGGGTGGGCCAGGTGGTGTGGAGGTTAAGGCACAGGATCCCACATGGCCAACTCCGTGGACTCTGCGGCGGTTCAAGTCCTGGACCTGGCAGCTTGGAAATCATGCGCATGTGTGTATGTGACCAAAATCCCGACAGGAGAATGGAGGAGAAGGGATTGTGACATGGCCATTCCCCCTGTGGCGGGATTTCTCACCTCTTGTCTCTGTCTCTTTCTGGCAAGTGCATATGCCCGATAGTAACACAAAAACTAATTAATGAAAAGGCAGGGGCTGCAGCTGGCAGCTAAGGGTGTGGAAGACACGAGGCTGACGGTCGCCCTGGTGCTAACTTGCTCTCTTGGGCCCTCGGATTCTGCGTTTGTGAATCCCTGACCTGTCCCAGCACTGGTGCCACCCGAGTGAGTGAGGCTGCCCATGCCTGGGGCATGGAGGGGACTGAGAGGCCTGGTCTAGTGGAGCTTGAGCCTCCCAGTCCTTGAGATGCCCTTCGCTTGGTTTGGTGGTCAGGGGGCTTCGGCGAGAACGGCCACCTTTCTGAAGCACTGAAGTTTGGCTTACTATTTTAACTGTGCCACGGCCAATTAAACTTTCAGTGCAGTGGGAGACAGCCGAGGCACCAGTCCCAGTTTTGTGTCAGCATGCGCAGAACACGGTTAATGAGTAAACACGGCGTGAGTAGCCATCGGTCGCCCGGGCAGAGACTCGGCTCATTCCAGATCTTTCTTTCCTTCATCCTCGTCATGATAACCATGACTGCCCCCTCCTGAGCCTTCCTCGGTCTCAGGATCTTACCTGAGCCAAGTCCTCGGATCCTCCCAGCCATGCGTCAGGGGTGTTCTGGGGCTGGCCATGTAGCCTAGCGGTGAGGGGAACCAGATCCCCACGCGGCCGACCCCAGCTCAAGTCCTGGCCCAATGCAGCGTGTGCATGTATGGCCCAGCACCTCGACAGGGTGGAGACGGAGCCGGAGGGATTGTGGGGTGAGCTCACCCCACTGGGGGCGATTTCCCCCTCTCTCTGCCTCTCTTTCTAGTGAGTGCGTGTGTCCTCTGGAAATGAAAGAGAGAGAGAGAAGAAGAAAAAGAATTCCCATTCTTTTTTTTTTTTTTTTTGAGAGGTTTTTGCTATAGGGCACGTGTGCTCACTTGAAAGACAGAGAGAGACAGAGAGATAGAAAGTGAGAAATCACCCCCCAGGGGGGATGGCCACGCCACAATCCCTTCTCCTCCATTTCCTCTCGGGATCTTGGGCACGCACACACATGTGCTCAGCATGAGTTTAAGCCACCGGGTCCAGGACTTGAACTGCGGTCGACTACGTGGGAGTCCAGTGGCACAGCCATTATGCCAACTGCTAGTCCCCATCTTTAATTTTTTTATTAAATTTTATTTTTTAAACCTAACCAAAGAGAGACGGGGATGGGGGGTAAAGCAAGAAAGCAAGCCGCCAGGTCTAGGACTTGAACCATGGTTGGCCATGTGGGAGTCCAGCATCTCAACCACTAGGCTATGGGGCCAGTCCTCAAAAACATTTTATTGGTGAGTTTTTTTTTTTTTTTTGAGAGGTTTTTGCTATAGGGCACGTGTGCTCACTTGAAAGACAGAGAGAGACAGAGAGATAGAAAGTGAGAAATCACCCCCCAGGGGGGATGGCCACGCCACAATCCCTCCTCCTCCATTTCCTCTCGGGATCTTGGGCACGCACACACAGGTGCTCAGCATGAGTTTAAGCCACCGGGTCCAGGACTTGAACTGCGGTCGACTACGTGGGAGTCCAGTGGCACAGCCATTACACCATCTGCTGGTCCCAATAATTCCCATTCTGTTGACAAGGGAACAGAGGCCGAGAGGCCGCAGAGTAGCTGTCTCAGGGATGTGTGTCCTTGGCCGCTCCCTTCCACCGGCTCACGGTTCACTGAGGTCTGGGCAAGACCAGCCCCCTCCAGCCAGTGGCTGCTCATGGACACATCTCCCCCCGGGGATTCGGAGACTTCAGGATGGTGAGTCAGTGATGTGGTGTGGAGATGTGCACGTGTGTGTCCCTGGGGATGGGACAGGGATCCCATCCCAGTGAGAGGCAGGGCATGGCAGCTAACTGAGGGCACCTTGGAGCCAGACACTGGAAATGGAATCCACACTGCTTACTGTGTGACCGTGGGTAAAACAGTTAACCCCTCTGAGTCTCAGATTCCTCATCTAAATGCTATCTACCACATGGTGTTGTCCTGAGGATTAAGAGAAGAAATAAAACATTCCAGGGCCTACAGGTGGCATGGTGGTTAAGGTGCTGGACTCTCACATGACCAACTGTGGTTAGAGTCCTGGACCTGGTGGCTTGCTTTCTCACCTTCTCTCTCTCTCTTTCTGTCTCTCTCACGCTGTCCCTCTTCTCTCTTTCTCTCTCTGTCTCTCTCACTCTGTCCCTCTCTGGCCAAATTAAAATAAATGAATAAAAGTAAATAAAATTGAATTAATAAAAAAAAAGAAGTAAAGCATTTCAAACTGCCCAGCACCCAGTGGCATTGGCAAGTCTTGAGTCCTGCCTGTCCCCGGGCCCTGCCTCCTAGCAGGCTCTTGGTGAACATTTGCCAGTGGAAGGCAGTCCTGGCGCTGAGCACCTGCATGTATCAAACCTCTGGGCACTGTCTAGGGAGCCTGGCACTGTGACGGTCCCCTTCCATATTACGTAGGAAAGAAGAGAGCAGTCGTCACCAGCAACCCCAACGTCTGTGGCAGGGCCCCAGCTCTCAGAAGCCACCATGACAGGGCATGCCGGCGACAGAACAAAGACCATTGAATCACGCAGAGAGTGGGGAAAATCACTTTAAATCTGTTTTTGCAGATCGCGTTCATTTAAATGCCCTGGGCAGATGCCCACGTGTGCAGGGACACTCGGTCAGGCTAGAGGCGCTTTGTCTCTTTGAAAGGCCGCATTGTGACCCCACACCAGCCCCGATTGATTCCCAGAACAACAAGCCCTTGTACGGGCCCTGAAGCCCGGCTCGCTCCAGCCCACGGCTGGCAGCGCGAGCCCTTTGCTGTCCCTTTAAGGGCAGTGTGAGGAGGTCTTAAATCCTCCATTCAGACAGCATTGTAAAAACAGTCCTGCAACCTGCTGGGGCTCGGACTAAGATGCTTCTCAGAAGTCGGCTCTAGATGTTGACGAAGCCCAGTTCCAATACGCTGTGTCTTGCTCAGGCCTATCGTGTACAGAACAGGGTCAAGAAGGTGCTCTCAGGAATGCTGGGCTGTGGGGCATGACCCACCCCCTCATGCCACTTTCCTGTGTGCAGGAGAGGCCACTAGGAGGATATCCCCAGGAGGTTTTTTCAGAATCCCCACAAAACAGGGAGGCTTTGAAGCAGTGGAGTCTCAGGTGAAAGCCTGGCTCCATGGCCGCCTCCCGGGGCTGGCTGTTCCTTGGTACACGCTCCCCACACCCAGGTGAGATCACCCTCAGCCTGGAGCTGCCCGGAGGCTGCAGAAGGCTGGGCACACCGCAGCACTGTTCGGTCAAAGTCATGCTGAGGCTCCCACCTGCTGTCCCAAATGCTGTTTTCTCCTCCTCAAGGCCCCTGCCAGCTGGCGTCTGTCCACCATCAGGTCTCACCTAGTTGTCATTTCCCAGGAAACCAGAGGACGGGTCTGCATGAGGACCAGACATCTGGAGCAGCCCTAGGGCCCCCTCTGTACGCATGTAGCCTGTTTCTCTGAGAACTGGCCCTCGGCCCTCCTGGCACCTGGCCGGGCACTGAGTGCTCGCATGGGTCCGTCCACACAGTCCCAGGGCTGATGGGGGATGGGGAGATGGAGGCTCCTGGCAGTGATCCACGGGGTCCAGTTGGCCAATGACTCCTTTGAATGAGGTGGGAGGAGGGCTGTCCCTTTCTCTGCTGGCCTATGCCTGGGGGACAAGAGTGGGTGAGGCCGTGTTTGATGTGCCCTCGCAAGTTTTGGCTCTTGGTCATGCCGTAGACATCGGCTTCTTCTTAATCCTTTTTCGAGAAGGATTTAGCTCTTTGTTCCATGAGCTTGAAAACGCCCAGTTTCTTGCCTTTGCTAAGTATCAACTGAGCTGAACGGGCTGCAAAGGGACACCCAGCAACCACCTGAGCTGGCACTCAGCCCATTCCTCACCAGCCGTGTGTCTCCATCTTCTCACCTGCAGACCCAGGCAGTGCTGTCTCCTGCAGCTGCTCCAAAAACGGCAGGCAATAGGATTACGCGGGTGTGAATTTGGGTCTTTGGGCAGCTGTGTTTGAGAGTTGATGCTGCCTGACCTTTGACCCAAGTTAGGGCCACCGAGTAGGCAGTATCTGAGGAATGTCTGCCTGCCCCTGGGGTGGCAGGATATGCCCCAGAGAAGGTCCGTCCCTGCCAGAGACCCAGAGGCAGAGCAGCGAGGCGTGCCCACAATAGGAAAGCTCTATCCCACATGCCTGGTAGACCAGCAGTCCCAGCACGCGGAAGGTACCCAGCCAATGCCAGTTCTCTGTAGTTGGATACCTTCCAGCTACTGCCCAGCTGGCTTCTGAAATTTCCCTGTCCTCAACCACTTCTCCCAGGCATGGTGCGTGCTCTTGGTAGGCAGGGCTGCCCACCAGCAAGCAAAGGCAAGTACCTGCCAACAAAACAGCTGGTGCAGAACTGAACACACGATGCCCCATCAAGGAAACTGGACGGGGGCAGGTTGCAGGGAACGGACGAAGAAAGAGTAAGACGGGGGGGCATTTTGGGGGGACTGGGAGTGAAACCTTGCCCATCCCAATCATACCCAATTCAAATGGGATGCAAGTCAAATGTAAAATGAAATGGCGAATTTAAAAAATATTAGTATAGGAACCAGCAGATGGTGTAATGGCTATGTTGCTGGACTCCCATGTAGTCAATTGCTGTTTGAGTCCCAGACTCAGTGGCTTAAACAAACTCACGCCGGGCGTGTGTGCGTGCGTGCCTAAGATCCTGAGAAGAGAATGCAGGAGAAGGGATTGCGGCGTGACCATCCCCCGTGGGGCGTGATTTCTTGCTTTCTGTCTCTTTGTCTCTCTCTGTCTTATTGGTGAGCACTTGTGCCCTATAGCAAAAACCTCTCTAAATAAATAAATAAATAAATAATATTAGTATAGAAGGAAGGGAAGTTATGTCAGACAGTCATTTACAAAACTTTCTCCAGTAAGTCTTATGGTTGGACCAAGTTTCAACTGGAAAAGAGAAATTAGAGCAAGAGCCTATGACAGTTTCTTTACAGGGAATGATTACAACTTCAAAACATCGAGAAACTTTTGGGAAATTCAACTATGCCTTTATTTAGTTTTTTTTTGGATGGGCAGGTCAAAAATAAGCTTCATTAGTATCACGTTGGTGGCTTGCTATAAAAATGGGTCGCTTTAGTTAAAAAAAAAGAGACTTCCCTCAATTGACATTTGTATGCACATTTTGTAAACATGTAACAAACTTCCTATCATTTTAAAAATGTTTAGTTTATTTCTTTTGTGAGAGAGCGGCAAGAGAAAGCACATGGCCCTGCTCGAGAGAGTACAGCGAGAGAGACAGACACCCACCACGGTCTCATCACGCCACCCCCTCCCTCAGCCCACCCCTGCAGCCTCCCAGCCTCCCAGGGCCAAGGGCGTGTCTTAGACCTGGGATCCTCATCCCAATCAGCCACACGGCTCCAGCGTCATGGAGTGGCATGCCACTCCCCGTGCCATCAAGGCTGGGCCTCATTTCTTAAATCAGAGTTTAATTGTTCAAACTAGAGCCTCAACCAAACCTCTGTTCATAATTGACTATGGCGTGGCTTTCTTCAGTGGGCTTAGAGTGACTGGTTCTGGCGTCAATTACCCTGGACTAGCGAAAGGTTTCCTGAGCGTGCCTCTCAGATCCATCTTGGTCATGGATCTCCAAGTGAGAAGGGGAGCCAGCCAGTTAAACCCTCCTGCTTCAGCTGAGTCTGTGCCCTCCCCAGCTGCTAGCAGGAGGCAGTGCAGCTTTGACCCATCCAAGTCCGTGGGCGGGAGCTGTCCTGGTGCCCCATCTCTGGAAGGTCATCATTTCTTTGAGTCGTGGGAGAAAGGAGCATTTCAGAGTGGGGGAACCAGGTTTGCAGATACCCAGCTCAGCCCCTTCCTTCTAATCATCCAGGCTCCTTTCTACCTGGACACCTCAGACCGAAACACAGCCCTCGCCACGTATCACTGTACTTCCCTTCGCTGTGCAGCCACTCCCCCTTCTCTCCTGTGGAGGGGTCCAAGGACAGTCTCATAAAGACAAGTTATTATCTGGACCAGCAGTTGGCGTAATGGCTGTGTCGCTGGACTCCTATGTTGTCGACCGCGGTCTGAGTCCCGGACCCGGTGGCTTAAACTCACTCTGGGTGCATGTGTGTGCATGCATTCTCCCGAGAAGAGAATGGAGAAGGGATCACGGAGTGGCCATCCCCCCGGGGTGTGATTTCTCGCTTTCTGTCTCTCTCTTTCTGGTGAGCACACGTGCCCTATAGCAAAAATCTCTTTAAAAAAAAAAAAAAAAGACAAGTTATGATCCACATCCCTCCCTGGAGCAGACCACAGAGCGCACTGCCCAGACTGATTTCCGATGGCTTTGCACAGAAGGAGAGGAGGCTTCTGCATCTCTTTTTCTTTTGGCTTAAAGAAGTTCTGAACACAGATTATTGTATTTTACAGGGAAAAAGAGGGGGCCCTTAGGCTGGCACTTAGTAAGTTTCCAGAGAGAGAGAAGCCGTCCTGGTGGGCAGACAAAGCTGGGAGGGTGGGGCCCCACGCTGCACCCTGGGGGCATGGTACTGAGCGCAGGCGGGGCCGCTGAGCGCAGCTCCTTGCCATGCCTTGAGATTCAGGTTAAGGAAAGGACCCCTCAGAAATAAAGCTAAAATGATGGCAT